>NC_087264.1:24528256-24833178 GCF_015220805.1 Pogoniulus pusillus | reverse complement strand
TTTTCTCAGGTTTTGTTGGTTTGGTTTGGGTTTTGCTTGATGTTTTTCCCATTTGTTTGTTTGGCTAGGAGTGGTTTATAGCTGTTTGACTGGCTCTTGCCACAGAGGGGAACCACAGCTTTGGGCCAGAGCTACAAAGAACCATTTCACTCACTGTTTCCATGTGCTGCTTCAGAGGTTTCTCAGGTCCTTACAGCTAGGGACAGAAGGACAAGACAAAGCCTGTGTCACTCCAAAATGAAGAACCTTCTAGGTGCTTCCTGTCAGCATTAACTCCTGAGCTCCTTCCTCTCCAGCTGCTTCTCCCCATATCTCCCCCTGGCTTTGAACCTTATTTTTGAGGGGTCTGTTTCCTTTCACCCACACTTCTGAGAAGTGTTGCTATTTTCTCCTTGCTCCCCAAGAGGAGGTTGGACCCAGGGAATGTCTGCACCAGGAACTGGCCCAAATTTTTGGCATGAGGGTGGCTGTCTGATTGCCCAGAGACATGAAGAGGCCAGATGCAGGAAGCTTTTTATTTACTCTAATGGGACTGAAAACATGTTGAGTAGATTGGCAAAGGATGCTGAGAACAGAACTCAGCATGCTGGAAAAACGTTTGGCAAAGGCACTCATGGCATTAAGAGTCTACCCGAAAAGGTGCCAAGCTCTATATTTGTACAGCTGGCAGGCACTGGAACATTTCCATCCTGCTACATGCTCACCAAGGCCCTGCTCTCCAAGGGAATGTTCTCCTCAGGATCCAGCCATCAGCTTCTGAGTGTCTGCAGCTTAATGCATCCATGTCCAAGAGATCAGGCAGGATGCCCCATGGATGGCAGGCCAGCAGCTACCTCCTGATGACAGGAAAAAGTAATGTCCCTCCTGGCTGGCTGGCAGTGAAAGAGGCAGAAGGGGCTGAAGAATTGTTGGTTTCCCCAACACAAGAAGGACATCACACTGTTGCAGCAGGTCCAGAGGAGGGCCACAAAGATGGAGCTGGAACACCTCCTCTGTGGGGACAGGCTGGGAGAGTTGGAGCTGTTCAGTCTGGAGAAGACTCCAGAGAGACCTTAGAGAAGCCTTCCAGTACCTGAAAAGGGCTACAGGGGACCTGAGGAGGGACTTTTGACAAAGACTTATAGTAACAGGATGAGGGGCAATGGCTTTGAGCTGGAAGAGAGGAGACTTAAACTGGAGATTAGAAAGAAATTCTTTCCAGTGAAGGTGGTGAGACACTGGCACAGGTTGCCCAGGGAGGTTGTGGCTGCCCCCTCCCTGGAGGTGTTCAAGGCCTTGAGCAGCCTGTGCTGGTGGGAGGTGTCCCTGCCCATGCCAGGAAGATTTGAACTAGGTGATCTTCAGGGTCCTTTCCAACCCAAACCATTCCATGATGCTATAAGGAGCAAGAGACTGCCTGAGCAACACAATCTAGTTGAAGCTGTCCCTGCTCACTGCAGGACTGTTGGCCTGGATGACCTTTCCATTTCCCTTCCAACTCAAACCACTCTGTGATTCTGTGGCTGAGTGCTGCTTTGGTGTGTAGATCAGCCCCAACCTCTCACCAAGGGCAGCGTCATCAACCAAGGGTTGAAAGTTTGACTTTAGCCCTTCCCTGTCACCAGGCCAAATCTGCAGAAACCTTTTGTCTCTGTTTTGCAGTATCCCTCACTGACACTGCCTGAGCTCATACCATTTGCCCACCCTTACTTTGGTGAACTCCATGTGCTCAGCAGTGCTGCAACTGCTGTTGTGTTGGAGACTCCCAGGCAGCAGGGAAAGAAGGAGCTGGCAAGGCTCAGCTCTGCCTGACCTCAGCCTGGGGCAAAACAAAGGTGTGGGACCCTGCAAATTCCAACAGCTGGTTGTGGGCAGCAGGTCACCTCACAAAGGGCTCATTATGCATTGTCACACTTTGTCCCCATCCTTTATCCTGCATCGGCAGGCTCTCAGGTTGGTGCTGCACAAGACTGGCCCTGGAACCTGCTGACCCTAGGCAGCCACCTGCTAGCTCCTGGCTTCCTTATCAAGTGCTTCTCCTCTCTTTTGGTTCTTCCAACATCAGAAGCTACTCCTAGTCAGGGTCCTGTGGGCACCTGCAGCTCCTCACAGCTCCACTCACACAGACCCAGCAGGGCATGGTGGGGTGCAGGGCAGAGTCAGAAGAGTGGAATCAGGAGGCTTCTGTGCTTTCCTGCTGATACCACAGGCAGCTGCAGCGTCACCTATTCCTCACAAGTACCATGTGGCTTACGGTGAGGGTCTCCAGTACACTGCAGCCACCAAGGGACACCAAACACACAGTTGTTGATGTAAATCTTGGCTCCCAGTGAGCAAAGCTGATTCTTCCCCACAGTGAATCACAGAATGTCAGGGGCTGGAAGGGACCTCAAAAGCTTGTCCTGTCCAGCCCTATGCCAGATCACACAGGAATGTGTCCAGGCAGGTTTTGAATATCTCCAGTGAGGGAGACTCCACAACCCGCCCTGGGCAGCCTGTTCCAGGGTTCTGTCACCCTCACAGGGGAAAATTTCCTCCTCCTGTTTACATGGAACTTCTTATGCCTCAGCTTCCACCCATTGCCCCTTGTCCTGTCGTTGGGCATCACCACCAGGGCCTGGCTCCATGCTCCTGGTGCTCACCCTGCACATCTTTATAAACATTGATGAGGTCACCCCTCAGGCTCCTCTTCTCCAAGCTAAAGAGCACCCCCTCAGGCTCTCCATGTGAGAGGGTTGTTCCACTCCCTTCATCATCTTTGTGGCTCTGTGCTGGACCCTCTCAAGCAGTTCTATGTCCCTCTTGAACTGGGGGGCCCAGAAATGGACACAGTACTCCAGGTGTGGCCTCACAAGGGCAGAGTAGAGGGGCACGACAATCTCTCTTGACCTACTCACCACAGCCCTTCTAATACACCCCAGAATGACATTGCCCCTCCTGGCCACAAGAGCACACTGCTGGCTAATGGTCACCCTCCCATCCATCAGGACCCCCAGGTCCTTTTTCCTTTCGCTGCCTTCCAGCAGGTCAGTTCCCAACTGATCCCTGGGGCTGTTCTTTCCCAAATGCAAGACTCTACACTTGCTGAAGGGTTTGGTTCATCATTTATGACTTTTTGGGGGGTGTCTCTGTCCAACAAATCATTCCCATCAGGAGGAAATCTGTTGCTGATGGCTGTGTGCATCCTGGTTTCATCAGGCAGGCAGGCTGATTGCTCTTGGGGATGGTGGTGAGATGGGAACTGGGAGGGGTCACCTGGGCATCTCAGAGCAAACAGCTTTGGGCCAGCAGCTCATAGGCTGTGTTTCTCTCAGGGGGTACCAAACAGCAGTGCCAGCTGAGGAAGGGACACCCACTTCTGACAAGGGCTGCTCCTCTGAGATCTGCTGAAGCAGCAAAGATGAGGCAGAGACCATGGTGGATGCTGCAAGGAAGACTGGAGGGGTACTCCACTGAAACCTTCAGTGTCACCAGTGGAAAGCCCTGACTCTGAGCTTTCAAGCTGAGGAGGCCAGGTGGGTAGGCTCTGGGGGAGGGACTGAAAGCCCCACGGTGGCTGCAGTGACACAGAGGCTGGGAGCAATGAGAGGCAAACAGCAACTCTCCACTTCTCACGACCAACCAAAAAACTCCAATCAACTCCAACTGCTCTGCTTGGCAGCAGCTCTGCATGTTGTAGATCACAGCCCATGAAACAAGCTCCTCTGAGAAGGGTCCAGCTGTTCATGGGTGAAGTTACAACTTGCAGCAAATCACCAGACCCAACTCTAGTGAGGGTCCTGTTTTGTATAATTCACCTTCATGGTCTTGCTTTGAAGGTTGTCTGGTTGGCCCACACAGCTGTGGCACTAAAAGCATCACACTGGCAAAGAATCATAGTCATTAAAGTTGGATGAGACCTTTAAGATCAAGTCCCACCATCGACTCAACACCATCATGGCCACTAAAGAGCCACATCTACATATTTCCTTAAACATTGTCCAGAGATGGTGATTCCACCGGTTTCAGGGGCAGGAAGTTTGTGGCAGACGCTTCTCTCCTCATCCTTCTGGAGCCTTCTAGCTCTTGGCAGCTGCTTCACACAGGGGCTGAAGCAGTTAACTACAGAGGTAGCTGAAATGTTGAAGTAGGTGGCCTATATCTGCCAAGAAATGTCTCTTTGATGTTCAGTGTAATCTGCAGTCCGTGGTGTAAGCGCACTCAGCTGTGTGCCCCGCATGACTTTACTAGGAAGCCCTCCTCATGCACGCAGGGCAGAGCAGGCAGCACTGCAGTCCTTTAAGGTCACAGCAGGAAATCCTGCCACCAGGCTCTTCCACCATGGTTTGCCTCCCTGCTCTTCAGGAGCCTGCCGTGGAGATCAGGGCTTGTCCAACCAGAGAGCAGCGCTTTGAGCAGGTTCCCCTCCTGTGCACGCACATTTCTCCCTCCATCCTTATCACCCCTTCAGCAAGAGGTACTGAGCCCCTTCCTCAGTCACCACCACAGAATCACAGAATGACTGGGACTGGATATCATCCAGTCCAACTGCCCCACCAGAGCAGGTGTACCTAGAGCATCCAGGCAGGTTTTGAAAGTCTCCAGAGATGGAGACTCCCCCACCTCTCTGGGCTCTGTCACCCTCAAAGTAAAGAAGTTTCTCCTCATGTTTAGGTGGAACTTCCTGTCTTCAGGTTTGTGCCCACTACCCTTTGTTCTGTCACTGGGCACCGCTGAAGAAAGACTGGTCTCATCCTCCTGACACCCACCCTTTAAGTATTTATAGCACTTTTGAGATCCCCTCTCAGCCTTCTCCAGGCTAAAAAAATCCAATTCCCTCACCCTTTCTTCCTAAGAGAGATGTTCCAGTCCCCTAATCACCTTGGTAGCCCTTTGCTGTATCCTCTCAAGCAGCTCCCTGTCCCTCTCCAACTGGGGAGCCCAGAACTGGACACAGTACTTTAGATGAAGCCTCACCAGGACAGAGTAGAGGGAAAGGAGAATCTCCCTCGACTTGCTTGCCACACTCTTCTTGAGGCACCCCAGGCTGCCATTGGCTTTGTTGGCCATAAGGGCATAGAGCTGGGAAGATTTAGAGCTGAGACAAATTCTTGTTCTGGATGTGGGAGATGCCCTTGTTCTTTGGCAAGAGGATGAAAGGAAAGCTGGGAAAAAAACAACCCCAAGGATCAGTATAGGTTGAGGACTGACCTGCTGGAGAGCAGTGAAAGGGAAAAGGAGTCCTGCAGGGTCCTAGTGGATCGAGAGGTTGACCATGAGCCAGCAATGTGCTCTTGTGGCCATGAAGGCCAAGGGCATCCTGGAGTGCATTAGAAGGGCTCTGGGGAGTAGGTCGAGAGAGGTTCTCCTGCCCCTCTACTGTGACTTCATGAGGCCACATCTGGAATACTGTGTCCAGTTCAGGGCCCTTCAGTTCAAGAAGGACCTCAGGGAACTGCTTGAGAGGGTCCAGTGCAGAGCCACAAGGATCACAGTATCACAGTATCATCAGGGTTGGAAGAGACCTCACAGATCATCAAGTCCAACCCTTTACCACAGAGCTCAAGGCTAGACCATGGCACCAAGTGAGGATGATTAAGGGAGTGGAACATCTTTCTTACGAGGCAAGGCTGAGAGCCCTGGGGCTGTTTGGGGAAGACTGAGAGGAGATCTGATTAATGTTTACAAATACCTGAAGGGTGGGTGTCAAGAAGATGGGACCAGTCTCTTTTCAGCAGTGCCCAGTGGCAGGATGAGGGGCAAAGGACAGAAACAGGAACCCAGGAATTTCCACCTCAACATGAGGAAAAGCTTCTGCACTGCAAGGGTTCTGGAGCCCAGGAGCAGGCTGCCCAGAGAGGTTGTGGAGTCCCCTTCTCTGGAGACTTTCAAGACCGATCTGGATGTGTTCCTGTGTGACCTGCCCTAGGTGACCCTGATTTGGCAGGGGGGTTGGACTGGGTGATGTCCCTTCCAACCCCTGCCATTCTGAGGCTGCACGATGCCATGACACTCCTGGCAGCACAGGGGGAGGACTGGGCAGCCGTGACTGGAGCGCCCAGCACAGCTGCCCTTGGAAGTGAGGGCTCCGAGGGAGGCTTATTCATTAATTTTCCAGCTGAAAGGAAGGAGGACGGGACTGGGAGGAGCTCTATCCCTCTTTCTATACCTTATTCATCTGCTTCCACAGCTCCTATTGTTGCAGCCCCAGCAGCTTCATTCAGAGCCTGCCAGATGGGCAGGAGCATTACCAGAGCCCAGCGTGGTGCCTGGCTTTGAGGGAAACCCCACCTCACCCCATCATCTCTGCAGCATTGCTCTCCACAGCTCGTTCCCTCCTTTCCCAATGCTCTGTCCCTCCTAGTTTTGACTGGGAGGGCATAAACTAGGGTTGCCCTCAGCTACCTGAGGATGAGCAGCCTGCCTGCATCTCCTGCCTCTGCTTGCACCTGCAAATCAAAGCCCAGGTAGATCTTCTCTCAGCAGCTCTCCATCAGCTTTGCTTTCCACAAGGAAGCACCACGGAAGGTGTGAAGCTCTTGGAGGGGCTGTGGTGTCCTTGCCTTGGTGCTGCTCTGTCCCTCCCTGCTGCCATTTTTTCTTCTAGGAAGAGAGGACGACCACTGCCTTCTCTCCTCTTTCATGGCTGCTGCCATCTGAAGGAAACCATTGTGGTTTCCAACTGTGGGTGAGGAGCTGGTGGCTTGAGGATGCTGGAACTACAAGAATCAGGGGTCAGGAGCCATGGAACTTCACCAGCACAACCCACTGCCCACCTGCCCATCATCATAGGGCAGGTGAAATGCAGCATGAGGTAAAACCATAGAGCATTTGGGACAATCTGTGCTGCCTCTTCACACTGCCCTGCTTTGGCAGTTAAATCTCCACAAATACCTTTCCATTCAGATTTGTGCTCTTCTCACATCCTGTACATGTTTCCTTCCTTCTCCTTATGGACAACCAGGTTTGCTGAGCACCAAGGAGGGCTTGGGGGATTGCTGACCTTAGGTGGAAAGGTGGAGAGAAAGGCAAAGTGTCAACCCAGGAGGTGACCCTGCAGAGTCCCGTTTCCTAACAGGAGGTGCTCCCTGTATGCTCCCAGAGCAGCCCTTCTGAAGACTGAATGGAAGACCTTTACATGGAGAAGCCTCAAAGCTGCTACACCTAGAGCTTAGGAGGAGCCTTGCCCAGTTCCAAAACCAGATCTTCAGCAGGGAAAAAAAAATCTTGTGGAGAAACTTTGAGTTGCCATCACTTCAAATTCTGCCTCATCCAGCACAACTGCTCCTCAAGTCTCTCCACCACTGCAAGCCCAGCACCACTGAGGAGAGCACGTGGCATGTCCCTTATGGGCATGGTGGTCACAAGAAATGGATGGCAAGCCAACTCCTGTGAGAAACTAGATGTGTTTTGATCAAAATCCTACCACGAGACTGATTAAACATCACCACATGTTGCCAGAATGGGAGAGGAACTCCACTGTACATCCCACCTGGCTATCCTACCCAGAGGGTGGCTGTTGCTCACCTCACCTGGGTATCTTACCCAGAGGGTGGCTGATGCCCATCCCACCTGGCTATCCTACCCAGAGGGTGGCTGCTGCCCATTCCACCTGGCTATTTTATCCAGAGGGTGGCTGATGCCCATCCCACCTGGCTATCCTACCCAGAGGGTGACTGATGCCCATTCCACCTGGCTATCTTACCCAGAAGGTGGCTGATGCTCACCCTGTGGACTTGCTGTTAGCTTCAAGCTGCTACTTAAAGGATGTGCACAACAGGATGGCTTCTGCCCCTGCCACCCAGACATGGCCTGTGGAAGGCTATGTGGGGCAAGGCAAGGTGACCTGTGGGTTGAGAGACAGGGTCAAACCCTTCTGGTTTGTGCCTTGGTGTCAGCTGGGGGCCTTCAGCATGCAGGGAGGTAAGTTCTGCGAAGCAGCTGTATGGTTAGAGCTAGCCCTGGCTGCCTGCCTAGCACGTATGTGAAGGAGAAGCAAAGGTTGTCAAACCCAGTGCAGCTCTGCCTAGATGAAGTTCAAGAGGCTGTGATGGGTAGAGGAGTCTGGGCTGCACAACCTGATCATCTCTTCTGACCTTACCCCTTGGGGATGTACCACTCAACACATCCTCTGCAGTGAATTTCAGAGGCAATGCCAAGAAATATTTCTCCTAGTGTGAGAAAATGACAATGCTAAGGGTGAAAATTGAAGTCAGCAAGTATCTCAAGATGCTGCAGGGACAAGAAGACAATTTCAGGTACAGAGAGGAAAGGATGACAAAGAGGACACGCATGGATGCCTGGGGAGGCTCAGAGCTGATGGGATGAGCAGGCAGTGAGAGAAGCAGCACAAAAAAAGGCATGACAGGATTTTGAAAGCAAGGATGGTGATCCAAAGAGGCATGGGACGCTGCTGAGGGACAAGAAAAAGAGGTAACAACTTATTGCTCTGTCTGAATGTGACCTTCTTTTACAGTGGCTGGAGGCCATACCCATCCTGCTGAGACAACAAAGTTCCTGCAGGAGCCTGTTGCAGGTCCTGGAGCCTCTTTCAGTGACTCCTGCCTTCATACAGACTCCTTCCAACTCCTTCCTCTTGGAAGAGCTTCTTAACTTGCATTTCTTTCTATGTGTTTAGGTGGGTTTGTTGGTCTTAAAAATGTCATTTCAGCAGAAACATTGAGCATGTCTTATGCTGCTCCCAAGGAACATTTGGATTGCTTGCAAAGCTCTCCTTCTAAAGGCACTTAATTTTTCTGCTTCATTTCGTGTACACCAAGCTCTTTAGAAAGCACAGATCCACACACAGCACTTTGCATGCCTGGAATCAAAAGGCCTTGACCTGAAACAACATTTTTTGGGGGGTTTCCATGGAAGAAGAACACAAAGTTCACTCCAATCTGGAACCTACTTCCCCCTCTTTCTAGGCTGCTTTCACAGAAGGCACCGTTTTCTCAATAGCTTTCCCCCACCCCTGCAGCATCAGTTCATCTGAAAGCAGCACCCTCAGAAGAAGGACACAGACCCTGCAGCACATCTGTGTTCTCCTCCCCAGACAGACAGAAAGGCCACTCTGCTGTTAAAGCAGGTTGGGACTTGTTCCTGGTGAAGATACTGCCCCCATCATCATTGTCACCTCAGGGGGCAGGATCAGGTCCCACCATGAGAAGCAATTCTAGCCCAGACATCATCTCACAGGACCTGTGGGGCTGGGCTCATGCTCTGGGCACACAAGGGGTCAGATGGCCAGAGCTGTTAGAGGGGCTAATAAAAAAAGCCAGGCTCATCTGCAGAGTATTGCTTAGCTCTGTCACTTTACTGCTGTGAGCAGCTTCCCCAGGCTGAGAAGGACATCCTGCCCTCCCCAACCAAGCCCCTGCTTCAGAACCATTTTATCCTTCCATCCAACATCTCACCAATGAGACTGGATAGAGCAGTCCTGCACCCATGGGTGCTGTGCAGGCAGGGGGCTGGCTTGGGCACTTTACAGTCTCTTGGGCAGAAACTCCTCCACCCCACAGAGAGGACATCTCAGGAAGCAGCACATCTCACCACCAGCTCCAGCCCCTTGCAGAGTCACAGATGTTTTGGGTTGGAAGGGACCTTAAAGATAATCTTGTCCCAACCTCCCCTACCTTGAGCATCTTCAACTAGCCCAGGTTGCTTAGAGCCCCATCCAAGCTGGCTTTGGTGATGTCACACTCAACACCTCAGAAACAATTTACTGTGTGGAGATCTGTTCCTAAGAATATGTCGGCTCTACAACTCTCACAGTGCCTCTTCATACCTTGCCCCTGGTTTTCCAGAGGCTGGTTGCACTCCTCACATCCCTCACACCCCTCAGATGTGGTTCTGTGTAGGAAGGTGACACAAGGGCCCAACACTCCAGGGCAGAGCAGGAGGCTGTGGCATCCCTGGGCTTTACCTACCCCTTCTATCTTCACAGCTGGCCCTGGAGAAAAGTGAGGACTCAGCAATCCCTAAGGAAAAAAGCTGAACCCTCCCTGTCAGCATCTTGAAGGCTTGTACACACAGCCTGACAGATAGGTGGATCTCTTGCCTCTTCTCCTCAGCACATATTTTAATGCCCTTGGTGCTGCCTTGGCACATCTCAGAGGCATGGTGCTGAGCAGGTTGTCCCATTTGGAGATGCAGGAGGCAGCCTGGTGTTCCTGCATGCAGCCCCATGGCTGCACAGAGCTCAGCTCTGCCTGTGTGATCCGGGGCTGCATCAAAGCCTTTCTCCCCACAATGGAGGAACTGCAAGACCTTTCTCCTTTGCAGGTGCTCCTCTAACAAGATGCTCAGGGGGCAGCTCTGGAGACACCCTGGCCTACCTTTTCCCTTTCTCGCTGCTCCCACATGACTTCAGAGCCCCCATCCTTCTATGTCCTGCTGTCTGGGTCACTGGATTTCTCCACAGACTCTCCTCCAAGTGCAGGACATTCCTTAGGGACAGATCCATCGATTTTTCCTTTTCCTTCTCATCCAAGCACCAGGCTCCAGCTGAGTCATGTGGATGCAGTTGCAAGCATAGCCCTCTCCTGCTCCCCTCCTCCCTGCCTTTGCTTGCAATACCTCCATCCCGATCTTCCTCCAGACCCACACTTGAACTTTGCCTTCCATCCTTCCTTTCACCACCTAAATGCCTCAGCAGAAGCTCCTAGGGGGGTCACGAGCTAGTGACATTGAGCTCTCAGCCCTGACATACAACACAGTGTGAACATTAGCTCCAAGCCTCTGGTGCCTGCTTGAGATGCTGCAGTGAAGGTTTGATTGTGCAGGTACCAAAGCTGAGATGAAGGGAACTGCAGATTGTTTGGGTTGCAGAGCGGTGCAGGCAACAACCTCCCTTTGTCCCAAGGGCTGCTGCTTGCTCCTGCCAGCTGTGTCACAGCCCATGCCTGTGTCCTGGGAAGCTGGAAAGGCAGGGGAAAGCCCAAAGGTGCTCATCAAAGTCTGGTCACTCAGAGCAGTGCTGATGGTGTGGTCATCTGCCCTGATGATCACAGAATCATAGAACTGTTTCAGCTGGAGAAGACCTTTGTGATCATCAAGTCCAACCATGGCTGTCAAGACCACCATGGCCATTAAACCATGTCCCAAAGTGCCATGGCCACAGGTTTCTTGCACACCTCCAGGGATGGGCACTCCACCACCTCCCTGGGCAGCCTGTTCCAATCCCTGACCACTCTTGCAGCAAAGATTTTATCTCCTAATCTCCAACCTAACCCTCCCCTGGAACAATTTCAGACCCTTTCCTCTTGTTCTGTCATCTGATAGAGGGGAGAAGACATCAACCCCACCTCACGGCAACCCACTTTTGGGGAGGTTGAGTAATGAGGTCTCCCTGCAGCTGCCTCTTCTCCAGACTAAGCAATCCCGATTTCTTCACCCTCTCCTCATAAGACCTGTACTCCAGATCCTTCACCAGCTTTGTGATGCTGGTGAAGGGTCTGGTCTGCTTGGATGCAGCACCAGAGAGGAGCAGAGCAGAGAGTATGCTTTGTGGTGGTTGTTCTGCCATTGAAACACTCAGCATGAGTGACAGACAAAGGCTCTTCCCAGGCCTCTGTGTGAGGAAGAGGTGAGTGGGTGGGAGCTCTGGGAGGTCTCCCATAGAGCCCTTGCTACAGAGGAGCTCTTTTATGGATGCAAATCCTGTCCGAGGGCGTTCTAAGGCACATTTTTAGGTCCCAGAAACAACCCCAGAGCTCCTTGTGACCCTGGATGACACAAACCTTTGAATCCCTGTGAAAAATGACGTTTGCAGCTTCTGAACCCCTCCCCCATAGTGAGCTACCCAGGGAAGACTGCCTGCTCCTGGCTGCTGCCAGACAGTTCCGGGAGACCTCCCCAAATGCAAATGTCTTCTGCAAAAAGCCAGTGTGACATATTTTGACTTCCCTTGTTTGACAATACCGTAGCTACTTCATGTCACTCCTGTCCAACGTGACTGTTTCAGCCCTGCTTTGCTGTGCCATTATCATATTTCCACACCAGCAAGCCCAGATGGAGCATGTGGAATATTTCATCTCCCCGACATCTTCTGGCACAATCACTCTGGAAATTCTGCACTTCAGCACAAGGAAAACGTTTCCTTAGCTCCAAGTCAGGACTGGATGTGGCTTGGGACTTTGTATTTGTTTGTGAGGTATCAAATCTCTAGTTCTTTTTGTTGTTGTTGTTCCCCTTTCATGCAGCAAGCTCAGCTTATGGAAATGTCAGCTATTCCCTCTGCAGAAATGTTCTGCTTCCCCAAGATTCATTATTGCCTGCTGGGAAGTGGGAGATTTGAGCCCAGTTCCCAGGGGATGACCCTTCAGTTTCTCAAAGGACACCCTTGTGTTTGCAGTGACCTCATCGCACCCGACAACTCCCCACCAGGGTTTGTTCACGGGGTCAAAGCGAGTTCAGAGGTTCCCACCCCATCCCGCCTTTCAGTGCTTCCCTCTCCCTGTTCCTCCCCTGGGTGCTCTGCATTTCTCCTCTTTCCCTGCTCCCCTCTAAACTGGATCAGTGAAATAAGCTGGGTCGAGCAAACAGACCAGAAGCTGCTCTCAGAAACCCAAGGAGTAGCCTCAGGATGGAGTCAGAGCTGCCCCTGCTTCACAGCCACCCCTCCGTGTCCTGATTGCTCTGATGTTTGCTGCTCACTAGGTTGTTCTCCTTCACTACAGACACATCTGGTCTAACCTACCCTGTCCCTTTTTTTGCCCTTGGAGCATCCCTTTGGAGTGACCTCATGAAGGGACCACATGTCCAGGTCAGGCTCTGGCTGAGGCTGCTTTTCCAGCAGCCTGTGCAGCAGCAGAGCCAGAATTTTCCCCAGCATGAACTGGGGAAACAAGCAGGTGTGTTCCTCCGGGCTCACATTCATTCTCTTCTGCCTTTTACAGGGAATTGTGTAGCAGCCCACAAAGGCATGTCCCTACCACCAGAATGCCCATTTGTACTGCAGAAGATCGTGGCAATCCTGCTGGCTCTGACCCTCTGAACATGCCCTCTGGCAGCTTCCCAAAGGGATGGAATCGTGGAATCACAAAACCATGGAATCACTCAGGTTAGAAGAGATCTGTAAGATCATCTGAGCTCTCCAGTTGAAGAGAGACAGGGACTACTGGGGAGAGTTCAGCAGAGGCTACAAAGATGCAGAGAGGCCTGGAGCATGTCTGTGAGGAGGAAAGGCTGAGAGCCCTGGGGCTGCTGAGCTTGGAGAAGAGCAGCCTGAAAGGGGATCTGAGCAATGCTCAGCAACAGCTAAAGGGTGGGGGGCAAGAGGATGGGGCCAGACTCTTTCCAGTAGCACCCAGCGACAGAACAAGGGGCAGTGGGCACAAAATGGAACCCAGGAGGTTGCATCTGAACATGAGGAGACTTCTTCGGTGTGAAGTTGCTGGAACCCTGGAGTGGGCTGCTCAGAGAGGTTGTGAAGGTTCCTTGTCCGGCCGTTGTGATCCGGAGCAAGCTGCTGCGGGTGCCCCTGCTTTAGCAGGGGGCTTGGACTAGATATCTCCAAAGGTCCCTTGAGCCTCCACCCTGCTGAGGTTCCGGGCTTCTCAGATCTTCCAGCCTAATCATTAACCCAACACCTAACACCTGTAACCCCTGCAGGGCCCTTCTCTGATCTTCGAGCCTCATTAACCCAACACATAACACCTGTAACCCCTGCAGGGACGGCGCCTGGGTGGGGCTAGGAAGCCTTTTGCTGCTCCCAGTTACCAGATTACTTCCATACCCCCACGCCCCCTGCTCTCCGCGGCCAGGAGCCGGCCCCCGGACACTGCTTTTTGTTCTTTCCCCCACGCGTAACCTGCGTGTAACCCACGCACGGCGCTGGCCGGGACAGGCAGCCGGAGTGGGCTGGGTGCCGCGGGTCTGCCGGGGCGCTGCCGGAGGCGGGGGGAGGCAGAGCCGCCCCGTCGGGCGGGCGGTGGCGGCAGCCGAGCGGTGGCAGCTGCGCGTCCCGCCCGCGGGGGGCCGGCCCGGGCGGGGCGGGCGGGCCCGGTAAAGGCGGCGCCGGGCGGGGGCCGCGCTCAGTCTGGGCGCTGCGGGCTGCCGCCGCCGGTCGGTGCTTTCTCCAGCGCTTTTCACAGCCCTTCTGCTTCGGTTCCTCCATGGGGCAGCCGCGCCGAAGCCTCGGGACTCCTCCGCGCCGCCACCGGGACCTGTGTTAGGGCGGTGAGTAGCGGGGATGTCCCAGCCGCCATCTCCCGGTACCGGCTGGGGCAATCGTTTGTCTGGAGGTCCGGGGGCGGTGGGGCGATACAGAGCCCGCCGTGGCCGGGACCGCTCCGCGGGAGTCTGCTGTGGGTAGCCGCCGGCCTGTCCCCGCTCCTGGGAGTCTTTTCAGTGGCTTCCCGGAGCGAGGTGGGTGTGCGAGCGGGTGGACGGACTGGGGAGGGAGCAGCCCTTGCTGCTGTGGTGGGACCGGCTCCGTGCGTGGTCTGGGTAGAAGGGATGGAGAAGGTGGTACTGGAACACTTGCAGCCTGGTGAGATAGTGGCAGGTTGCCTATAGACATGAAGGGGACGGGAGCTATGCCCTGGTGGCGCTTAGGTGGGTCCGTAAGTGGTGAGGGCTTTGTCCTGGCTGTCGCTCAAAGGCTAGAGGAGTCCTGCGGGGCTTCCACCCTGGAAGTGCCCACACTGTTCTGCGTGCTTGGGAAAAGTCACAGGAGCACCACGGTCCTCAAATGATCTCCTCAGCTGCCTGAAAGAGGAGCATGTGTCCTCACCTGGGCTGTGGTCAGCCTCAGTGCCTCGGATTGGAGAGAGGGAGGCTGTCTCAGCTCTGCTCCCGTGGGATTCCGCTCTGGATATGCGCTGGGCAGCTCGGGCTGCAGGGGGGGCTTGGTAGTGGGTGACTGGATGATGCTTGGACTGGGGTTGGAAGGAGAGGGGTGGGGTGAGAGAGTTTAGCAGAGGAAAGGAGATGGGACAGAGCTGCTGCCATCATGGAAGGGAATCAGGGAGATGAGCCAACCCTCGGTGGGCTCTGCATGTCTGCCTAGGCGCTTGTGTGTCCCTGCCTGCTGAGACATCTGCTGAGCTTAGCAGTGCGCTGCTCTAGGTCAGCAGCTCTTGGATCCTTTCAGGTGAGCAAAGCAGGCTGAGCAGTAATTAACACTTTATCCGGCACCTGCTCCTTGTTTTGCTCCAGCACTGCTTGGGCTTGCAGTTCGCCCAAGCCTTTCCCTCACCTGAGCAATGTCCCCGTCCCTCTTGCGGCTCCCTGAGAGATGGGGCCAGCAAAGCCCGGGCTGCGAGGGATTAGCTGGGTACCATTTAATCCATCTCCTCTGCCTGCCAGAGGCTGTGAGCTATGAATGCCAGCAGCAACCAATGCCTTGTTGACTTTAGGGCTCCCACCAGCCCAGCTGAGCCCTGAGAAATTACAGGCTCCAGCAGAGACCTGGCTATTCCGGACTTGGCATAAACACTGTGCTCAGTCACTGTGTCTGCAGAGGCCACTGAATAATGACGTTCAGGGCCCGCGGGTGAGGAAAGAGGTTTCCAGGCAAATAAATCGTAGCTGCACAGCAGGCAGGGGAGTCCTTGCTCGCCGGGAGGAAGTTTGCTTAGAAAGGTTTTGTCACAAACCAAAAATAAACTGGGTCCTAAGACTGGGAATGGAGTTGTCTCAACTAGCTGTATCTCAGCTGGGTTCCATAAATGCGACTCAGGGTTTTGCAAGGGGTGGTTTGGACCTGGGTGTTTGGATGCCCTCAAGCAGAGAGAGGATAGATACTAATAGCGGCCAGGAAAAGTGAGACTTGGTTGCTTTTGGAGGTGTCCATGTGGTTTCATTCTTGGTCTGCTGTGTGGAGCAAGGCAAAGAGTTCTTCTCTGGGTAGATGGTTTGTCACAACCTGGGGGATGGAGAGGTGATGTCTGTTGTGTAGTCTCAAGGGAAGCTTATCCCTTCTGCTTGCAAAAGGATTTAATGTAGCAATATGGGCAGAAGAGCATCTCCAGGGACTTGCACTGCAGAGGGGCTGGGGCAGCCATTGATCTGTGGGAGCATCAACAGCAGAAATGCTCAGCATGGAGAGTTTCTGCCCATTTGGAGCTGCTCAGGGACTGGGGCCTGATCCAAAGAGAGCTGTTCTGCTATTGTCCTCGATGCGCAGCGAGTGCTGAAGCGTGCAGAATGCTCAGGGTACCTCTGCAGCTGGCGTTCGCTTGTCACACAGCTCGCTGGAGGTCAAAGTGTTTAACAGGCATGGGTGGGACTGGGAGGGATGGCTCCACGTGCCAGCTACAAGCATCACTTAGAGCTGCTTGCGTCCTGAGCTGTTCCTTGCTGCCTGTGTGTTTGGTAATGCCCAAGGAATACTCACATTTTGAAGAGGAAGTGTGACATTCTCATCCAACAGAAGGACCTGCTGGTGCCTGCCATGCCACCAGCTACCCAGGGGGCTGCATGAAGACCTGGGGGCTCACCTGAGCTGCCAAAAGTGAGAGGAGACCACCAAGTCTATGAAGTTGAGGTGCCTGTCTGCCTGGTGCCGTGTGATTTGGTTTCAAGGCTTCCCTTGGCACAGGAGGAAAAAACCAAAACCAAGCAGCACACGTGCAGCAGAAAGATGTTGAGATTGTTTATGTTCTGCTTCTGGACAGGGGCCAGGGGAGCAGCTTGACGACCTTGGCACTGCTGGGACAGTATTTATAGAAAGCAGGTCTGCTGGGGTTTGTGTTTTCTGACGTAGGAATGTGCAAACAAGTCATGGCAGGAAGAGACCCAAATGCTGGTCCCCAAACGCCTTGGGACTTTCTCCAGAGCAGGAAAAGCAACACTTAAGAGGTGGTGACCAGGTGTTTGTGCTGTTTCCTGCCTTCCTTTGGAAAACATGGCTTTGGGTCTGGAGATCACAGGCCAGCATGTGTTCACTCTGTGTCTGAAGAACTCTTGCTTGGCATGCTAAAAGATGTTCACAAAGACCAGCCCAGCTATCACCAGAGACAGTTTGATGGCTCAGACACGAAGGGAGATGATAAATGACGCTCTGGTCGTCTTGGGTTTCTTGTGATTGTGAAGCTCTTTGCCATCTGGAAGGGTTAATGGGTTTCAGGGTGTTTCAGTGCCCATCTGTGGTGACAGATGGAGAGAATGAGGCTGGGAGATACACTGGGTCTTTGCTGGGCAACCCACCATACAGCAGCCTGTGCTCTTCCCACAGCCCTAGCTCTCGGGGCTCTGATAAAAGCCCCGTGGCAAACTTTCCCCTGGAGTCTTGCCTCGTGGCTGCATTTCTCATCCTCCCCCTGAGAGGGAGGTTAGGTAAATCCAGGATTGACTTTTGGTCCCTCTGTGCAAAACAGACTTTCACTGAGTGTGTTTGTGCACTGGTTTTGATGGGGAAGTCCTCACCCAGGCTCTCCCTGACTCATCTACACCAGATCTTGTGTAGTCTGCTTTACCCAGCTCATCTAGTGGGGTAAAGCTGAGGACCCTAAGGGATGCCCAAAGTCACCAATGGAGTTGGTAAGGAAGCTCTAAACCAGGTTCATGCCAACCACCACTATGGTTGTGGGGAAGGATGTAGGAGACATCTGCCATCAGAAAGTGGGAAATGGTCAAAAAGATTGTGGCTGGGTTTAGTGTTGGTGCTGAGAGGCTTCTGCTGGTGGTCATCTTCTGAACCTGTGAGGCCAAAATCAGGGCACAGGGACAGGGAGGAGGCTACAGTCCTGCAGGGCTTCCTAGAAGTTTTGGGTTGGGATTTGGATGGAGATAATATAAATCAAAGGCACCGAGAAGAGCGTGAGGAGAAAGCTGGTTAGAAATGAAGCAAATGGTGGTTTGGTAGTCCTGGCCTCCTGGAGAGGGCTATGAGCAGGATGAGCTAATGTTGAGCGAGGTGCATACTGGAGTGTCAGCCTGATCTGAGCACTGGCAACCCAAAGCTTTGTTTGATGGGATTCTGTGTTTTACAGGGAGATTAATTCCCTGTTGCAGCTGCCTGCTGCTGCCCACAGCACAGAAATCCTGTCTTTTCTCATTAAAATCAGGCAGCACATCAACTGCCTGGCCTGAGGGGCAGGAGTGGGCAGCTGCAGGCAGAGCAGCACCCAGAACCTTACAGCCCTTTCATTTTTACCAGTGTCTTGCCTGGGCTGAGAAAGTAAACGGTCTGAGGCTGTGTCAGCAGCTGAGCAGGAGACCCATAGAGAAAAGCCACAAGTCTTCAGGAAGCTGTGAATGACTCAGCCAGTGGTGCTGGCTACCTACACCTTCGTTCAGTACCCCATGACGGCAGCAGAGGTGCTCCTCTGCAGCCAGTCCATCTTAGGAGTGAAGTGCAAACCTCTGGCTGCTGGTTCTCGGTGGTCATGGGAAGACTGGAGAAGCTTTTCCAGATGTCAGCGTTTATTTGAGCCCTAAAGCCACTCCATCTCTTGTTGGGTGCTGCAGTCTCTTTCTGGGCTCACCACTGGAGGAGCAGATGGCTGTGACAAAGAGCAGGTGGCTTCCCAAGGGGGTCAGCCTGTGCACATCGTGCTTTCTGCACCATCTCCCTTATGGCCAAGAAGGTGCTTGTAATTCACTGTCCTGGCTGTCTCACTGTGGCTTGCTATGCAGGGCATCCTCCCATCAAGGGTGGTCCCCTGCATGGTGTGGCTGCAAAACTGGGGGAGGTCACAGGATGTCAGGGGTTGGAAGGGACCCAAGGCATCATCGAGTCCAGCCCCATGCCAGAGCAGGACAACACAATCTAGCTCAGGTCACAGATGAATGCACCCAGACAGGCCTCCAGGGGAGAAAATTCCATGGCCTTTCTGGGCAGCCTGTTCCAATGCTCTGGGACCCTTACAGTAAAGAAGTTCCCCCTTGTGTTGAGGCAGAACCTCCTGTGCTGCAGCTCCCATCCATTGCTCCTTGTCCTATCACAGGGAGCAGTGAGCAGAGCCTGTCCCCCTCTCCTGACCCTCAGCCTTCAGATATTTGTAAACATTTATTAAATCCCCTTTCAGTCTTCTCCAGACTAAAAAGCCCCAAGTTCATCAGCCTCTCCTCATAAAGCATGCCTGCTGGTCCCATAATCATCCTTGTAGCCCTCCCCAGTTTGAGAGAGGCAGGGATCTACTGGAGAGAGTCTGATGGAGAGGTACAAGGACAATTGGAGGGTCTTGGAATGTCTCTGCTGTTTAGTCTGGAGAAAGGGCTGAGAGGGGATCTGATCAACTGCTATATGTATCTGAGGGGTGGCTGTCAAGATGAAGGTGCCAGGCTTTTTTCAGTGGTGCCCAGTGATAGGACAAAGAATAGTGGGTACAGGCTGGACCACAGGAATTTCTACCTCAACATGAGGAGAAACTTCTTTATGGTGAGGATGCTCAAGCCCTGGAACAGGCTGCCCAGAGAGGTTGTGGAGTGTCCTTCTCTGGAGACTTTCAAAACCCATCTAGATATGTTCCTGTGTGCCCTGCCTTAGGTGTTCCTGCTTTGGCAGAGCACTTGGACTTGATCTCTGGAGGTATCTTCCAACCCTTAACATTCTATGACTCTGAATCTTTAGGTGCCTGGCACATCATTCTGGGTATATGGTTGGTGTGTTCTAATATGTGAGCTACCTCCTCACAGAGAGGGAAGAGAAGCTCCAAAGCCACAGCACTGAGTCCAGACAAGCTGTCTGGTGGAGTTTGGTTTGTGTTCTAGGAAAAGAAAAAATAACTTACACTAGAAGCTGCTTCATAGCAATGAAGAGCATCCAAACTTTGCTCTGCAGTGAGCGGTAGTGGAGCCTCCACAACTGCTCTGGGCAACCTGTTCCAGCATCTTACCACCTATGTGGGGAAGATTTTTCTTCCTAATGTCTAATCTAAATTCATCTTCTTCCAGTTTGAAGCCATCATTCCTTATCTTGTCACTCCATGCCTTTGTAAGCAGTTCCTCTCCAACTCTCCTGTAGCCCCCTTCAAATACTGGAGGATTGTTAAATGGCCTCCCCAGAGCTTCCACTTCTCCAGGCTGAATGACTCCAGGCTACTCAGAAGGGGTGCTCCAGCCCTCAATCATCTTCGTGGCCCTCCTAAATAAAGCACCTGAGTGCATCTCCCCCTCCAGCCAGTTAATTCCCTGCTCTACCTTGCTGTGCAAACCAAGCATGCTTCATGAATGCCTGCAGAGAGTGTCAGGGAGAAGAGCCCAGCCTGCAATCCCCAGAGCCATGGGTGACATTACAGGTCAGGGAATGGGGGCAGGGTTGACTAAAACCTGGCACTTTGGTGTCCTGAGCAGGGTGCTGTGCTCTAGACTAGCTGGTAGAGCTGTGTGTGCACCCCTACAGCTGGTGTTGCTGGAGCTTGTTGCATTCAGCTGTCTGAGACTTGTGATTGCAGAAGGTTGTGAAGCAGCCCCTGATGGCAAGGGTGAGACATAGAATTGTAGAATGTCAGGGGCTGGAAGGGACCTTGAAAGATCATCTGGTCCAGAGCAGGATCACCTAGAGCAGATCATGCTGGAACGCCTCCAGACGGCTCTTGACTATCTCCAGAGAGGGAGACTCCACAGCCTCCCTGGGCAGCCTATTCCAGTGGCATCTGGCAACCTGAAACCTTGATGTGCCAATGCTGGTGCCACTAGCACTTGGCTTGCTGGGCATCCCCGTTGCTGCCTCCTCCCTGGATGCAGGAACCTGGCAAAGGTCCCAGAGTGTGATTTGGTGAGGAGGACTACTCAGTAGCACCTTTATCCTTTCTTTCCTACAGCTTGCACCAAGTGAGGTGGGGAGAAAGAGGTCCTTGGCTCTGTGGCCTCCCAGTGTTTCTGCTATTCCCCATCTGATCAAAGGCCATTGATGCCACATGCTGATGTCCACGCCTTGGTCTTCTCTCTGCTCTAAAGAGAGAACTCTTGCTTAACCTCTCAGGCTGATGTGTGTCCTCTGGGGGCCATGACTAAGAGGAGCAGGCCTGTAGGATGCAGCTTCTCTGTGCCCAGCAGAAGAAAAGGGGACCCCTTTGCTTGCAAGTTGGTGTCTTGCTAGTTTATAATCCCCAGGGCAGACTCCGTGCTGTGTGGTGGACAAAAGGGATCCATCACTTGGGTTGGGGAGCTAAGTGCTAGGATTTGGTCTTGCCCATCCATACAAAAACAACTTAAACCATGGCCTTGTTCACATTCTAGGCTGCTCCTGTGGGAAGAACTAAACTGTCACAGGAGATTGACTCATAGAATCAGTAAGGTTGGAAAAGACCTTTAAGATTGACTCCAACTGTACCCCAGCTACCACCACCACTAAACTGTGTCCTGAAGCACCGTATCTACATGTGTACATGACTCCAGCACCTGCCTGGGCAGCCTCTTCCAATGTTTGACCACTCCTGCAGGAAATAAACTTTTCCTAATGTCCAAACTAAACCTCCCCTGGCTCAGCTTAATCCTGTTTCCTCTCCTATTGCTGCTTACTTGGGTAAGGAGACCAGCACCAGCCTCACTGCAACCTGCTTTCAGGGAGTTGTAGAGGGCAGTGAGGTCTCCCTTTAGCCTTCTCTTGTGCAGACTAAACAACCCCAGTTTCTTCAGCCACTCCTTGTATGACATGTCCTCCAAACCCCTCACCAGCCTTGTTGTCATTCTCTGGGCACCCTCCAGAATCTCCATAATGTATCCTGTCCTGAAACTGGCATCTCTGGGGTATGACTGCCAAAAAGAGGGAGCTGTGGAGAATGGTGGTTTGGGTTACACTTGGTACTGCTCTCTTCAGCTGTGAAATGCTCATGCTGCACTGGGGACAGACTATCTCTGCATCTGGTCCTCCCTGTGCCCGTGATGGCAACCAGCAGACCTCTCACCCATCAGAGGCACTGTCTTTGTCAGTCTCCTTGATAACATTTCCTTCCTTTGTGAGTAAAGCTTTCTGAAGGGTGCTTGTGTGCCAGCTGCTGATAGAGCACGTTAGAAAGCCCTGGAGGAAGGTCAAGATGAAATGTCACACTCTCTCTGCAGCCAGGGAAGGGAGCAAGCCTTGGTGATCTGGGCAGGGTTCAGGCTTGACAGCTCATGCATAAACCACTCTGCATGCTGCTGCATGCACCGACTCTTCTTCCCCGGGCTTAGCAGTGAAGAGAAGCAAAGTTGGGCTGGTGTTGGCTCCTGGGGAGCATGTGATGGAAACCTGTATGTTCTTTTAGGGCTATTTGACCCAAAAAACACATCAGTGAGTCACAGAATTGTTTTGGTTGGAAAAGACCTTTAAGATCATCAAGTCCGACCATCAACCTAACATCACCATGGCCATTAAATCATGTCATAGAATCAACCAGGCTGGAAGAGACCTCCAAACTCATCCAGTCCAACCTACCACCCAGCCCTGTCCAATCAACTAGACAAGTGCCTCATCCAGGCTTTTCTTGAACACCTCCAGGGATGGCGACTCCACCACCTCCCTGGGCAGCCCATTCCAATGCCAATCACTCTCTCTGCCAACAACTTCCTCCTAACATCCAGCCTAGACCTCCCCCAGCACAACTTGAGACTGTGTCCCTTTGTTCTGTGGTTGGTTGCCTGGCAGAAGAGATCAACCCCACCTGGCTACAGTCTCCCTTCAAGTAATTGTAGACTGCAATGAGATCTGCCCTGAGCTGCCTCTTCTGCAGGCTAGACAACCCCAGCTCCAAAGGTGCTGTGTCCACACACATGTCCACCTGTTTCTTGAACACCTCTAGATGACTCCATGACCTCCCTGGGTAACTTATGCCAATACTTGACCACTCTTTCCGTAAAGAAATTCCCCTCTGCCTCCCTCTCTGTGTGACAGCAGGCTGGGCTGAGCTGCATTGGTGTAAGCTGACCAGGGAGCATCTTACAGGCTCACAGGATGTTGGGGATTGGAAGGGACCCAAGGACAATACTATCTAACACAGATCATGGAGGAACACATCCAGACATGCCTTGAAAGTCTACAGGGAAGGAGACATCACAACCTCTTTGGGGAGACTGTTCCAGTGCTCTGTGACCATTCCAGTAAAGAAGTTCCCCCTTGTGCCGAGGTGGAACCTCCTGTGCTGCAACTTCCACCCATTGTTCCTTGTCTTCTCCCAGGGAACAAGTGAGCAGAGCCTGAGCTTTCTCCTGCTAGGAGGCTGTGACCATGGATGGGAAAAAATAACATCATCACAGAATCCCAGCACAGTGGGGGTTGGAAAGACCTCTGTGGATTATCCAGTCTAATCCCTCTGCTCAAGCAGGGGCACTAACAGCAGCTTGTCCAGGATCATGATGGCCAAGGGAGTCATTGTAGAGATGGAGGCTCCACAACCTCTCTGGGCAGCCTGCTTCAAGGCTCCAGCACCCTCACAACAAAGTTTTTTCCTCCTGTTCAGCTGGAAGCTCCTGGGTTCTAGTTTGTGCCTGTTGTTACTGGGCACCGCTGAGGAGATCCTGGCCTCACCCTCTTGCTTTCTACTCTTTAGGTCTTGCTGAGCATTGCTCAGATCCCCTCTCAGGCTGCTCTTCTGCAGGCTCAACAGCCCCAGGGCTCTCAGCCTTCTCATGCTTCAGGCCCTTCAGCATCATTGTGGTCTCTGCTGAACTCTTTCCAGTAGTTCCACATCGCTCTTAAACTGGGGAGCCCAGGACTGGCCCCAGTGCTCCAGCTGTGGTGTTGCATGGGCAGAGTAGAGAGAGACTGTCCCTCGACCCTACTGCTCACACTTGTCTTTGTGCACCCCAAGAGACCCTGCCACGATGAGCTGGTTGTTGCTCAGGCCAAGAAGAGCATTTCTACCTCCTACACACCATATGTAACGATCTGAATGCTGCTCAGGGTCCATAGCTTCCCTCAGCAGCATGGGAGCATCACAGGCAGGAGTTGGGCTGGCTTTGGCAGGCTCTGGAGCTTGGGCAGTCGGTTTGCTAATTGTGTAGAGCTGAGAGCATGGAGGTGTGAGAGGTTAAATAGCTTGGTCCTGCCCGTACAGAGCAGCAGCAGCGCCACCAAACCTGTCATCTCCTGTTTTGGCTTCCAGGCATGATGCTCTGCTGCTGGAGTCTAGTTCTGAGCCTGGGGGCAGCAGGGTTCACCTCCCGGTGCTTCACTGCGTGAGAGAAGGATGCTTGTGGCTCCTCCTCCTTCTGAGGCTGCTACAGTTCACTTCTTGGGGGGGATACTGCAGTTTTGGGAGTGTTGCAGTTCAGTTCTGAGGAGGATGCTGCAGTTCAGTTCGTGGCAGATGCTGTAGTTCCAGGCCTGCTGCAGTTTATTTTTTTGGGGGGAAGCTCTTGTCCTGGGGCTGCTGCAGTTATGGGGGGTGTGTGGTGTCTGTGCTGTGTTTCTGAGGGTGCTGCAGTTCATTTCTGAGGGAGATGCTGTGGCTCCAGGCCCTGTTGTAGTTCGTTTTTTATGGGGAGTAGTTGTCCTGAAGTTGCTGCAGCTCCATTTTGAGGGGAATGTTGCAGTTCTGGAGGTGCTGCAGGTAAGTTTTGGGGGAAATGGTGCAGTCCTAAGGGTGCTACAGGTCAGTTATGAGGGAGATGCTGCAGTTTTTGGGGGGGTGAGGTGGTTCTTAGAGTGCTGAGGTTCAGTTCTAGGGAGATGCTGTAGTTCCAGGGGATGCTGCAGCTCAGCTTTTGGATGATGCTGTCATTTTGTGGGTGCTGCAGTTCAGTTCTTAGGGGGAAGCTGCAGTTTTGGTGGGGGATGCTGTGTTCTGGGGCTGCTCCAGTTCAGTTTCTGGGGGGAGGTGCTGTCATTGTGGGTGTGCTGCAGGTCAGCTTGGTGGTGTTGCTGTTGTTCTGGAGGCTGCTCCAGTTCAGTTTTTTGGAGGAGGTGCTGTCATTGTGGGGGTGCTGCAGGTCAGCTTGGGGAGGGCATTGTTGTTCTGGGGGCTGCTACAGTTCAGCTGGGGGTGGGGGAGATGCTGTCATTGTGGGGGTGCTGCAGGCTGATGCTCCACAGTCAGCCTCCCCTGAGCTGCCCCACGAGTCAATTGCTGGGAATTTTTTTTCCCAGGTGATGTGGCCCTGATGTGTGAATCAGCAAAGCTCCACCAGCAGCTCTTTAGAAGTTTCACTCTTCTAAATCTGTCTCCTGGCTCCTGTTGGTCCAACAGGGGGAATGTTGCATCTCACATTTTTAGCTTTAACCTGTTGCTATGGAAACCACAAAAGGTGCCAGAGGGGGGAGGGTTTGGGTTTTGGGTTTGTTTTTTTTTTTGCCACTTGAGGATAGACTCTACCAAGTAGTGGAAGTATATGTTTTGTTGGGAAGCCTTCTGCTAAGCAGCTGCTCCAAGCCCCTCTGCATGGCTGGGCTGATTTCCAGTTGAAGGAGCCACCAGGGAGTGGTGAAGCTGGAGCTGTAATTGTGTGTGCGAAGGAGCAGGGCTCAAAACTGACGAAGTGGAGGAAGGATGCATTACCAAGCTGCTGACCTGGGGCTGAGTGATGTGCAGGGAGGTTGTCCAGGTCCTGCAGGGAGAGTCAAGGTGGCAGCAGTGTATTCCACGAGAAATGGTTAACCTTCAAGCAGGGAGTCTGGGACAGAATGCTCCCCTCTTCCCTGAGACTGATAGGAATGCCAAAAGGCTGCTCTAGTCTGGCAGCCTGAGCTGTCTGGATTCACTAGAGATTGTCAGGACCCAAAGCAAGCCCATGGAAATCAAACCCCAGCTGTGATTTGTCTATTTATAGAAAAATAATATACATGGGAATTATTAATCAAGGAAGGGAGGTTCTCCTCCTTCTACTCTGCCCTAGGGAAGATACAGCTGCAGCACTGGGGCCAGTTCTGGGCTCCCCAGTTCAAGAGAGACAGGAAACTACTGGAGAGAGTCCAGCAGAGGCTGCAAAGATGCTGAGGGGCCTGGAGCATCTCTGTGAGGAGAAAAGGCTGAGAGCCCTGGAGCTGTTGAACCTAGAGAAGAGCAGCCTGAGAGGGGATCTCAGCAAAAGCTAAAGGACCTATGGGGGACAAGAATATGGGGCCAAGAGCTTTTCAGTGTGCCCAGCCCCAGGAGAAGGGGTGCAAATTGGACCCTCACCATGCTGGAGTTCTGTGGCAATCTAATTTATTTCAGTTCTAAATCATGTATGCAAGCAACATTCTGTCCCAGGATGTGGCTGTGACCACGTGCTGTGGGCACTACTCTGGGACATGGTCTTGCTGTCAACCCAGCTGTTGACTGATGGTGACTGCAGCCATTTCATACCAGTCCTGATTTACATCTCTGTCGTAGAAGCAAGTTCTGTTGCTTGCAAGAGGAGTGAGTCCTGCGATCTTGGGACTTGGGAAACATCCTGCCTAGAGCAAGAGGCAATCTCCCTGCTTAATGCAAATGCATTCGTCTGCCCTTTCTGCCCTCCCTGTGCGTGCCCAGACTGCACATCTGGTCACACCATGACAGGCTACAGGAGAAGAGGAACCCTTTGTTTTCTACAAAAATGGAAGGAAAACAAATGTGGTGGTGCTTGAGGCTTCCTGCAGCAGCTGTCTCAGGCTGGGGCTGCAAATCCACCCATGAAATGGGTCAGGAGCCTGACTTTGGGGTGCTGGGATGGCCTCATTTGTTTCCTCTTCCATTTGGTAGCAGTGAAGATGGTGGTGGTTTATAAAGTTGCAGTGGTTGTCTGATTGCTGATCAGGAAATGTGCTGGCTGGAAATGCATTTTGTCCTCTTTTGGAGGAAGATCCATCATTTGAAGTCCCCCCCCCTTGGCAGTGGAATGCAGAGGGACGTCCCCTGTGTGGCTGAGGGGGCCAAATCTCCCAAACTGTACTTCCTTGTAGTTTTGTTTTGGAGTTCTGGAAAGGGATGGAGCTGGAGAATTGTTGATGTGAAGAAAATCTGGCATAGGTTTGAGGTTCTTGAGGGGGGGGGAAGAAATAATAAGAATCCACATTTTTGTCATGATGATCCAGGATTCAGCCTGGAGAAGTAAAGGCTCCAGGGAAACCTAATAGCAGACTGCCAGTAGCTGAAGTGGGCTGCAAGAAGGCTGCAGAGGGACTGGTTGCAGTGACAGGATGAGGGCAATGGTTTGAAATGAGAGAGAAGCAGATTTAGATTGGCTGTTAGGAACAAGTTTTGCAGCATGAGGGTGGTGGAACACTGCAACAGGTTGCCCAGGGAGGTATTTGAGGCCCCATCCCTGGAGATATCCAAGGTGAGGCTCAACAGGGCTCTGGGCAATCTGATTGAGGGTGCCTCTGCTGACTGCAGGAGAAGTTGGACTAGGTGACTTTTGGGGGTCCTTTCCAACCATTTTGGGGTGACTTCCCAAGTTGCTTCTTGGAGCCTGTGTCATTCCTCAGGTGTGAGGCAGATGAGATGCTGAGCTGCGGCAGCTTTTCTGCAGCTCAGCCGTTGTTACCCTGTGTGGCTGCAGAGCTCTCCTGGCTTTTCCAGGCTGCTCTTTTCCAGTAGCAAGCTTGGGCTTTGATGATTTTCTACGGGGTCTGTGTGCACATATGAGTTTTATATTTCCTCCTAATGTTTCCCTGTAGACATCATCTGCAGGACAGATGGCCTGCTCAGCTTCTGGGACTGTCTCCCACAGACACCTCTCTGAGGCAGCTGAGAAATCAAACAGGAGTTCTTCTCTTTTATTACCCTTAAAGGAACACAGCACCTCACCCTGACACAACTCATTTTCATCTCCCTCTGCCCTCCCAGCTCCCTGGGAGACCTGGATGTTTGGTGCTGGCAATCTGAGGTGGGTGCTGGCTAAGACTGGGACATGACTGCTTGAGTCACTGGGGAGAACGAGGACAGCTTTGGGGTGATGGATTGCTGCAGCTGGCCAGGCTGACAGCCTTTGTGGTGGGAGGAGGATGGAGGCATGGACTTGGACCCCAGTAGTAGAATCACAGAATAGTTTTGGGTGGAAGAGGTTGTTAAGATTCTAAAGTCCAATCTAGCACTGCCAGGCCACCGCTAAGCCATGTACCTCAGCACCACATCTCTGTGGCTTTGAAAGCCTTCCAGGTGTGGGGACTCTACAATACAGTCCTGGGCAGCCCATTCCAGATCTTGACAACCCTTTGAGGGGAGCAAGTGTTCCAAATACTCGACCTAAAGCTCAAATGGTACAACTTGAGGCTGTTTCCTCTCTCCCTGTCAGTTGTTCCTTGGGAGAAGAGTCCAACCTTCTTTCAGGGAGCTGTAGAGAGCAATGAGGTCCCCCCTGAGCCATGCTATTGCTGATACAGGCCAGGATGCTGCAGTCCTTGGCCAGCTGGACACAGGCTGGTTCATGTTCATCCATGGGTAAATGATATATAATACAGATGGGAGCTGCTGAAGCAGCAGATTGTAACTTGTGGCCTTTGTATCTGCAGCCGTGACACTGCTCAGCACAAGGGATGGGCTACTTGAGAAACCTACAGAACATGTCCTGTGCCATAGAGAAAAACTTCCCTGTGAAAGGACATCTGAAACCACTGAGCAATCAAATCCTTCAGCTGTGCTGTACCTTCCACCTGCTGTGGCTTGGCCCCAGGTCATGGTGCAGGATGGTTATCATAGAATCAACCAGGTTGGAAGAGCCAACCTAGTACCCAGCCCTATCCAGTCAACCACACCATGGCACTTAGTGCCCCATCTAGGCTTTTCTTGAACGCCTCCAGGGACAGCGACTCCACCACCTCCCTGGGCAGCCCATTCCAATGCCAATCACTCTTTCTGTCAACAACTTCCTCCTAACATCCAGCCTAAACCTCCCCTGGCACAGCTTGAGACTGTGTCCCCTTGTTCTGTTGCTGGGTGCCTGGGAGAAGAGACCAACCCCACCTGGCTACAGCCTCCCTTCAGGTAGTTGCAGACAGCAATGAGGTCCCCCCTGAGCCTCCTCTTCTCTGTTATGTGTGCACAGAGAGCTTGAGAGAGTGGGGCTGCAGGAGAAGACCCCATCAAGGAGGGTGCAGCCCTAAGGCAGGCAGAGAGGAGAGTTCAGGTTGTGTGAGCAAGGCTTCAGTTGTCCTTTCCTGCAGTGGAAACAGGGTGAGCTATGGAAATTGGCTCTGACCAGGTTTTCCTCTGCTTAGTGATGCTGCTGGTCACATCCATCTAATTTGTAGTTGCTGGAGCCACGTTAGGGGCAGGGTTTCACTGCACGTGGTGGCCAGCTCTGCTCACAAACAGTGCTGGAGGGCATCTGACCCAAACCAGGGTGTTCTGCCATAGAAATGGCCAAAGCTCACCCTGTGGGTTGCACGTGCCCTAGGCAAGGCAATACTGGTTTGGGTTTCAAGGTTCCATTGTCTGTTGGAGATGACCTGGAGGCAGACAGTGAAGATGCCTTTTGACATTTTGCTTTGCATGTTCAGCACCTGTAGAGGCAGGGAGTCTACTGCCAGAGTGCTTGGGTTTGCTCTAGGGAGGACACAGTGTCCCTGTGCCTGTTGGTGTTGCTGAAGTAAGCAGCAAGGCTGTGCCAGAGATGGGAACGAACCTCTGCGAGGTGATGTTTCCTGATGGTGGTTCAAAGAGCCTTCCATGCTGGTGTTTGGGTGAAAGGGTTGTCCTGCTCGTTGCAGGTGAGGAACCTGAAGCATCCTTCTTGCTGAAGTGTGCAGATGGTGCCAGGCAGAGCAGGAGCAGCAGCCGCAGTGGTTCGGTGCTAATTGTTTTTACTGCCTGAGCATCAGATTATTTTTGTCTTGATCAGGTTTCATTCCCTGCAAGTCTGGGGCTTCCTGACCTGCAGAAATTGCTCTGGGAGAGTTTCTCTTCTCTAGGGTGGAGAACTTAGAGCCTTCATCCAGCACACGGGTTGCAGAGCCTTCATCCAGTGCATGGGTTGCAGTATATTCCTTCTGGCAAAAAAAACCCTGAAAGTGAGTTATTCTGTGGTTGTTTGGAGAGTAGTTGCTCAAGCAGACCTGCAAAGCTGCCTGCTGCAGCTGACAAGGAAGAAATCCACCAGGATATGGGAATAGTGATGGATTGCTGCAACTGTCCTGAGGGCCTGGTCATCCAGATCTCTGTTCTGGATAGAAATCAAAGCAGGGAGGTAGTTCAGTCACCACAGTTTTGGGATGTGCAGTTGCAGAAACAGAGAATCACAGATTGGTTTAGTTTGGAAGGGACCTTTCAAGTCCATCTAGTCCAACTTCCCTGCAGTCAGCAGGGACATCTCCAACTAGAGCAAGTTGCTCAAAGCCCTGAACAAGCTGACCTGGAGTGGCTCCAGGGATGGGGTTTCTACCACCTCTATAGGCAACCTGGGCCAGGGTCTCGCCACTCTCTCTGCAAAACATTTCTCTGTTCAGTTTGAATCTCCACCTTTGAGTTCAAACCATCACCTCTTATTCTGTCCTAAAAGACTCTGCTCAAAAGCCTGTCCCCAGCTTTTGGATCAGCCTCCTGATGCACTGCAAGCCCACCAGAAGGTCCCCCTGAAGCTTTCTCTTCAATCTCAACAATCCCAGCTCTCTCAGCCATGCTTACCTCATCCTTAAGTCTTTGGCCTAACAGTGGGCTCAAGATGTTGTCTCGGGGACATTGGCCAGAGCCTGACAGGATAGCAGGAGTCCTCTCCTTGGCCTGGGCACAATGGAAGCTGAACAAACTTGTGGCCAGCTTAAGTGTATAACATTTTCCCTCCTTGTCCTGGCTCCTCGACTCTGTTTCATTTCCTCATCCTCTGCCTGCAACTTGGAAGTGCCCTCAAACTCTTGGAGGCTTTATTTCAGGTAAAAAGCTGCACCATGAGGAGAGGCTGAGGGAGCTGGGGGTGTGCCGCATGGAGAAGAGGAGGCTCAGGGTTGAGCTCATTGCTCTCTACAACTACCTGAAGGGAGGCTGTACCCAGGTGGGGTTGGGCTCTTCTCCCAGGCAGCCAGCATCAGAACAAGGGGACACAGTCTCAAGTTGTGCCAGGGGAGGTGTACGCTGGATGTTAGGAGGAAGTTGTTGTCAGAGAGAGTGATTGGCACTGGAATGGGCTGCCCAGGGAGGTGCTGGAGTTGCCGTTCCTGGAGGTGTTCAGGAAAAGCCTGGATGAGGCACTTAGTGCCATGGTCTGGTTGATTGGACAGGGCTGGGTGCTAGGTTGGCCTGGATGGTCTTTTCCAACCTGGTTGATTCTATGACCATGGATTGCAGTGCCACCAGAACAAGAGCCAGGTAAACAAGCAATATTCCTGTCCCCAAGGCGCCACATCCGCAGCAGTGGGCAGGGTAGCACCCATGGGCAGCAGCTTGCTGCAGCTGCAGGCAGTCAACTTCAGGTGCTTTCAGAGAACAGGATCTGGGTGCCCTCCTGCACCTCTCTTGATGGGTGTGGCGCGCTGGGCGCTGCAGCAGCATCACATACGTGGTGGAGTCTTCCCTCTCCTGTGCTGCAGAGCTGCGCTTCCCTCTAGGCACTGGGAGGAGAGTGGAGGTGCAGGGGGAAAGAGCTGTGGAGGTGGGGAGAGATGGAGCTGTCATTAGCGTGCCACCAAGGAGGTTTCTTTGCACCATCGAGCAGTAGCTCTCCAAACAGAGTGCTGTGTGCTGAACTCCTGAGAGAGGGGAGCAGGCACTGCAATGAAAAAGGATCTGGAGGAAAGGAAGAAATCCCCACTCCAGCTGCAGAGAGCCAAGGGTAGGAGCTGCCTGCTTATGGTGATTGATCTGCATGGCCCCTGGGATGCTCAGAGAACGGATTAAGGAGAAAAGAACCGCGGGAGGAGGAGGAGGAGGTGGAGGTTCCTCTTTGAAAATGCTCGGGCTGATGGAAAACATCCTCTAGATTGTCAGTGTGTCAGGATCCATCAGTGTAAGTACAACATCTCCGGGTCCTTGGCATCCGCTGTCTGAGCGTCCCTGCATTAGCACTAATGCGTTTGTTAGCTGTTGCTCGTTAGCATCCAGCCTTTCCTAGGCTCTTGCTCTGGGAGATGGGGATGGTGAGATGTGGGACTGGCTGGTATGGACCAGAATGGGCTTCTGTGGTTGTTCCGTGGGGACTCGCATCTGGCCCACGTTGTCCCAGCTCCTGGCCCGCGGTTCACCGCGGAGCCGTGGAAATGCGTAGCGGGAAAGCAGTGCCGCTGGTGGTGTGGATCGACTGCCACCACCTCCTGTCCTGAGAGCAGCTGGCGAGACAAGCGAGGAAGCGAAATGTTCATCTTGCAGCCTGTGGTCAGTTGCAGAACTGCCTGGTAATGAGAGAGCTCTTCAGGGCTGTATTCACTGATGAGTCACAGAGGCCTTCCTTTAACCCCCAGCACCTTCCTTTGCTTCTTGCCCTCAGAGCAGACTCTCCTGCTATGAAGATGCTTATGAAGATACTGGCTTTGGGTTTGTGACTCCTTTTGTATCCCACTGCCCCTTCAGTTTTTTCCCCTCTCTTTTTTTTTATCCCTAGTCCTATCTTCCCATCCTCTAACATTCCATGTAAACTCAGCATGGTGAGGGTTGGAAGGGACCCCTGGAGATCATCCACTCCAACCCCCTGCTAAAGCAGGGGCACCCACAACAGCTTGCCCAGGATTGCAATGCCCAGGGGGGTTTGGAATCTCTCCAGGGAAGGAGACTCCACAGCCTCTCTGGGCAGCCTGCCCCAGGGCTCCAGCATCCTCACAACAAAGAAGTTTCTCTTCGTGTTCAGATGGAACTCCTGAGTTCCACTTTGTGCCCATTGCCCCTTCTGCTGTCAATGGACACCACTGGCAAGAGTCTGGTCATGGCAGAAGGGTTGGAACTAGATGATCCTTGTGGTCCCTTCCAACCCTGGTTGATTCTATGATTCTGTGGTCCCATCCTCTTGCCCCTCGTAGGTCCTTTAGCTCTTGCTGAGCACTGCAGCCCTCTCAGGCTGTTCTTCTCCAGGCTCACCATCCCCAGGGCTCTCAGCCCTTCCTCCTCACAGAAGTGCTCCAGCTCCCTCAGCATCTTTGTAGCCTCTGCTGGACTTTCTCTGGTAGTTTCCTGCCTCTTGAACTGGGGAGCCCAGAACTGGCCCCAGCCCTCCATTTGTGTCTTCCCTAAGGCAAAGTCTTATCTCAGCCTTCTTGGTTTTGAGAGGCACGAGATGTGGGCTGCACCATCTGGGGAGGGGACAGACAGATAAGTGCCTGGGAGTTATGTGGCTTTTGGTGTGGAGGGGCAGCCTGAAGGGTGTAATGCCTGGAGAGGGAGAGGAGGAAAGGCAAAGCCTCACTTAATGACTTTCATTCCCCAGCCTGGAGAGTGTTTAATTCCTCCCGAGCTGGGAGGCAGCCAGGAGGGGCTGTGCCTCAGGCTGGGCTAAGCCAAGCTCTGGTTTGTAGGTCAGAAGCTTTTAAAGCTAAATGCCCACACTGAAGCCATGCTGCTCTGATTTCCTTCTCCCTTCCTCAGCAGATCCTGGCGACGGCAGGACCACCCTGAGATGAGCCACCCCTAGGCAAGGTGGCCCCACTGCCAGGGCTCCCTGTCCCTCGACGATGAGGACCCACCCGCTGGCCTAAGGAGAAGATCCTGGTGGTGCTGGTGCTTGCTTTCTTCTTTCCCCCGGGGGGGGGAAATTCCATGTGAGGGCTCAGCTACTTCTTACCCCCTCCTTGTGCCCCCCGGCAGCCAAGGGCCGGGGGCTGGAGAGCCCCCAGCATGGCGGCGAAGCAGCCCCCCCCGCTGATGAAGAAGCACAGCCAGACCGACCTGGTGAGCAGGCTGAAGACGCGCAAGATCCTGGGCGTCGGAGGGGAGGACGACGACGGAGAGGTCCATCGCTCCAAGGTGAGGGAGCCCCGCACGGGGGCAGTGGCAGCTGAGGTGGTGCTGGCTGCCAGCAGCGAACTTTTGCAGCCTCCTCGGGAGAAGCAGCCCCGTGGGGCTGTGCAGGCAGGAGAGCAGAAGGCTGGGAGGGCGTCAGTGTGTTTCAGTGGCTGGGGGTCAGGAAGGGAGGGACAGGGACAGCCTCTGCTCACTTATGCCCTGGGGTAGGACAAGGGGCAAGGGATAGAAGCTACAGCACAGCAAGTTCCACCTCAGTGTGAGGAAGAACTTCCTTACTGTAAGGGTCACGGAGCACTGGCACAGGCTGCCCAGGTGGGTTGTGGAGTCTCCTTCTCTGGAGACATTCCAGCCCTGTCTGGATGTGTTCCTGGTGACCTGTGCTAGATTCTGTGGTCCTGCTCTGGCAGGGGGGTTGGATGGGAAGACCTCCAGCAGTCGCTTCCAGCACCTAACATCCTGTGATGTGAGTGTAGAGCAGAAGTCTTCTGAGGAGCAGCTGAGGGAACTGGGGTTGTTTAGTCTGGAGGAGGCTGAGGGGAGACCTTGTTGCTCTCTACAACCCCCTGAAAGGAGGCCGAAGGGAAGCGGAGGTTGGTCTCTTCTCCCAAGGAATAAGTGATAGGACAAGAGGAAACTCAAGCTGCAACAGGGGAAGTTTAGGTTGGACATGGAGAATAATTTCTTCCCTGAAAGAGTTGCTCCCAAAAAGGAGGAGATGCTGCCCAGGGCAGTGGTGGAGTCCCTACCCCTGGAGGGATTGAAAAGCTGTGCAGTTGTGATGCTGAAGGACATGGTTTAGTGGTGACCTGGCAGCACTGGGTTAATGGTTGGACTTGATGGTCTTAAAGGTCTTTTCCAACCTAAATGATTCTGTGATGCTTTGGAGGCTGTGGTGGCACAAGCAGTGCTGTCTTTGAGCAGCCATGGACCATGCAGCCTGCTTGGTGCAGAGGAGCTGCCCAGAATGGCTTTTTGTGGTAATGGGGTGAGCTCTGCCCTCAGCCTGCTTTAATCCACTCTTGAAATCGTGGAAACACCTGTGAGCCAGCACCCATAAGAGCATGGTGCCACCACTGCCCACCAGCTGCTGCCTGGATGCTGCTGCAGCAGCAGTGTTGCCCCTCAGAAGAGGTATTGCAAAGAACCTGTTTAATGAGGGCTTCAGTGGCTTGTGGCATGCAAGTGATGTGTGGGACAAGAGGATGAGATGCTGGTAAGAGGAGAAAAAAGTTGATATTGACCCTTTCCCAGCCCCACACTGCAGGTGGCTGGACCTTGGAGCTGCAGAGGCTGCAGCTTCTGATGGAAATCGAGGTAGGGATGGGAGCCAAGTGGTCACAGACTGAATCCCTTGCCTTGATTTTCCTGCCAGCTCTCTTGGAGGGGTGGGGGATGTGTGCATAGGATGAGGTGTGCAGGCTGGGGAAGGGTCTGCTCGGTCACCTGGTGTCTTCCATTTGCATTTCAGATCAGCCAAGTGCTGGGAAATGAGATCAAGTTTGCTGTGCGGGAGCCACTGGGGCTGAGGTAAGAAGATGCCAAGGCCCCCCTGGAGCTGGCTTGTCTCAGGGCCCTCTGCTGCAGCGTGGCTAATGCCAGTGCTGCTGCTGCACCGCTGCTACCTGCAGGGGCTTCTCAGGGCCTGTGGAACCAAACCAGATCTGCTTTCTTTCCCCTTGAGGTTCAGGGCTGGTGACAGGGTGGTGGGACTCTCCTCTGCACCATCCTCTTGGCAGGGTCAGTTCTCCCCTTGCTTGGTCGAGAGGGATTCTGGCTCTGTCTTGGCCATCGAGGCTGCTCTGGGTGGTGAGGCTGGAGAGGGCAAGGTGTGTGGGCAGCTGAGTCCCCACGTAGCAGGCTCCTGGCTGCCTCGGCTGTGCGAGGAGGGAGGGTGGAAGCTGATGACCAAGCACTGGCCAGGACTGCTTTGTGAAGTGTGGGTGATGAGGTCACCACTGTGCTCATGCCAGCTCCTCTCTTCCCTCTTCTCATGCAGGGTCTGGCAGCTGGTGTCTGCTGTCATGTTTTCCGGGGTGGCCATCATGGTAAGTGAGGGAAGTGCTCCTGGACACCACCAGCTCCATGCTGCCAAAGGAGTGCCCAGTGTGGCTCCTCAGCCCCCGGCATTTATCCCCCTCCCTGCCTCCTCTATCTGCTTTCTCTGTTGAAGCCTTTGCCCTCACTGAAGCTCAGTGATGCACTGTGCCAGCAGTGTCCTTTGGTGGCTTGTTCCCACCACCAAAGCCTGCTTTCACGATCAGAGTCAGAGGCACACAGCCACAGAAGGCAGCCCTGAAGGCAGTAGCTGACACACTGATGTTTCTGGAGAGGAGGGGGCTGTGGGGACACCTAAAGGGGGCAACAAGAGGGATGGAGAGACTGTTTGCAAAGGCCTGCAGTGGCTTCAAACTAGAGAAGAGCAGACTCAGATTAGATGTTAGGAACAAGTTCTGCACTATGAGGGTGGTGGAACACTGCAACAGGTTGCCCAGGAAGGTGGTTGAGGGCCTGTCCCTGGAGATATTCAAGGTGAGGCTGGAGAGGGCTCTGGCCACCTGCTCTAGTGGAGGGTGCCCCTGCTGGCTGCAGGACTGGATGAGCTGTGGAGGTCCCTTCCAGCCCAAACCATGCTGTGATTCTTGTACCTCCTTCGTTCCTGCCCCGTGGCTCTAGTCTCATAGAGGCCTGATGTGGGCATGTTTTGCTGTCCCTGGCTGGTGCAGGCTGCTGAGTCTCTGCCTTGCCTTTGCCAGGCCCTGGCTTTCCCTGACCAGCTCTACGATGCCGTCTTTGACGAGGAACCGGTGAGCAGCAAGACCCCAATCCGGCTCTACGGAGGAGCCCTCCTCAGTGAGTGCCTGCCCCATGGAATCAGGGGATGAGAGGACAAAAGGGCAGGAGTGAGGGCAAAGCCTGTGCCCAGCTAGGCAGCTGCAGCTATACTGCAGAACATCAAGCTCTAAGTACCTGGCAGGGGACCCCAAGTGTCCCAGCAAAGGGAGGCTGGAGATGGGCTGGAAGATGGAGCAGCTGATGGAACTGGGGTGGTTTAGTCTGGAGAAGAGGAGGCTTGGGGGGACTTTCTGGCTCAGCACAACTCCCTGAATGGGGGTTGGAGTGAGGTGGAGGTCAGTCTCTTCTCCCAAGGAACAAGAGAAAATGGCCTCTAGTTACACCAGGGGAGGTTTAGGTTGGATATGAGGAACAATTTCTCCTTGTCAAGCCCTGAAACAGGCTGCCCAGAGCAGCGGAGTTGTCCCCATCCCTGTGAGGCTTTCAAAGCCACAGCGATGATGTGTTGAGGTATGTGGCTTAGTAATGACCTGGCACTGCTGGTGACTGGTTGGGCTCAGTGATCTTAAAGGTCTTTTCCAACCAGAAGGATTCTATGGCATGCTGGACTACCAGACCCTCCTCCATGGGAGTTGGGAGGAGAGGAGGGGCAGGCGGTGGCATCCCAGGAGGGGCCCAGGCAGTTACAGCAAAGGAAGAGAAGGTGAGAGGAGCCTGAAGAAATGGTCTGGGAAAGCAAATGAAGGACAGAATGAGACTCCCAGGGTCTGTGTAGGTCTGGACACTGTGCTGCAGCCACAGGCACTGCACCTCCCGGGTGCCCAGACGGGTTCCTCTCTGGGGCTGGGTGCTGCAGAGGGTGCTGGCCAGCAGCGGAGGGCAGGCAGATGCTGGCAAGAGATGGAGGACTTTTGGAGAGGGGCTTGTAGGGGCTGAGAGCAGGCGGCTGGTGGTCTGCCCTGGCCAAGGCTCCTTCCTGTGGCCTGCAGCAGCACCTCGCGGGGATGCTGGGTGGTGCAGCCTTCCCTCGGATGCAGAGCTCCATCCCGTGGAATGCCCAAGTGGGCCACCCGGGAGCAGGCAGGTGGGCTGCCCCATCGGGCCGGTCCTTGGGCGGCTGTGCTCTGCTGTCCTTTCCTGCCTGTCTCTGCAGGTATCTCCCTCATCATGTGGAATGCCCTCTATACAGCTGAGAAAGTCATCATCCGCTGGAGCCTGCTGACTGAAGCCTGCTACTTTGCTGTGCAGTTCCTGGGTGAGTGTCTGCAGCCTCTTGGAGGGAGGAGGAGAGTGAAGAGATGGAAGCGGGCAGGACAAATGGGCTGAGCTGTGAGATCCAGCGCAGAGCAGGAGCAGCACCTCAGGGTCTGATGGTGCAGCCTGCGGGCTGGAGGAGTTGTGAGAGTCGTAATGGACTCAAGGTGCTGTCTCTGCCACCTGCCCGTCACAGCCACAGGGACACTTGGCCCCTGGGTGTCCCTGTGCTGTGCCTGGCTTGTGCTGGAGATGGCTTCTTTGCTCTGCAGGACTGGCAAAGATTACCTGGTCCCAGGAGCATATTTCCTGCTCCCCCTCTCCATTCCCCCTGAAGCTGCCTCTGCCCTGGGCTGCTTGCTGTAGGTTGCCCAGGCACAGGGGAAACCTGCTCCTCTGGCTAGTGGGTTTTTTTCTCCCTAAAAGCACCCTGGCATCATAGCCTGCACAGGTCATCTCCTGGAGTGGGCTGCTGGGGTACTAGGGCTAAAAAGAGAAGACAGCATCAAGACACACCACAAAGTGGGGTGCCCACTTGTACCCAAACACAGCAGTGGCCTAGCTAAGTCAGGGCAGCTCTTGAGATCAGTGCATGCTGGGGATGATGAGATTGAGAGCAGCTCTGCAGAAAGGGACTTGGGGATGCTGGTGGATAAGAAGCTGGACATGAGCCAACAACGGGCACTTGCAGCCCAAAAGGGCAATGGCAGCCTGGGCTGCAGCAAAAGAAGTGTGGCCAGCAGGTCGAGAGAAGTGATTCTGCCACTCTGCTCTGCTCTGGTGAGACCTTACCTGGAGTGCTGTGTCCAGCTCTGGAGCCCTCAACACAGGAGGGATGTGGATCTGCTGGAGCAGGTCGAGAGCAGGCCACTGAGATGATCAGAGGGCTGGAGCACCTCTGCTGTGAAGGCAGGCTGAAAGAATTGGGGCTGTTCAGCCTGGAGAAGAGAAGGCTCCAGGGAGACCTCATAACAACATTATACTATCTGAAGGAGACCTACAGGAAGGTTGGGGAGGGACTGTTTAGAAGGGCTTGTGGGGATAGGATGAAGGCAATGGTTTGAAACTGGAGCAGGGCAGATTGAGGCTGGGCATCAGGAGGAAGCTCTGCACAATGAGAGTGGGGAAACACTGGAGCAGGCTGCTCAGGGCAGTGATGCAGTCACCATCTCTGGAGAGGTTTTAAAGCCATGGAGACGTGGTGCTGAGGGGCATGGTTTGGTGGTGACCTGGCAGTGCTGGCTGACTGGTTGGACTGGATAAGCTTAAAGGTCTTTTCCAACCAGAATGCTGCTGTGGTGCTCTCTGCTCCAGTGACCGTATAGAGCTGGGGCTGCCCAAGCATGGGGGGTGCCTTTACAGCAGGGGTTCCGGGAGTTGAGAGCTCAGCAGCCTGTGTGGCTGTCGTCCAGGCCAGGGGCTGCTCCCTGTGTGTCTGAGCCTGTGTTGAAGGCTTCTACCTTCACCAGGCTCTGCAGTCTTGCTCAGGCACTGCGTTAGAGGGCAGCAGCAAACAGCTTTTTGGTGCTCTTTTGGCTGCATCGGTGCTTTCCTCACCCAACTTCTCCCTCCTTCTCCTCCAGTTACCACTGTCTCCCTGGTGGAGAGCAGCCGGATAGCCACGGGTGCCGCCCTCCTCCTCGTCAGCCGAGCCCTCTTCATCCTCATCAGTGTTTATTACTACTACCAAGTTGGCCGCCGTGCCAAGAAAGTCTAGTTCTGGGCTTTGTGTCATGGGCAGGGTGGGGGGAGGGGTTTGTGTCGGTAATTTTGAGTTCTCTTCAGTTGGGTTTTGTTTGCCTTGGGTTGTTTTGGGTTTGTTTGGGGTTTTTTTTGAGGGGGGTTAATCCCTTTTGGTTCTCAAGTGGTTTCCTTCTTTTCCACTTACCGGCATGAATTGGTGTGGGACCAGATGCTGGTGGCTCTGCCAGGTGAAATGGGGAGGGGAACCTCCCCCACCCCACCCCGCTTCCTCTGCGGGAGGTGGTGAGGAGCAGTGGGAGGAAGGCTCAGGGAGGTCTGTGGGCCTGACAGGCTCAGGGAAAAGAGCTGGTTTCCCCCCAGCCACCCAGGGATGGGGGGAACCAGCCTGGTGGGATCACAGGCTCTGAACCCGCTGGAACAAAGCACAAAACAAGACCAGCACATCGAAACCAAATCCCTGAGGAAGACAGGGAAGCGATGAAGCACTCGGCTAGTCCCTTTGGTCAGCCCTTCCCTGCCTGCTGGGGTGGCTCCTCGTGTACAGCCCCTTCCCTTCTGAGCCAGCACGGACTGTGTGGGGAGCTGGGAGCTGGACAGGCTTGGGTTCTGCTCTGCTTCCCTGGCTGCTGGAAGTGCCCCCTGTGCAAAGCTTGGCAGGAGCCAGAGCCGAAGAAGAGGAAACAGCTCACTGAGCATAAAGATGTTCCCTTGCTTCTAGGCTGGGGTTTTGTCCCCTTCACCCCAGCACACTTCCTACAGTTCACTGATGGTCACAACAGTGGTGGGTGTGAGGTGGCATCTGTGAGGGAAGCAGGAGCTGGGGTGCTGCAGTGGTTAGTAGGAGCAGAGTGAGCTTTGGTACAGCTGCTGGGGTCAGGGAGCAGCCTCCAGAGATGAGGCCCAGGTGTGGAAGGTGGTGTTCCAGCTTTGCCCATGTGCAGGCACCACGGCCCCTCCGACTTGGAGAAGAGAGCACCAAAGTTTGTAGCATTAAGAGACTTAACCGGGATGAAGAACAGCGAGGAGCAGGGTGTCTGAAGGCAGCGTTGCCTTCTGTAGCTCAGCCAAGGATGGACTAAATGTGCTTCAGCACTCACTGGCTGACCCCTCCCGAGCTTAACAGCACTGCCTCCCCTGCCTCCTCCTGCTTTTCTTGTGGATTATCCCTGTCCATGGCTGGAGGCAGCACTTTTTCTTCTCTGTGGAACTGAAGCCAGAAGGTCTGCATGCAGGATATGGACTTCTCCTCCATGTGCTCCCATTGACCAGCACAAAGCCTGCTCTGGAATGGAGCTGATGTCACAAAAAATCCCAGTAGGAAGAGCCTACACAGACTGACCCAACAGCCCTCAAGCTGGTGAGACTGGGACCTCTGGCTATTGCTGTCTAATACCTTTGTAGAGTTAGAAGGTGGTAGTGGGTAGTTGATGTTGTGTTAGTGCTTTTGGCATTTAGAAACAGCTGCATAAACGTGGGGCACCCTGTGCATTGTCCCTGCTGGCTGTGCAGAATGGGAATGGTGGGAACAGTTGAATAGTGGGAATAGTTGAGCCAGGAAACATCACAGCTGTGATTTCTTTATTTCTCTCCTAAGAAGTTAAGTCAAATGGAGAGGCAACATCCACCAGCAGGCCAAGTTCTGGAGCCTCCCACCTGCCACGCTGCTTTCAACCTGTCCAGAACCTGGCAGTGAGTAACTAAAACTTCAATTTAGGAGGAGCCTTGCTCTTCTGGTGGAAGAGCTGGGCCTCTAGGAAGGAGGAAATGACCAAGTGCAGCCTGGGGAGCATGACAGATGGGACTTGAGTGGTGCTGGGTGTGGGAGCAGGAGCAAGGAGCTGTTGCTCTCACCCTGTGCACCACCTGCAGGGCAGCTGTGATGGCTTCACTTCGGCTGTAGTTGTTGGTGTAGGTAGGTGGAGCTTGGATGCGTTGTGTTTTTGGGGGGGGGGGTCACATGAATGTATACACAGATTGCTTGTTGGGGTTTTTTTTCTGGGAGGGGAGGTGGTGGGAAATAATGTTTTTTAGAAGGACAAGACCACAGCAGAAGCAACCTTGCAGGAGAAGGAAACAGGGAGGGTCTTCTTAAGGCTCTCCTTGCATCTATCTGGCCCACAGGTCTTAGGAACTTCAAGAGAAATGGGAGAGCAGTTTTCTGAAGACTTCTGGATGGTTACATGAGGTGGGAGGGTGAGGAAAGCAGTTGCAGCTTTCCAAAGGAGCTTTCAGTCAGGTGAGGTTGGTCCTCCTCTGCTTAGCAGGTGGCCTCTGCAAAACTTAAGACAGGGAGCCACTTCTAGTTTGGCCAGCCAATGTCTTCTGCTCCAGCTTAAAGCAGAGAGGGCACAGAAGATATTTTGTGCTACTTGGAATATGGAGAGAAGTGGTGGGTTTATTTTCATGCTTCTTGCTCCATCTAGCTGTTAATGGACAATGGACAATGTGGAGAGTTATGGAAGTGGACTGGGGCTCTACAGGTAGGTCTTCAACAACTGAGAAAGGGGGGAAGGGTGGTCCTGGCTAGGAATGGCTACAGAAAGGCATAGCCCCTTCTTATCAGCAAGCTGCTGCAGGAGAAAGGTGGCCAAGCCTGCTAGAGGAGGTGAATTTATAGCAGGTAAGACTTAGGAGGGAGTTTCTCAGGGTGGCTTGAGGATGAAGCCCAAGCAGAGCACCAGAAACCAACTGTCTTTTAAATGGGGGTGTGTCCAGACCTGTGTCCCTAAGGACAGAAGCTCAGGCAGGTGGCAGCTGAGGGAACAAAAGCCTGAGGCATCACTTCAGGCTCTGTCACTGATCTGCTGAGAACCTCCCCAAGACTCAGTCTCCTTCTTGGTTAAAGAGTGAGAGGCCTGGGACTGACACCATCTCCTGAGGGAGGCTGCAGTGAAGTACCTGCACTCGTGTGATGTCCTGCAGGGCTGGGAGCAGTGTCCCCCCAGGCACAACTCAGGACTTAAGGCTGGGTTCTCAGCTAGAGATGGACCCAAACCCTTGCATTCACAAAGCCCTTGCTTTTGAGGGTGGAGGAAGCTCATCATCATCATCATCCACACAACTCTTTACATCACTTTCTCTCCACCTAACCACTATCTGGCAAACTGGAGCTGATGATGGAGGAGAGGCTGGGTCTGTCCTAAGCCGGTTTCTCCTTCCTGGTCAGGGGTTTTTACTTGGGATGGGGTGTGGGAAGAATGGGACACTTCCTTCCTTCAGTTTATACCTCATTTTAGCTGCTGTTACCTGAATTTATTCTTTCTCCTCTGGTAAGAAAGTGGCTGTACTTCACACCAAGCAAATAGTGAGAAATTAAAGCCTTCACCCTCACAGTCTCTTTTATTTTTCTCTTTTCTTCTTTTTTTGTTTTCCTCTTTTTTTTTTTTTTTTTTTTTTTAACTTTCCTGTATATAAGAAATGCACACAAAATCCCTGCAAAGAGTGCTCCAGGCTTCTGGTGTGGTTTTAGAATACCAAAAAAAACCCCAAAACAACAACCCCCCCCCCACGAAAAAAAATTCCTTTCAATCTATAAAAGCCCAAAAGCCTTAGAGGAGGGGATACAGGATAAATTAGCTCCACTACCTAAGCATAAAAACAACATTTACAGGTTTATTCTTAAAATAGACTTCCAACATTATTTCACACACACAGCCCTTGGCCCTGGCAGTCACTTGGGCATTAAACACCAGCAGGGCAGTTGGGGTGCATGGAGAGGAGGGGGGTGAGGTGGGCTCAGGCCGCTCTGCTGCGTCCATCCAAGGTGCTTGGGCAGCTCTCTCTGCTCCCCAGCCTGCTCATTGTGGAGCCCCTGACCCCCAAATACCAGAGCTGTTAAATCCTGCCCTCTGTCCTACAAACCTTCTTTACAGCAGGGGCAGCCAAGGAACCAAGGGCCAAGCCCAACAACTGGACATGGCTTTGGCCATACAGCCAGAGTCTGCTCTCTGCCCTTGCTTGGTTCATTAAATTCCAGCTGCAGGGCAAATTCCTGCTGGAATTTCCTTTCCGAAGGATCTACAGGTCCTCTTGGATTTGCAGGTATCTTGGCAGCTCTAACAAGAGGAGAAAGGTGCTGCTGGCCTTTGGTGGTGCTTCAGGCCGGGTTCCCAGGGGCACGCTGCCCAGCTGCAGGGAGGATTTGAGTCTTCATCGAGAAAAAAGGGGAGCAGACAAGGTAAGAGATGAAACTGCTGTGCAGAGTCTGGTGTGACACAAATGACAGAATCGTTTTGTTAGAAAGAGACCTTTAAGCTCATCAGGTCCACCTGCTACCCCAGCACTGCAGGGTCACCACTAAACCATGTCCCTCGGCACCTTTTGGATCTACACTCAGAGAGGGAAAGGGAGAAGGCTAAGAGCAGACAAAGCAATGACTCCAGGACTGGGAAAGCCAAAGAGAAACAAGCCAGCAGAGAACCTGTTTCAGGCTCTGATAGTTCTCCCCCATGTCACTGGTGGCAAAAAAAAAGTAATCTTTGGCCTTCAGCCACCCACCATGATCACCTCCAGCAACATTATCACCTCTGCTGCTGGGCTCTGTTCCTTGGGAACTACCTTCCCAGAAGAGCAGCTGCCACCAGCTCCTGAGGCAGAAGCAGCACAGATAAGCTTACCTTCTGCTTGGCCTGTTTCCTGCAAGCAGCTGCAGCAGCTTCCCTGCAGCATAGCACCTGCTGTTGGGTACAGAACCTGTTGGGCTTGGGCCAGCAAACCTGAATTCCTTCATTAAACTACAGACCAGAATTTCATGCTAAAAGATCTCACTAAAGGAAGTTCCAGGGGGAAAAATGCTTCAGCAAAGCTTTGTACATGGTTTAATGCATCATCTGAGGCTGCTCAGCAGCTCTGGATGCTCGTTTTGAGGCTGGAATATGCTGAGTATGGCATGGGGTGGGGAGAGAGTACAGCATTGCCCTCCCAGGTCCTCTCCTGACAAGCAAGATGTTCTCAAAGGAAGCCTGGAAAAGCTCTAGTGCCTCCTTCCTGCTTCCATAACTTGTGTGTGTAGCCAAGATTTTTGGCTGTTCTGGACCAGGCTTTCTCCCACTTTCCTTCTTTCCCTGCAGCAGTGCCACTGGGAGAGCCCAAGGACCACAATGGAAGGGAACAGCCACCCAGTGTATCTGCTGTTGCAAAGCCAGGGCGGGAGGCTTCCACTCAGCTTCTGGCTGCTGCCTGCTGCTCCCTCTCCTTCCCTGCCAGAGGGGCTGATTTAAGCCTCTGTAAGAAACTGCTCCATCATCTGAGCCTAAGAAATCTGTAAAAAGACCTAAGCTACACTAGAAACCACAGCCCCTTTTGTCCTCCCCAAGTCAAATGGGGGAGGGGTGAGTGTCAGGGAGTGACCAGATGAGTAATTAAGGCAACAGAGGTTGATGCTTCCAGAGAAGAGAAAGCAGTGACCTGCCCGGGCTGATCACCACAGCCACTAGAGTAGCAGTTTGGCTGCTCGCTCCTCTCAGAGCCTGCAGGGAGGCTCAGCACTTGAATCGTATCACTGACCAAGGTCCCGGTCCCAGGGTCCCAGGCACCTTTCTCCAGGTCACTTCCAAATGCTAAGTAGGTGCCACAGTAATTAACTGTCAGGGCTGCCTCAAGGGAGGAAAAGCTCTCAAGTGCCAGGCAGCCTAACCCCCTTCTGACTCGCTGCAGCTCAGGGGACAGCCTCTCCGCAGAACTGATGCCACAAGAATCTTCCAGGCATGGGAGTGGCTGACAAACCTCAGCCTCCTCCAGTCATGCCCCTTAGGGCTGGGAAGCAGGTAGGAACCACTGCAAACAATTCTGCTACCAGAGCACCTCAAACTGTCTTTTGGCAAGGGTGAAGTGAAAGGCAAAGGTGGGCAAGACTTCAACACTATTTCCTCCCCTCCTTGGGAAGGCAGCCGGCTCAGCGAGTCTCGACCAGAGCCCCTCTTTCTCCGGGGAGGTGGGAACACATCAGGGATCCGTTTGGTCTCTTTTGCACAACAACAAACAGTAAATCTTAGTAAAAACAGAAAGGTAGGCACCAAACTCCTAACCATCAGCCAGCCTTAGCTGAGTCCCATCGCTGCGCTGCCCCTGCCTGGGGCCCCAGAGAAAAGTCAGCCTCACTGGAGTGCTCCATTGCTCTGACAAGCTTCAGCCAAGAGGAACAAAGCTCCCGTTGAAGATTCTGTCTTGTTGCCATTCTGTGGCTGGGAAGGGAAGCCAGAACCACGCCAACGATGACATCTTAGGTGAGCCACCACCGCCTCTTTCAAACCCACCTGGACAGTCACGGACTGGAGCCACCCTCTCGTCTCACCCAGCCCCTGCACGTCTGTTCTACAGTCCTTTGCTGTCTGCAGGGTGACAAAGCTGTGACCAGCAGGCAGGGCCTCGCAGCAGAGGTGGTTGTGCTCCTTCTCCTGCTCCCCACCACCAAGCTGTGTCAGTCTGTAGTGCAATTGGCTGTGCTGGGCTCCTGCTGCAGGTGGCTCTGGGCAAAGGTCTGGTGTACAGTGTAGTGCACATCACCTCAAAGTTCCAGCCCCTGAAGTACAATCCTTTTGGTCATTCATATATTACAACCTTCTTTTTTCTTTTGTTTTGTTCCTTTTTTTTGTTGTTTTTTGTTTGTTTGTTTGTTCCTTTTTTCTTTCTTTTTTATTTCCCCTCTCCCCTACCCCATTTTGTTAACAAGAATACAGTGTGGTTGTGGTTGGTTTGGGTGTTTCCAGCTTTAGTTTCTTCTGATTTTCTTTTTTGTCCCTTCTCTCTTCTGAGCACGTGGGGAACGTGGTGGTCCATGGGTCACCTCTTACTGGATCCCTCGAAAGAGGCACATGGCAAAGATCATGGCAAATAGCTGGGGGAGGTGGGAGCAAGAGGGCAGAAATGAAACAGAGAAGCACAGGAGTCAGCTGCAGCCTCCAAAAGATTGGGACAGCCCTCCCTGGCTGCAGGACCTCTCCTGTCACTCCCTCAAGGCCAGACCTCATCTTTCTCTTGAAGGCAATCCCTCCCCTCCTTCCCCTGCCCCACAAACATTGTGGTTACAGGAGCTTTGCTCCCAGGCTATTGGTGGTGTCGCAGAGGAGCGAGAGGGTTCTGTGGTCCCGGCTCTGCACAGCATTGCCACTGCCTGGCATGGGCACAGTGCTGGGGCTCTCTGCCTGGATCTCTCTCCCATGCCCAGAGCAAGGGACTGGGGAGAGTGCCCAGCTTTGCCCCAGTGATGCTGCAGAGGTATCACTTCTGGGTTAATATCACATCTGGTGGAAGCCTGCACCTCAGAAATGCCACCAGAGAGCCAGGTACCAATGCAGGGCCATGGAGATGCTCTGCAGCAAACCCCATTTCAGGCTCTAGCCAGATGCTTTTAGAGCAGAGGCAGAGCTTGGCCATGTGAACCCAGTGATGGGGCCATCAGCTTGCTGGGTGTGCTGCTGCAGTGAGGGCAGTGCCCTGTGGGGCAGGCCCCTGAAGCCCCTGTGGCCACCATGGCAAGGTGTGAGATCCACAGCTGGCCCAGCCCCTGGCAGCACCAGTCCTTTTCCTGCCTTCGTTGGCAAATGACCAAGCCCTAGGCTCTTTCCAGGCCATTAAACCCACAAGATGATAACCCCTCATGACCTGCAGGAGCAGCTTCCCCTGGCAAGTCTGCTGGCCAGCAACCAACGTGGCCTTCCTTCTGGTGCCCCAGGGGGTGAGTACCTCAATAGCCAAGACCCCGATGGCAAGGGCTCCTGCCAGGTACACATAGGTCTCAAAGGAGTTCAGGATCACAGTGTAGCAGCCCTAAGAAGGAGAAAAGGTGGTGAGACACACGAGCAGCACACGCTGCATGCTCCTCACAGCACAGCCCTCCTGTGGAGTGGGGCCAGAGGAGGCCACACGAATAATCCAGAGGCTGGAAGCCCTCTGCTGTGAGACCAGGCTGAGAGAGCTGGGGGCGTTCAGCCTGGAGAGGAGAAGCCTGCAGGGAGACCTTCTGGTGGCTTTGCAGTGCTTGAAGGGAATGATCCAAAAACTGGGGACAGCCTTTAGAGCAGAACCTGTTGTGACAAAGGGTGAAAGTTTGAACTCAAAGAGGGAGATTCAGACTGGACAGATGGGAGTGGATTTTGCAGTGAAAGTGGCAAGACCTGGCTCAGGCTGCCCAGAGAAGTGGTAGAAAGCAAATACTTGGAGCCATTCCAGGTGGGGTTGTTCAGGGCTCTGAACAAGTGCTCTAGCTGGAGATAACCCTGCTGACTGCAGGGTAGTTGGACTAGATGGGGTTGAAAGGCCCTTTCCCACCCAAACCATTCTGTGAGCACCTGCTGCTCTTCTGGCTCTAGCAGAACTCAGGGCCATACCCTGCAGCAACCTCTCCACTTCTGCAGCACTGCCACCATCATCCTTGTCACCACCTCCTATTGCCAGAGCAATTAGCAGCAGGCAGATTCTTCTGCAGAGCTTTCAGGATGCTTCTGGAGATCACCAGCTTGCCCTGGCCTCAGTTCTCCCAGCCTGAAATTTCACCTACCAGCACATTTCTGCCAGTAGGTCACAGATGCAGAGAAGAGAAGCCTGGGGTCTGTTGGCTGGGGAAAGCAGGCCTCCTCCCCACTGAGCATGGACACACACACATCTTGAATCCCAACCATACTGCTGGGATGTTTCCATCATCTGGTTTTTGCCTTCCACCCATAAAGAAAGTGTCTGGACTGCAATAACAGTACATTTAGAGCCTGGAAAATCGATCCTATGGAGAGTGACTGAAGGAGCTGGGGCTGTTCAGTTTGAAGACCTCATGGCTGTCTACAGCTACCTGAAAGGATGTTGTGGAGAGGCTGCTGCTGGTCTCTTCTCCCAGGAAACAGTGACAGAACAAAAGGGAATGGCCTCAAGCTGCCAGTGAGGAGGTTTAGACTGAGCATTAGGAAACTTTTTTTCCCCAGCAAGAGTGGTCAGAGATTGGAATGGGCTGCCCAGGGAGGTGGTGGAGTCACCAACCCTGGATGTGTTTAAAAGTCATTTGGATGTGGTGCTTAGGGGTATGGTTTAAAGGTGAACTTTTTAGAATAGGGGTAAGGGACTTGATGATTCTGGGGATCTTTTCCAACCAGAATGTTTCTGTGATTATGTATGAAGAGAGCACAGAGAGGATCCACCCATAAGAAAGACCCAAGAGAGGGCAGGGTAGATCACTTGGGCAGTAACTGAGATGTCAACACCATGCTCTGGTCAAGATGAAGCTCCTCAGTCATGTTGTGGCCACGTTTCAGCCCAATTTCCAGGGAAAAGCATCCAGCCCAGCAATAAAATCCTTGGGTGCTTGCCAGAACTCCAACCTTATCTCTACTCTTGGCATGCCATACCCTGCTCAGCTGGCTACAAAGAGGGGTGAGCACAAGTGTGGCCAGCGTTGTCCTACCAGCACGGTGTCCCAAGAGCCTGAGTTTGCTCCAGGAATGCCTGAATTCATCCAGCAGTCCCTTGGGAGTGTCTCCCCCATGGCACAGATGTCCCTGGCTGTACATCTGTTGACACTTGCTGAGCACGTGGCTTCTGCCACCAACAGGCTGTTGACAGGAGCTCCAGAAGAGAAGTGTCAGGCCTCAGCAGCCCCACTCAAGGGAAGCTAAAGCTGTTAGCTGCTTCAGTGCTTTCTCAAAACACGTTTCTCTTTCCCTCCCTGCTCTTTGTCATCTCTCTCTCCTCCTCCATCAGACCTGGCAGAAGAAGCATGATGTCATCTGCTGTGTTCTCTCACCCAGAGTGCCTTTGCCAACCATTTCCAGCTGCCAGGGGAGGAACAGTTCCGAAGCTGCTTCCAAGCTCCTTTACTCCTCTCACAGCCTTCTATCAAGCGCTGAGAAGGAGACCACTGCTTAGTGTGGAGAGAAAAGGGGGCTCATGCACACAGCCTGCTTCAGGCCCCAGCCAACCTGGCCTCGAGCACCTCCAGGGAGGGGGCATCCACAGTCTCCCTGGGCAACCTGTTCCAGAGTCTGCCCACCCTCACTGTCAAGAATTTCTTGCTAACCTCCAGCCTACACCTCCCCTCTTCCAGCTCAGAGCCATTCAAATGCAGCTTTCCAGCACCTCCTAGGAAAAGAGACAAAGCTCTTTAACCCTTGGGCTCCTGGTTGCATGGGGTGTTGATGAGGACTCTTTGTGCCCTAGTCTGGAGCCACTACCGCAGTTAGGAAGAGTTAACTCAGAACCAGAGGATGTATCTGGTTGGAAGAGACCTCAGACATCATCCAGTCCAACCCTGACCCAGCACTGGAGGGTCAACACCAAACCATGTCCGTAAGCCCCAAGTCCACAGGCTGCTTGAACAGCCCCCAGGGATAAAGACTCCACCACTGCCCCAAGCAGAACGTTCCAAGTGTTTGAGAACCCTTTCAGTGAAGAAATATTTCCTAGCATCCAGCCAGGTGCAGTTTGAAACCATTTCCTCTGGTCCTGTTGCTTGCCACCAAGGAGAAGAGGCTGCCCCCACCTCACTACAATCTCCCCTTCAGGTAGAGCAGTGAGGTCTCCTCTCAGCCTCCTCTTCTCTACACAGAATACTCCTAGCTCCCCTCAGATGCTCCTCACAGGTTATGTTCTCCAGGCTCTTCATGAGCCTCGTTGTCCTTCTCTGGACATGCTCCAGCCCCTCAATGTCCTTCCTGTAGTGAGGGGCCCAGAACCAAACACAGTACTCAAGGTGTGGCCTCACCAGTGCTGAGCACAGGGGGTGATCACCTCCCTGTCCCTGTTGGCCACCCTGTTTCTAATCCAAGCCAGAATGCCATTGGCTTTCTTGGCCACCTGTCACACTGCTCACTCATGCTCAGTTGACCATCAGCCAATACCCCCAGGATCCTCTCCAAGTTGCAGCCTTCCAACCACACGTCCCCAGGTCTGCAGCTCACCATGGGGTGGTTGTGACCCAGGTGGAGGACCTGGCACTTGGTCTTGTTGAACTTCCTGCAACTGGACTTGGCCCATCAGTCTAACTTGTCCAGGTCCTGCTGCAAAGCTTCCCTACCCTCTAGCAGACAGACACAGCCACCCAGCTTGGTGTCAGCTGCAAACCTGCTCCCTGACCTGTGCCGGCCTGCTAACTTCTCCTAGATGGTAGTAACCCTCAGAAACATGCCTGGAACTTGCTGTACATTTCCACCCCACCTCTCAGTCCCTTGGGAAAACTGCATTTCTGCTGGTTCAACACAACCTGGGCCTTGTGCACACAACAGAGAGGGGATTTCCAAGCTCAGCCATGTGCCATGGCTTCAAGAGCTGTCAGCAGAAGGGGAATGAAGATGTGAGCTACAGACCTGCCAGCTTCACTGGCCACCATGCCCACCTCTGTCACCTCCTGCTGGTGTCGTGTCCCCTTACCTGGCGGTTCTGAAACCTCTCCACCCCCGAGAGGCAGGCTTCTCTGTCGACAAACAGCCCCTCCCGGCTCTGCAGCTCTCGCAGGCAGCAAGCCTCCGGCGTGCTCCTTCCCGGAGAGGAGTACGGAAGCAGAGGGACAGCTTCAAAGTCTTCTGGGCCGTTCACTCCACAGCAGGCAAACTAGGGAGAGGTAGTGAGAAGGAAGGAAGACATAGTTGACATTTTACCCTGAAAGCAGATAGGAGAAATGAACCTGTCCAGAGAAGGGCCACAAGGATGATCAAAGGGCTGGAGTGCCTCTCCTATGGAAATAGATGAAGAGTTGGGACTGTTCAGTCTGGAGAAGAGAATCATAGAATCATAGAATCATAGAATCAACCAGGTTGGAAGAGACCTCCAAGATCATCCAGTCCAACCTATCCCCCAGCCCTAGCCAGTCAACCAGACCATGGCACTAAGTGCCTCATCCAATCTTTTCTTGAAGACCTCCAGGCACGGTGCCTCCACCACCTCCCTGGGCAGCCCATTCCAATGCCAATCACTCTCTCTGCCAACAACTTCCTCCTAACATCCAGCCTAGACTTTCCCCGGCACAGCTTGAGACTCTGTCCCCTTGTTCTGTTGCTGGCTGCCTGGAGAAGAGGCCAACCCCCACCTGGCTACAAGGAGACCTTATTGTGGCCTTCCAGTATCTGAAGGGGGCTACAAGAAAGCTGAGGAGGGACTTTTTAGGGTGTCAGGTAGAATCACAGAATCAGTCAGGGTTGGAAGGGACCACAAGAAGCAGCCAGTTCTCTGGGCAACTCATTCCAGGCTCTCACCACTCTCATGGTTCCAGATAGTGATAGGACTGGGGGGGAATGGATCCAAGATAGAGGAGGGGAGATTGAAATTAGATGTTAGGAAGAAGTTCTTCACTGTGAGGGTGGTGAGACACTGGAAAAAGTTGGAAGCTTCATCCCTGGATGTTTTTAAGGCCAGGCTGGATGTGGCTTTGGGCAACCTGATCTAGTGTGAGCTGTCCCTGCCCACGACAGAGGGGTTGGAGCTGGATGATCCTTGAGGTCTTTTCCAGCCCTGACAATTCTGTGAAATCCACCAAAGACCTGTTCTTGTAGAAACAAAGAATGGTTTGGGGTGGAGAGGACCTTAGAACTCATCCTCTTCCAACCCACCCCGCCTCTTACTGCTCAGGGTCCCATCCAACTTGATTTTGAACACTTCCAGGCTTGGAGCCTCCAGAGCTTCTCTGAGTAACCTATTCCAGTGCCTCACCATCCTTGTAGGGGTCAAAGCTTTAGTCAAAGCAGAGACAAACCAACTGTTCACAGAATGACAGAATTAACCAGGTTGAAGAGACCTTTGACATCATCCAGTCCAACCTATCACCTAAGCCTTCTAATTAGCTAAACCATAGCACTAAGTGCTTCATGAAGTTCCTCTTAAACACCTCCAGGGATGGGGACTCCACCACCTCCCTGGGCAGCCCACTCCAATGCAAATCACTCCTGGGAAGAATTTCTTCCTAACATCCAGCCTAAACCTACCCTAGCACAGCTTGAGGCTGTGTCCTCTTGTTCTGTCCCTGGGTACCTGGCAGAAGAGCCCAACCCCACCTGGCTACAGCCTCCCTTCAGGTAGCTGTAGAGAGCAATGAGGTCTGCCCTGAGCTTCCTCTTCTGCAGGCTGCACCCCCTCAGCCTCTCCTCTCATAGCTGTGCTCCAGCTGCCCCACCAGCCTTGGTGCCCTTCTCTGGACATGTTCCAGCACTTCAACATCTTTCTTAAACTGAGGGCCCCAGAAATGGACACAGGACTCAAGCTGTGGCCTAACCAGTGCTGAGTACAGGGGCAGAAGGACTTCCCTGGTCCTGCTGGTCACACTGCTCCTGATACAGGCCAGAAAGCCAATGGCCTTCTTGGCCACCTGGGCACACTGCTGGCTCGTGTTCAGCTGTCAACCAGCACCTCCAGGTCCTTCTCTGCCTGAGTGTTCTCCAGCCAGTCTGTGCCCAGTCTGTAGTGCTGCCTGGGGCTGTTGCTCTCAAGGAAGTAGGCTGTGCTTGCAGCTTGGAGCTTCTGCTTCATCAAAGCCTTTTAGTCAAGTCCCACTGTACCAACGTCACACTGTAGGCTCTGAGGTACCACTGGGAATAATGCCCCAAACCACAGAGGGCTCTGGAGCACATCCAGGGCAATTTCCTTGAGGTCCCTCAGCAAGTCTGTAAGGCAGCCAGCAGAACAATCCATCTCCTCCCTGCTCTCCCCACAGTCCAGGGTTGCTGCTGGGTGAGTGATTCAAGCAAGGTCCCTTTTCAGGATTCAAGTCAGGTCCTTCTTATGCATTCAAGTCATAGCCTGGCTCTGTCTCCTTTCAGTCAGCAAGAGGAAATGTCTTTATTAAAGCCCTGGATCAGTGTGAAGGGCAGCAATCATCTTTTTCTTTTAAGATTAAAATTGACTTTTCATCTGCAGAGCCTGACACCCTGCTCTGCCCTCCTGAGGAGCCACGCCATGGGCTGTGCTCAGCGTGGTCTTCTCAGGTGTGCACACACACACACAGAGCTCCCTTTTAGCAGATAACAGCAACTCCAACCCCAAGGACACTCACTGTAACCTGCCTAATTAGAGCTGGAATAACAAAGTCAATTTTGATGCCTAATGTATCTGAAAATATTCCATTAGCCATTGAATCCTGGAATTGTTTGGGCTGGAAAAGACCTCCAAGATCACTGAGTCCAAGCATAGATCCAACACTACCCTGCCCATTAAACCATGTCCCAGAGTGCCATGGCCACAGGTTTCTTGGACACTTCCAGGGATAGTGACTCCACCACCATCCTGGGCAGCCTGTTCCAATCCCTGAACACTCTTGGAGCAAAAAAAAAAAATGTTTCCTCACCTCCAACCTAACCCTCCCCTGGCACAATTTCAGGCTCTTTCCTCTCCTATCACCTGATGCTAGGGAGAAGAGACCAACTCCCACCTCACTGCAGCCTCCTGTCAGGGAGTTGTAAGAAGTGAGAAGGTCTCCCCTCAGCCTCCAGACCTTCTCCAGACTAAACAACTCCAGTTCCCTCAGCTGGTCCTCAAAAGACTTGTTCTCCAGGCCCTTCCCCAGCTTTGGTGCTCCTCTCTGGAGAAGGGCACACTTCAGTGTCCTTTTTGGACCCAGTACTCAAAGTGTGGGCTTACCAGTTCTGAGTACAGAGAATCATTCCCTGTCCTACTCCAGCTGGCCACACTATTGCTAATGCAGGCCAGGATGCTGCTGGCCCTCTTGGCCACCTAGACACACTGCTGGCTCATCTTCAGATGGCTGTAAGTCAGCACCCCCAGGTCCATGCTCCTGCCTAATCTGCCATCCACCAATTCACTCTGCAGGAGCCCTTATGTAGCACCAGTTTATGGCTACTGTTGGCATGGAAGAATCCTGAAGTAGCCTGGAAGGTGAAAGCTCCAGGGTCAAGGCAACACCATGGCCTTTTGCACCCAGACTGAAAGCCAGAGGTACCCAGCTGAGTCACTTACTGTGATCATAACAGAGTTCCAGGTGGAAGAGAAGACATCTGTGTCGTTGTTCCTCAGATAATGCTTCTTTAGTTCCTTGGTGAAAAACTCTCTGGTCAGCTGAAACAAACAGAAAGGTGGAGATGTGAAGGCTGTTGCCACATCCTTCCTAGGTCCTTCCCACAGCTCCCTTCTGGGAATGCTGGGGGTTGTCTGGTCCTTGGGGATTTGGTTTATTTTTCCTTTGCAGACTTTAGAGGAGAAACACAGGAACAGTGACTGGCTGAGCCACGCCTGTACCCAGGGTGGGTGGATTGTTGGATAAAACTGGTGCTCAGCAAACTTCAGGGACTGAATTCTATCTGTTCTTGTAAGGTAAGGTCTGCACTTGAAGCTTGGTTGGGTTGTGAAACTTTCAGCATCAGCTCTGCCCTACTGACCCTTCCCTGCACATCTTCAGCAGCAGCAACAAGGGCAGCCCTCGGGCTCCTCTGCTCCAAGCCCCAGCTCCCTCAGCCTGACCTCACAGGAAGATGTTCCACTGCCTGCAGCCTCTTTGTGGCTCTGTGCTGGACTCTTTCCAGCAGTTCCCTGAGCCCCTTCTTGAGCTGAGGGGCCCAGAACTGGACACAATATTGCAGATGTGGCCTCACCAGGGCAGAGTAGAGGGGCAGGAGAAACTCTCAACCTACTCACCACAATCCACCCCAGGATGCTATTTGCCCTCTTGGCCACAAGAGCACATTTCTGGCTCACAGACATCCTCCTGTCCACCAGGAACCACAGGTTTCTTTTGCCTGTGCTGCTCTCCAACAGCTCAGCCTCAACCTATCCTGGTCCATGGAGTTGTTTTCTCAGCTGCAAGACTCTACCCTTGTCTTTATCATATCTGATTCAATTTCTCCCTGCCCAAGTCTCCAGCCTGGCCAGGTCTGGCTGAATGGCAGCACTGCCTTCAGGTGTGGCAGCCACTCCTCCCAGCTTGGTGCCATGATGACTATACTGAAGAGCACTGGTCCCAGTATTGACCCTTGATGGACCCCACTTGCTACAAGCCTCCAACTAGACTCTATCCCATTGACCACAACCTCTCTGACTTTCTCTTTCAACCAGTTCTCAGTCCACCTCCCTACCCAATCACCCAGACCACACTGCCTCAGTTTAGCTGTGAGGATGCTGTGGGAGAGTGTGCTCCTGAAATCAAGCTAAACCACTTCTGCCCTCACCTCCCCTCCCCAGCAGTCGATGGTCTGACTCTGCTTCATCAGGGCTGCAGCCAAAGCATCATTTCCTCCTCGCTTCTCTTTTTAAACTGCTTGGCTCCCTACTAACAGCAGAGGGACCACTCCGAGTTTACATCCATGTGTGAGAGAGCAGAATGAAGCCCTAATATGGAACTTTCTGTGCATGAAAAGCAAGTTTAAAACGATTTATAATGGCTAGTAGATGTTCAAGTTAACTTATGAACCCCAAAAATAGAGATACCATTTCCCTGACAATGCTTTAGATTAACCTACAGATACAGACATGAAGGGGTGTGGGGGAGAATCCTCTTTCTATTTCCAGTGTTTAGATAATTGAAACATTTTTCCTGCAGTCAATGATACAAACAAATGGAATTTCATTTGCTCCTTGCAGAAAAACAAACAAGTGAAGGTTTTGGCTCAGAGCCCTCCCAAAAAGTTAACCCCCCCTTGAAATTGCACTTTGGAGGATTAATAAAGACCCAAACTTCATCGTTTTGTCAGACCAGATGCACTGATTCCATCTTTCTATCACCTCTGGAGGAGAACTTTGAGGAATGCTCTTTGCAGGTTGCCAGCAGCTGGTCACTTGTGTGGTCTCTGCTCCCAAACACCTTTGGGACCCACACAGGCAAACCTCCTCTGCCGTGTGAAGGGGGTTGGACTCAGCTGGATCCAGCAGTGTGTGCCTGCAGGATCAGGAGGGAAGCTGCCTCTGGTGGTTTTACCTGCTGTTCAGACAGCACTGCAGAGGTGCTGACACAGGCTGCTAGGCGCTGGGTTGGGGTTCTTGACATGCAATGTGAAACATGACACACAGGGATCCACATGGATGGTGGGCACCAGCACTGCATTCTTTGTTTCCTTTGTAACCCTAACTGTGATGGTTTGGGTGTTCCCTGCCCCCCACCCCGCTTCGGAAATCACCCAGACTAGACTCAGCTGGCTCTGGAAATTGAATGAAGCTTATAGTTAGAGCTTAGCTCAATATACAAGCAGAGACTTACAGCATATACAGTTATGTACAAGAATAGACAAGGTAAAAGGTAGTACAGAAACACCACAGCCCTCCCAGAAACCTGAGTCCCCAGGAGGGGCTCTCAACCACCCCTTCACCTTCCCCCTACCCCTCTCAACCTTACCCCAGTCCCAAGGAGGAATGGAGGTTCGGCCAAGGGGGTTAGGAAGCAAAGTGGATTAACAGAGAAACGGCAGAGAGGTTAGAGAGAGAGATGGAGCTCGGAGCTCGCCACAGGAGAAGTGCCTTATCTATGGTCTGATTCTTATTCTTAGACATCTCAGCAAGGCAATGAGTGAGGTAGACATCAGCCTTGTTTTCCTTCCACAGCCTATAATCTAGTTCTTCTCACCAAAACATTCTAGCTAGGCTCAAACTAGCACACACAAATCCACAGGAGAAAGAGGAGGCTGTGCTGCCCCTTTAGAAGACCCAAAATACCACTTCACACCAGCTGCCCTTTTGCAGATATTTCTGAGAGGAACATCTAGAATTGTAGAATGGTTTGGGTTGGAAGGCACCTCCCAGGCTTGCCTAGTCCAACCCCCTCTGCAAGCAGCAGGAACATATTCCATTAGATCAAGTTGTGCAGAGCCTCCTTGGGCCTGACTTGAATATCTTCAGGGATGGGGCTTCAGCTACCTCCCTGGACAACCTATGGCAGAGTTCCACCCCCCTCATGGTGCAGAACTTGTTCCTAACAGCCAATCTAAATCTGCTCCTCTCTCATTTCAAGCCATTGCCCTCTCCCTGTCCCTGCAGGCCATTGGGAACAGTCCCCCTACAGCCTTCTTGTAGTCCACTACTGGCAGGCTGCTATTAGATCTGCCTGGAACCTTCTCTTCTCCAGGCTCAACACCTCCAGCTCCTTCAGCCTGTCCTCAGAGCAGAGGTGTTCCAACTCCCTGATCAGGCCCTAACCTGGACCTGTTCATCAGGTCCATGTCCTTTTTGTGTTGAGGGCTCCAGAGCTGGACACAGCACCTCTGCTATGAGGACAGGCTGGGAGAGCTGGGGGTGGTCAGTGGAGAGGAGAGGTCCAAGGAGGACCCTTGGAGATGCCTTCCAAGTACCTGAGGGGACCCTACAGAAAGGCTGCAGAGGGACTTTTCATGAGAGTGTCTAGGGACAGGACAAGGGGGAATGGTTTGAAGCTGCTGAGGGACACAGGGTTAGAGTGGATCTTAGGGAGAAGGGTACAAGGGTAATGGAACTCTGGCTGGGTTGCCCAGGGAGGTCATGGGCGCCTCCTCCCTGAGAGTGATCAAGGCCAAGCTGGATGAGGTCTTGAGCAGTCAAGTGTGGCTGAGAGGCATCCTTGCCCATAGCAGGGAGGTTGGAGTAGATGAGCTCTAAGGCCCCCTCCAACCTAAGCCATTCTATGAAATACAAACTCTGGCTGAATTTAAGGACTACAAGACTGGGTAGAACTTTATCACAAAGACTTGAAGGAAGCATGTAGCTCAGCCTCACCACCTTTTATCTGGGTGTGCTGCTAAAGGTCTGCAGCACTCTCACAGGACAGACATCAGCCTGGCTTTTTGCTTCTGAATGTTAAAATGGCAGAAGATGTGGGTGGTGTTTCCCTTTGGGAATTTGGTAGGCTGAGGGCAAGGCAGGTTAGAAGATGCTGAAGCATGTCCTTGGTGTTCTCTTGTCATAGAATCATAGCATTGCTCTGGTTGGAAAAGACCTTTAAGATCATCCAGTCCAACCCTTGTCTAACTCTACCCAGGCTGGTGCTAAACAATGTCCCTCAGCACCACATCTCTGCCCCTTTGAAACATCTCCAGGGATAGGTATTCAACCACCTCTCTAGGCAGCCTGTGCCAGTGTTGAGAGCCCTTTCAGTGAAGAAATTTCTTCTAATGTCCAGCTTGAGGCTATCACTTGTTACTAGGGAGAAGAGACCAAGCTCCACCTGGCTCCAATCTCTTTTCAAGGAGCTGTAGAGAGTCAGAAGGTCTCCCCAGAGCCTCCTTTTCTCCAGACTAAACAACTCCAGCTGCCTCAGCTGCTCCTCACCAGACCTGTTCTCCAGACCCTTCCCAGCTTCACTGGCCTTCTCTGGACCCTCCCCAGCACCTCAAGGTCCTTCTTGGAGTGATGATGAGTACTAAGAAAGCACAATTCCCTTTCTCAGAGTACTTTCTCCAGAGCTTCCACCCTGCAGAGACAGCAGCAGACTGTTTTGGTGCTTCTCTGTTTCTACAGCGAGGACTTTGAAACTGATATTGCTGTTGGTACTAATCCCAGCCTTTGGAGGGGCCTGAAACAAAGGAGTCATTTAAATACAAAGTGAAACCTTTACTCAAACAGCAGCAACCCCAGAGGAAATTGCTCCAAGTTTGTCTGCAAGTTTTATGAGACTTGGCCTAAACCAAACCCTGCTCTGCCAGGAAAATAACTGCTTCCATCTCATGGCTCTTCAGCTGTTTGTCCTGAGCAGCTGAAGTCCTCCCCAGCCTCACTGAAGGCAGCGATGGCACTGATGGGGGCCGTGCGCCTTGTAGGACTTCAGCAAGAGCCACTCAGAAAGGATCAAGAGGAACTACTACTCAAGCCAGATCCTCAACATGCACTTACATCATGGATAACAAAGAGCCATCTAGCTGTGGGGTTTTCCAGCTGTTCTGGTGCCTGCCTGGAAAACAGGACATGCTCCTGTCCATCTGCATCTGCCTGGAGCATCCTAACCTTTCTGACACCGAACAGTGCTGCTCTTCCCACTTCCACCCTGCGCAGCAGCTGAGGAACTTCCTCTCCTCAACTGATTTTGCACAAGGAGGCCGAGCAAGGAGCCAAGGATGTAGCTGCAGGTGGCAGCCTCTGCTTTGTGGCTGGGTGTGACAGATCTTGAGCTGCTGGTATGTGGAGGTTTTGTTTTCTCATTAGAGCTGGGGCCAGTCCTGCACACAGAGCCCTACCTGGAGCAAGCAGGCTGTGTCCCAGCCTTCCTTCTAGCTCTCTTCTTCAAGGAAGACATAGTTTAATAGAAGCATAGGATCAACCAGGTTGGAAGAGACCTCCAAGATCATCCAGTCCAACCTAGCACCCAGCCCTAGACAATCAACCAGACCATGGCACTAAGTGCCTCATCCAGGCTTTGCTTTAACACTCCCAGGGACGGTGACTCCACCACCTCCCTGGGCAGCCCATTCCAATGCCAATCACTCTTGCTGTGAAGAACTTCTTCCTAACATCCAGCCTAGACCTCCCCTGGCACAACTTGAGACTGTCCTCTCATTCTGATTCTGGTTGCCTGGCAGAAGAGCCCAACCCCACCTTGCTACAACCTCCTTTCAGGTAGTTGTAGACAGCAATGAGGTCTGCCCTGAGCCTCCTCTTCTGCAGGCTGCACACCCCCAGCTCCCTCAGCCTCTCCTCACAGGGCTGTGCTCCAGGCCCCTCTCCAACTTCGTTGCTCTTCTCTGGACACCTTCCAGTATGTCAACATCTCTCTTGAATTGAGGAGTCCAGAACTGGACACAGCACTCAAAGTGTGACCTGGCCAGTGCTGAGTACAGGGCAGAATAACCTCCCTTGCCTTGCTGGCCACAGTTCCTGATCCAGCCCAGGATGCCATTGGCTCTGCTGGCCACCTGGGCACACTGCTGGTTCATGTTCAGCTATTACCTACCAGCACCCTCAGGTCCCTCTCTGCCTGGCTGCCCTCCAGCCACTCTTTCCCCAGCCTGTAGCACTTCTTGGGGTTGGTCCTCTAGGTGAAAAAGAGTTCTCCACCCTCCCACGCCTCCTGTAGAAAGGAAGAGAAACTCTGGTACCCCCACAGCTGATTGACATCAGCCCTCCCCTTCAGAGCCTGCTTTGAAGCAGCCGTCTGGGAGTGCAGTTGGTCTCGCAGATCACAGAGGCTCACCACTGAGAGCAGCACTTTCACCCCCACCACCCACCCTTCTGCTTCACTGACTCTTGCTCTCACATCTCAGCAGAAAACATCTCTGTTTCCTCTTTTGTCTCTGGATTTCTTACACTCCCTCAGCTATTAATAGTTTAACTCTGATGAGGGTTTGGGACTGTTTTGGATGTGAAACACCACACAAGAGAAAGCTGCACTCAACATCACTTGGAAAGCCAACAGAGTATCTTTTTTCTTCTGCCTCATTTTCTGCACCCAATGGAGCCACAGCCACATGGAGTGGTGCAGTGACCATCACAGGAACCCACTTGGTAAGCTTCCAAGAGATTTAGGTTGCCTAAATGAGCATTTCCTACCACACAGCTTGAACATAATTTGTTTCACAGGGAAAACCACATCTAAGCTTGACTTTAAACTGCTATTGTGCAGACTTCCTCCCAATATAAAGTCACTGGAGGACCACCTCTGTCCCCACATACATTCTGCCCAGCTATCAGCCTCACTCTCACCAAAAGATGACAGCAAAATTAGCCACTAGGAGTGGCTAAGAGGAGCTCAAGGAGCTAAACCAGAGGAGCTACCTCTGCCACACCCAGCAACAGCCAAAGAAGAGTGGTTTTGGTAGGGCTTCTTTTTTGTTTTCAGGAGAAACCTGAGGAGAGAACAAACCAGAAGAATCTGCAGACTGAGCTGAACTTCTGCACAGAGCCTCCGTCGGCTGTGTCAGGATCTGACATCCTTCATCCCTTCCCATTAACACAAAATGCTTTCCTGTCAGTCATCCTGACAAAGTGGGAAGCTGGTGACACAAACAAGCAGCCAAGCTCAAGACAGAGAAGTTTGTTCTCCTTTGAGTTTTCTCTCACCAAGCCCCTCCAGATGCACAGAAGTCTAGAATAAGCTCCGTGACCTTCTCTTGGAAGACAAGCATGCCCCCACATGTCCCACGGCTTCCATCACACAGTCACAGCCTGCTTTGGGTTGGAAGGGACCTTTAAAGGTCATCTAGCCCTGTAGGGACAGCTTCAACTATAACAGGTTGCTCAGGGCCCTGATCAACCTGACCTGGTATGGTTCCAGAGATGCAGCTTCTACCACCTCTCTGAGCAGACTGGGCCAGGGTCTCACCACACTCAGGGTAAGACATTTCTTCTTTCTCTGCAGTCTAAATGAGCTCTCTCTTTTAGCTCAAACCTATCACCCCTTGTCCTGTCCCAAGAGGCCCTGCTCTAAAGTCTGTCCCCAGCTTTCCAATCGGCCTCTTCAAGCACTGCAAGGCTGACAAAGTACTGGAAGGTACCAAGGTGCTCCCCAGAGGCAGACATAAGCAGGTTCCTGGTGACATGGAAGAGGACAGAACCAGCCCCACAGTCACCCTGCACACAGGCCTTGCAGTGAGCCTGGCTGACTTCTGCTACTTTCCACCAGTTTCCCACAGGGAAGATGGGAGGTGGGAGCAGGCAGCTGCTGGCTGCTTACCCACCCCTGCTCACCATGGACCATGTTCTCTCTCTATCCTGAAGCCTGTACCTGGCTCTGCAGGGCAGTATCTACAAGGGAGGTCTGCTGCTGAACCAAAGGACTTCTCCAAACCCTAACAGCAGAGCTCTAATGGGCAGAACCCAGCAGAATCTCCCCCACTCTGCAACCTGTTGATGGAGCAGTAGCTGTTGCCATGAGGGTAGGGTGCCCAAGCCTAGGCTGGAATGAAGCACCCACTCCACCAGAGTGTTGTCCCATCCCCATTGCCTTCAGATCTGTGGAAAAGGCAAAAGACTACCACCTTATAAAGGAAAAATGCCCACTTCTCACTATCTCCTAAAGCCATCCTACTGCACACGCACCACACTGCCTTGCTGTGAGCCTCCTAAGTCCTGATTATTTGCTTAGCCAAATGTTTTGATACAAATACAACTAAAAATAGATCCTGGCTCAAGAAAATCCACCATTTGCCATGGCCCTGCTATGCTCATGCCACATTCTTGGCACATTCAGTGCAAGGCTGTGCTCTATGTTCTCTTATAACTTGAAGAGACCAAACACACACATAAATAAAGTCTCCAGTGGTCAGTTCTACTCGCCAATGTTTGGGGTTCTTTTTCCCCAGCCATCATCAGAGTCATAGCTCAAAGATGGGCTGAGTGCAGCCAGGCACTCCAGCTGGCAACATGAAAGAACCACACAAACCCTTACTGGGTTTGATGCTGAGGTGCATCAAAAGCAGCATGGCCAGCAGGCTAAGAGAAATGATTTTGCCACTGGTGACACTTCACCTGGAGTACTGAGTCCATCTGAAGGCCCCAAGACAAGAGTGAGATGGTCCTGATGAAGCAGAAGAGGCTATAAAGATGATCAGAGGGCTGGAGCACCTCTGCTGTGAAGGCAGACTGAAAGAATTGGGGCCGTTCAGGCTGGAGAAAAGAAGGCTTCAGGGAGACCTCATAACTACATTTTAATATCTGAAGGGGATGAATAGGAAGGCTGGGGAGGGACTGTGTAGAAGGGCTTGTGGGGATAGGATGAGGGCAACAGTTTGAAACTGGAGCAGGGCAGATTTAGGTTGGACATCAGGAGGAAGCTCTGCACAATGTGTGGTGAAATACTGGAGCAGGTTGCTCAGGGATGTGGTTGAAGCCTCGTCCCTGGAAACATTCAAGATCAGAGTTGATGTGGCCCTGGGCTGCCTGATCTAGTTGGAGATGTCCCTGCTGACTGCAGAGGGGGTTGGAGAAGATGACCTTTGAGGGTCCCTTACCAACCCAATGCAGTCTGTGAACTTGTGGTAAGAGAAACAAATGAGTCTGGGCTTACTACTAGTGTACTAAAAGCTTACTGCTACTACAGGGGAGAGATGATGGCCCTATAATATGCACAGCAATAAAAAGCTGCATCACATGGAACCATGGAGAGAAGGACCAGCAGTCTGCTAGCAGGGCAATCACAGAATCATTAAGGTTGAAAGGTTGGAAAAGTCCTCTAAGATCATCAAGTCCAATCATCAACTCATCACCACCACAACCACTAAATCATCACCACAACCTCTTATACTGCAGCTAAAATACAGCAACAAGAACATAAACGTGGCTGAAGTGTGACTTTAAACTGCCAAGACTTAGAGCCATGCAAAATAAATTCAATTAAGAAGTCCTGTTAGAAGCAATTTGGTCTCATCCTCCCCTCTTGTGTTCAGCCAGGTTTGATTTGCACAGGAGCTTAGATTCATAGAATCACAGAATGGTTTGGGTTGGAAGAGACCTTCAGGATCATTTAGTTCCAAAAGATCATCTAATGTCAACCCCCTTGCCATAGGCAGGGACACCTCCTATTAGACCAGGTGGCTCAAGGCTCTATCCAGCCTGGCTTTGAACATGGGTTGGAGCCTCCACAGTTTCTCTGGGCAATCCTTTTGGGTTGCAAAGGATCTATTACAGACTCAAAAATGGGATATGGGGGAACTTGCTCGGAGCAGGTCAGGAGGGATGTCTTAGAAGCAACATTGAGAGGGATCTAGCCAGCAGCAGAGCATGAAATGTCAAGAAGGAACATGAGAAGAAGATGCAGAAGGGAGTTTTTGGCTCTGCTGGGGAAAACAGGAGGTTGCACCATTAATATTCATGTTGAATGCAGGCTGCCTTGAAGACAGAAAAGAGCTGCTTTTAACCTCAGTTAGCATCAGTTACAAAACTCTCTCATGGAACCAGCAGTTGGTTGGGCTCCAAAAGAACCAGGAAGGCTCTAACAAGTCCTGCAAAAGAACCAGGAAGGCTCTAACAAGTCCTGCAAAAGAACCAGGAAGGCTCTGACAACTCCTGCAAAAGAACCAGGAAGGCTCTGACAACTCCTGCAAAAGAACCAGGAAGGCTCTGACAACTCCTGCAAAAGAACCAAGAAGGCTCTGACAACTCCTGCAAAAGAACCAGGAAGGCTCTGACAACTCCTGCAAAAGAACCAGGAAGGCTCTGACAACTCCTGCAAAAGAACCAAGAAGGCTCTGACAACTCCTGCAAAAGAACCAGGAAGGCTCTGACAACTCCTGCAAAAGAACCAGGAAGGCTCTGACAACTCCTGCAAAAGAACCAGGAAGGCTCTGACAACTCCTGCAAAAGAACCAGGAAGGCTCTGACAACTCCTGCAAAAGAACCAGGAAGGCTCTGACAACTCCTGCAAAAGAACCAGGAAGGCTCTAACAACTCCAGATTTCAGCAGCCCCCTCAGTGTGCATCTCCTGTGTCCACAAACCATCCACTCTGCACACATCAGTTAGCAGTCCCTGGCGTGCTGGTACTTCTCCAATCTGGGAATAGTAATTTGTGCTAGTTTGAAGCAGGCTAGAATGTTTTGGTGAGAAGAACTAGATTACAGGCTGTGAAAGGGAAACAAGGGTGATGTCTACTTCTCTCATAGGCTTGCTGAGAGGTATAGGAGCAAGCATCCAAACACAGATAAAGCAGTCACTCTCCGTCTGGGCTTTGAGCTGCATTTCTCTCTCTAACCTAACTGAATAATCCACCTGCTTCCTAACCCCCCTGGCCGACCCTCCATTCTTCCTTGGGCACAAGACAACGTCTGGGGTAAGGTAGAGGGGTGGGAGAAGGTGGAAGGGCAGTTGAGAGCCCCTCCTGGGGACTCAGGTTTCTGGGAGGGCTGCTGTGTTTCTGTATTACCTTTTACCTTGTCTATTCCTGTACATAACTGTATATGTACTGCAAATATCTGCTTGTATATTCTACTGAGCTGTAACTATTAAAGCTCCATTCAACTTCCAGAGCTGACTGAGTCTAGTCTGGGAGATTTCCAAAGTGTGTGTGTGTAGGGGGGGTGGGTAACACCCAAAGCATCACATAAATAGTTTTAATGGTATTTGAAACAAACAAACAAGCAAACAAAATGGGTCGACAAACACCTCAGCCACCATCTAACTGGGTACAGTGCCACCAGGGTTCAGCATTTGCTCACCATTAGATACTCACATTTTCTCTGAAGATAAAAGCCAGGATTGCAGCTGAGAGCTCTGCCAGGAAGATTAACAGGATGAACATGAAGAACTGGAAGAGAGAAGACACAAAAAATCCCATGCCATTAGGTATCTGCCACAGGTAGGATTGGACACTGGGCTTTGCTGGTCACCACATAGGTGTTAGAAATAACTAAGGAAACTTTCCCCCCTCTTCCTTATCATTAAAAAAGCTGCAGCAGACACAGCCTCTCTCTGACCATGTCCCAGGACATGGGAGTTTGGTTGCAATGGGTAAAAGGGAGGACCTGTAGCACCCCTTGGTTAAACCAGTAAAGCCTGCTTTGATGGAGAATCATAGAATCAACCAGGTTGGAAGAGACCTCCAACGTCATCCAGTCCAACCTAGCACCCAGCCCTAGCCAGTCAACTAGACCATGGCACTAAGTGCCTCATCCAGGCTTTTCTTGAACACCTCCAGGGACAGTGACTCCACCACCTCCCTGGGCAGCCCAGAGAAGGTTCTCTGATGTGCAGGTGCTCATCCAGGGTTAAACTGCCCTAATTCATGTGTTTGCATCACATAGAGTCAACCTGGACCTGCACACACCACCGCTCAGCATGGCACAAGCAGCATGGTCATGGCTCATTTGGTATGGAAGGAGGTGGTGGAACTTGTTTACATCTCTGATCATTCTGCTTTTCAGGGCAAAATCAGCCTTGGTTAATATTCCCCTCCACACAACAGAGCTGTACTGGGTTAAGTACTAACCCTTCAGAACCTCTGCAGAGAGCTGGTAACACCTCATGATGCTTTTCACCCCTCTCTTTGCAAGGAGCCCTCACATCTCATATGGTATCCAAAGGGTGAATGTTCTTATCCTTCCATCAAGAGCATGCTGCAGACCTGACAGAAAGCAGTGGCCAGCAGGCTGGCTAGTAGAAAGAGAAACAAGCATCCAGTTTGAAGGAAAGCCATCACACTTGTGTCATCATCATTGCAAGGAAGAGGAATGGAAGCAGAGAGGCTTGGTTGTTTTGAGCTGGAAGTGTATTTTCACCCTGTTGCCTTTGCAAGCTTCTGTTGCTTTGATCTAACCCCCTGGTCTGCAGCCTGACTGAAGACATCTTGTTTCTGTGGTGTTACCATGCCTGAGTGATCCACTATGCCTTCGTCACAGTGTAAACCAGAGACACCAACATCTTGTTAAGAGAGAGCTGTCCTCAGAACCTTCTCAACACAGAGTAATTCCCACTCCACAGCCTCCAAACTCAGAGCTTCCTGCCTGCAGGTGACACTGAAAACTGGGACACAGATAGAGGTAAAAAATCAAGCAGAGAGGAGGAGAGTGTTGAAGGAAGTCTGCCGGGGTAGGAAAGTGCTCACTGACATCAAGCAGCTGAGGACTCAGCCTGCCTTTGGCATCAGCTCTCAGTTGCTCTGATACTTCATGTGAGGTTGATGCTGCTTCAGTCCAGAATGGTCAGTGAAATGAGCAAGCAGGGCTGTGTCCTCTAACAACTATGGCAACAGAGCAGAAGGTTCCTAGGCCCATAGCCTCACCCAGAAGAAGATTTATTTGCATTCCTGGAGACAGAACAGTGGGCTTGAGCAACCACAGGTCTGACCTAGATGGACGTTTTTCATCTTCTTATGAAGAAAAATCACCATCTGAGAGCTTTTCTACAATTCCAGGATCCCAAGAACCATCCCACAGGCAGATCTGGGCACCATACGGGAGAATTAGGAGTGGAGAATCAGCGAGACAGCATCCACGAGTAGAAACAAGCACAGGAGAAGTCTGAGATAGGTTTTTCTGTGTGAGAAGGTTGTTGAAGATTGTCTTCCTAAAACAGAACGCTGGCAGATGAGGCCAGAGGTGCTGTGGTGATCCCCAGGCCATGATTTATTAGCAGCACCTGAAACACTGCACACAGTGCACTTCAGTAATGGGGAAGGAATTCAAACTGCCTGCTTTGACTGGGCAAAATGCTGGTTTGCTGTAGAGGTGCAGAGCTCTGAGTGATTTTTCCCCACTGGAAAAGTGCACACAAGACTCTCTCCCATTTATCTTCCTGCTTCAGCAGTCGAGACAAAAGAATGAAACCCTGAGCTCAAAGGAAGGAGATTTTGCTTGCTACCAGGATGCTCTTGCTTGGTTTTGCACCTCTCTAATTTATTCTTCCTGCTGGAGTTTTCTGTGTGGCTTCTCTCTTTCCTGCTTTGTTTTTAATTTCACCACAGGAGGGCAAAGAAGAAGTGATGAGAATGAAGGCTGCTTTGTGAATTCACATCATCATCCATCAAGGGATCTATCTCTACATAGCCACAAGGAGGTCTAAGGTGGTGATCAAGTGATTAATCCCATCACCCTGCTAATTGCACTTCATTTACTGATTACTAGGAGATGCAACCTTCACCCGAGCTCCATCACAAGGTCTGTGCACAAGTGGAAGAAGCCATTCCCAGGTTGTCTCTCTTCTGATAAGCTTCATTATAATTCCCAAACGAATTCACACATAGATTGAGCAGTTTGCATTACAGCTTTGTAACCAGCTGTTAGGGCTGGGGTGGGGGGGGGGGGAAGAGCAGCAGTGTGTCAGGACTTGCTCTCATTCTGCATTTTAAGGAAACTCAGAATCTGCTTATTATGTTTTGCCTCCCCAAATTAAAGTGATTACTAATACATGAGAGGACTCAGCAGCCAACTGATTGCTGCTTAGGACACTGCAGCCTCACACGTAAATTGAAGGGCTGTGGATGTCAAAACCTTGACTTCAGCAAGGCTTTTGATGCTGTTTCCCACAACATCCTCATAATAATCTCAGGAGATGTGGCACAGGCAGCTGGTCTGTGAGGTGGATTGGAAACTGTATCCACAGCAGAGCCCAGAGGGCTGTCATCAATGGCACAGAATCAAGCTGGAGGCCTGTGGCCAGAGGTGTTGTTCCCCAGGGATCAGTACTGGGTGCAGTTTTGTTCGATGTCTTTATCAACGACCTGGATGAGAGCATTGAGTGTCCCCTCAGCAAGGCTGCTGGTGACACAAAATTAGGGAGGTGGCTGACAGCCCTCAGGCTGAGCTGCCATCCAATGAGACCTGGAGAGGCTGGAGTGCTGGACGAAGGCTGACCACATGGAGTTCAACAGGGACAAGTGCAGAGTCCTCCATCTGGGGAGGCATAACAACGGGCACCAGTACAGGCTGGGGGCTGTCCTGCTGGAAAGCAGCTTCTGTGCAGAAAGACCTTACAGCGCTGGTGGGCAGCAAGCTCTGCATGGGCCAGCAACTGCCCTTGTGGCCAAGACAGCCTGAGGGGCACCAGGAAAAGTGTGGCCAGCAGAGCTAGGGAGGTTCTTCCTCTCTACTCTGCCCTACTGAGACCACACCTGCAATACTGGGTCCAGTTTTGGGCTCTCCAGTTCAAGAGAGACAAGAACCTGCTGGAAAGAGTCTAGTGGAGAGCCACGAGGATGACTGGGGAACTTGAACATCTCCCCCACAAGGAGAAACTGAAAGCCCTGAGGCTGTTTAGCCTGGAGAAGAGAAGGCTGAGAGATCTTTGCAATGTGTGCAAATATCTGAGGGGTGGGTGTCAAGTGGATGGGGCCAAGCTGCTTTTTGATGGTCTGCAGCAATAAGACAAGGAGCAGCACCTACAAAATAGAACAAAGAAGGTTTCACCTCAACACAAAGAGAAACTTCTTTACAGTGAGGGTGACAGAGGCCTGGAGCAGGCTGCCCAGAGAGGTTGTGGAGTCTCCTTCTCTGGAGACTTTCAAAACCCACCTGGATGCATTCCTGTGTGAACTACCCCAGGGGATGATGCTCTGGTAGGGGGTTTGGACTGGATGATCTCTGGAGGTCCCTTCCAACCTCTAAAGTTCTTTGAATGTGTGCTTCTGTGATGCTTGAAACCCAGCACTTGACCAGGGGCACCTTCTATATCCAAAGTAAATATCCTGAGGAGTGGGGGCTTGCATATTAGTCAAAAACCCCAGTTCAGCTCCTGTTGATGGTTTAGCAAAAGTGCCCTCAAGCCAACACTTCATGTGCTTTTGCCACAACTCACACCTACCATTTCAGTTTCAGTGATGGTGCTCAAAAAAAGAGAATCACCTGCCCTTCACACTCAATCACAGAGAATGGTGGGTTTGGAAGGGAACTTTGGGGATCATTCAGCCCAATCCCTCTGCTGAAACAGGATTTTAGGAACAAGTTCTTTACAGTAAGGGTGGTGAGACACTGGGACAGGTTGCCCAGGGAGGTTGTGGATGCTCCTTCCCTGGATGGGAGGTGTCCCTGCCTATGGCAGGGGGTTGGAACTGGCTGAGCTTTGAGGACCCTCCCAACCTAAACCATTCTATGAACTTATAGGACCTACAGTTGTGCATCTCTGTCCCTTCTAACTCCTGATTACATTTGGACTAAAAGCTTCAGCCATACATTATGCATGGCTATGAAGTCTCATTCAGGCAGCTCTCTGCCTCATCAATTCTTCAATGCCCTTGGGAGGGGACTTGATTTTATCTAGCACCTTCTCCCCAGGTGCCATTACCCTGAAGCCTAACAGTGCCTTTACAAGTTGTTCTCAAGCTCTCTGGTACATGCTCATGAAGGGTTTGCCTCCTCAGGGCCCTCAACTTAGTCCCACCAGGCTTGTGGTTGCACAGGAGCATTTTAACACCAGCTGGTGTGGCAGGAATCAGCAAGCTGGCTCTCTCCTCACTTGGTATCAGCAAAGATCTTCACCCACGTGCCTCACTGCTAGCAGGTGGCTTATCAGAACTGACTTTGATACCAGAGCTGGATTTGATACCAGGAGGCCTGGAAGACCTAATCAAAGTGGAACACTAATTCCTCATCCAGTAAGGACTTGCAGATCTTCTCCTAGTCTAGAGCATTACTTCCAGCTCATATATTTCTCACATTCCAAGAATAAAATAAAATAATAATAAAAGGAAAGGAAATAAAGCAGCAGGGCTCACAACTACTTCTAAGAGTCAGAAAAGTAATAACCACAAAATTGAGTGCACTGGGCTATAACTAAAACACCAGGAGGAACACAACCTGCTGTAGCTCTGTGATGTTAAATCAGGAGAGAGCCTGGCCCAGAGCTCCAGCCAAGAGCCCGAGCTGCATGCAGCAGACATGGTCTGAAATGGGAATATTAACTCTCCTCATTCAATTGCAGTCAATATTTCTCACCAAACATAACTTCTAGGTGCTCAGTCTGAGAGGGACAGGCTTTGAAGTCACCTCGGGCTTATTGGGTTTGATCCTGTGTGTTTTATGAGCTTGCTCTGGGCAGAGCTCCATGACCTCACAGGGGATAGGTTTGGGTTTCTGATTTACTTCTGGGGCCGAGCACTAGAAACCAAACCCATAATGGCTTCCAGAGAAAGGCTCTTGCTTGTAGGTTATGCACTCAAGGAGCGAGCCAAGGGCCAGAGAGGATTTCTCTCAGTGAAGCCACACTCATCTCTAGGAACAAAAAGGGTTTGCATTCAAGCAAGAAGACTTTGCTCTTCTGTTTACAGTTAGAGATGAGCCTCTTTAGCACCACAAAGCAGCTGTGAGGTACAATCACACCCAAACACTGCAAGATCAAGATTTATAAAACAAACAAATGAAAACCTCCACCCCCACAAAAGAAAGAAGCCACCAAATCCCCCTCCAAAGCCCCAACAGACCCAGAAGGAGAAGCAAAAGGCCACATATGACAAAAATGAAAAAGAAAACTCATGTTTTTTGTCTTTCAGTACCTAATTGGTGATGCCTTCCAGGCAGAAAACCTGCAGCACCAGAATCAGAGAATCATTAAGGCTGGAAAAGATCTCTAAGATTATCAGGTGCAATCACCAACCCAGCACCACCCATGCCTACTAAATTGTGTCCTACAGTGCCATGTCCACACATAGAATCATAGAATTAACCAGGTTGGAAGAGACCTCCAAGATCATCCACTACAACCTAGCACCCAGCCCTATCCAGTCATCTAGACCATGGCACTAAATGCCTCATCCAGGCTTTTCTTGAACACCTCCAGGGACAGTGACTCCACCACCTCCCTGGGCAGCCCATTCCAGTGCCAATCACTCTCTCTGCCAACAACTTCCTCCTAACATCCAGCCTATACTTCCACCAGCACAACTTGATGCTGTGTCCCCTTGTTCTGTTGCTGGTTGTCTGGGAGAAAAAAACAACCCCCACCTGGCTACAGCCTCCCTTCAGGTAGTTGTAGACAGCAATGAGATCTGCCCTAAGCCTCCTCTTCTGCAGGCTGCACACCCCCAGCTCCCTCAGCCTCTCCTCATAGGGTTTGTGTTCCAGGCCTTTCACCAGCTTTATCGCCCTTCTCTGTATGACTCATGAACACCTCCAGGGATGGTGACTCCAACACTTCCATGGGAACTTATGATGAAGGTCCAAAGTGACTAAATGTGAGTGGCTAACTCATAAATAGCACTGGATGACCACACAGGCTGAAGTTTAACCAAAAGATGACAAAGTCAGCTTTGGTTTTGGAGCAGAGCAGAAGCAGGAGGGAATGAGCAGCTACCAAGAGCTGCAACAAATGCTGAGCTGGACACTTCTGATGACATCTTTGCTCTACATCTTCTCTCTGCTTTCTTAAGAAGCACCAAGGAATGAACCCACAAGTGCAGCAGTGAGGTTTGGGTGGTCAAGGAAGAATCACTTCTGATCACTTTATGGAAGTAAAAAAAACCAACCAAAACCCAAAACCCAAACAGGACCATTTTGAAACGAAGCTTAAGAAGGTCAGAGGACACTCCCAGATTCCCCTGGGGTCAAACCTGCAGGAAGGAAGAAGCAAACTCTTTGTACCCCTATCAGATCATCGCGCCTGCAGCCATGCCCATGCTTGGAAAGCAGGCAGAGGCAAGGGCAGGGTGGTGAGGACACTTACAAAGAGCAGGAGGCATTTGTTCTCGCGGATGGCGCCGCAGCAGCCGAGGAAGCCCAGCAGGAAGAGCATCGCCCCCATGGCCAGCATGATGTAGGCTCCCGTGAAGAGCAGGGGGTTGGCAGCCACTATCTCCCGAAATCCCGTGGGATCCACGATGACCCAGATCCCAACTCCCAGCAGGCACGCTCCTCCCAGCTGTCACAGCACAAGGAGAGAGAGAGAGAGAGACAGGTCAGCATAAAGCAACTGCTGCATTAAAACTGGATTCCCAGGCATCCTTTGACCCAGGATTGAAGGCCTTGTGTCTCTCTGTGCCACATGTCCCCCAGGCAGCCAGTGACAGGCTGCCTGTAAGAGCTCCTGCTCGCTAAATGAACCATTTGCAGCAGAAGCATCTTTCTTCCTTGACAGCTCACTCTACCAACTGTTTAGTCTCCCCTTCATGCTGACAGACTGTGTATCAAGCTGCTGCTACCTCTGTGGGGGACATCCCAGCGACAGGGCACAGATGAACCATGCCCTGGCCACAGAGGGGAGGGTGGCTGGGTGCTCACACCCTTCCTGCTGAAGATAAGAGCTACAGAGCTACTCAGAACATCTGGCAGGAAAATCACAGAATGGACAATTTGGAAGGGAGCCTCCAAGGCCATTTTGTCTAACCCCCTTCAGGCAGCAGGAATACCTCCAGCTACAGCAGCTTGCTCAGGCCTCCATCAAGTCTCACCTCAAATGTCTCCAGTGATGAGGCTTCCAGCACCTTTCTAGGCAAGCTGACCCAGTGTCTAAGCACCCTCACTGCGCAGAACTTCCTCCTCATGTGCAGCCTAAACCTACCCTGCTCTAGTTTCAAACCATTGCCTCTCATCCCATCACCACAAGCCCTTGGAAACAGCCTCTCACCAGCTTCCTTGTTCTGGTGAGATGAAGCCATGTACCAAATATTTTTAACCTTGGAGTACATGAAATGATTGAGCATCCTCATGAGAACCTTAATGAGGCACCCAGGGCTGGAAAACATCTTCTGTGAAGAAAGACCTTGGAGTGATGGTGGGTAGCAAGTTCTGCATGGGCCAGCAATTGCCCTTGTGGCCAGGACAGCCAATGGCATCCCGAGGGGCATCAGGAAAAATGTGGCCAGCAGAGCTAGGGAGGTTCTTCTCCCTCTCTACTCTGCCCTACTGAGACCACACCTGCAATACTGGGTCCAGTTTTGGGCTCTCCAGTTCAAGAGAGATGAGAACCTGCTGGAAAGAGTCCAGTGGAGAGCCACGAGGATGACTGGGGAACTTGAACATCTCCCCCACAAGGAGAAACTGAAAGCCCTGGGGCTGTTTAGCCTGGAGAAGACTGAGAGATCTTTGCAATGTGTGCAAATATCTGAGGGGTGGGTGTCAAGTGGATGGGGCCAAGCTGCTTTTTGATGGTCTGCAGCAATCAGACAAGGAGCAGCACCTACAAAATAGAACAAAGAAGGTTTCACCTCAACACAAAGAGAAACTTCTTTACAGTGAGGGTGACAGAGGCCTGGAGCAGGCTGCCCAGAGAGGTTGTGGAGTCTCCTTCTCTGGAGACTTTCAAAACCCACCTGGATGTATTCCTGTGTGAACTACTCTAGGGGATGATGCTTTGGCAGGGGGTTTGGACTGGATGATCTCTGGAGGTCCCTTCCAACCTCTAAATTTCTGTGGTTCAGCCATTTGAAGACAGACCACGTAGAGAATAATAGAATCACTGAAATGTCAGGGCTGGAAGGGACCTCAAGGATCACCTAGCTCCAACCTAGTTACAGCTTTGCCTTGCCTTGGACAGGAGTGACAGAGACAACAGGATCCTCTGCACTGGCTTGCTGCATGTTTGAGCATCTCTGGGTGCTGCAGACCCCTGAGTGGTTGCCAGAGCAGACCTGAGGAGATATTCTATACCAATGGCAAGTTCACCAAATTACAGCCTCCCCTGCTGGGAGCAGAAAGATGCAGGAGAGAAAGAGGATTCTAAATACTTACAAAGATAAAGAAATTGAAAAGAAACATCAGGTACTTCATGCAGCTCAGACAGTCTCCCTCCATGGTCTTCAAGGCTCTTTGATCCAATTGTTCCTGCAAAACAGCAGCACATCCTCAGCACACTCATTTTTAATTGGAGTGGCACCATCCTATCTCCATTTGTGTTCCCCCCAAGTTCCTGCGGGGCTCATTACACAGAAGAGCTCATTCCTCACTTGGAAAAGGGAACACAGCACAGGAGCTGCCATGAGTTAATGATGGCTGCTAGGTCTTTTTTTTTTGCATTCTTCCAGGTCTAGAGGTGTGATCTGAACCCTTATGTAGCACTTAAAACCGTGTCATGGCAGAGCTCAAGCACAGGAGATAAGTAACCACCAGGTTCCTACGAGCAGAAGTGCTCTGGACCTTGAAGAGTATCTTTCCAAACAATACACAGAGCATCACTTACTTACAAATAACATCATTATGAAACCATTTCTGCCTTGCTAATAGGCTGAAGGCATCTCAAATCCCTGCTGACAAGCTGCAGAGGAGGGCAACAAAGCTGGGGAAGAGGCTGGAGAATAAATCTTATGAAGAGCAACTGAAGGAGCTGGGGGCTGGTTAGAGAAAGAGGAGGCTGAGGGGAGACCTCATTACTCTCTACAGCTACCTGAGAGGTTGTGGAGAGGTTGGTGCTGGTCTCTTCTCACAGCTAAACTGTGATAGAACAAGAGGGAATGGCCTCAAGCTGCATGAGGGTAGGTCTAGGCTGGACATTAGGATTTTTTTTTCCCCAGCAAGAGTGGTCAGGCATTGGAATGAGCTGCCCAGGGAGGTGGTGGAGTCACCAACCCTGGATGTGTTTAAAGGTTGTTTGGATGTGGTGCTTGGGGGATATAGTTTAGGGTGTACCTTGTAGAGTAAGCTTCTCTGTTGGACTTGGTGATCCTAAGGGGCTTTTCCCACCTGAATGTTTCTGTGATTCTGTGAGGATACCTGCCCTGAAAGGGCAATTCTGATCCACAGTGCTGCTTTTTCCTTCCACTTTCCTTTCAAAGCCACACACAAAAAAAAAGGGGGGGGGAAATTTCTGCTACTCTTCCTAGACCCTGACTGAAAACTGAGCGCACAGACCTTGATCTAATTTCACAAAAGCTCTTCTCTGCCCTCCTGCAGGCCCCAGATTTGTGGCAGACTAAATTCTCCTCTGCACAAGACATTCAATGCTAAGTGAACATTAACAGTCAGGACGGCAGAAGTCCCATCTCAGACCTGTGAGACAAACAAGGGATGTTTGGTCCTGTCTCACAAGCAGCTAGAAATGTTCAGCTGCTGCTTAGACTATTCCACACTCCTTCCCCCAGACCCTTCCTCATTAATAAGAATTTCATCTTGCAAAAGGCTCAAAGACCCCCAGCAGCATGGCTAGTAATCATACCCCAGCTGCTGTCACCAGCTCACAGCTGTCTGCTTTCTCAAGGGGTTGGATTTTTCGTGTCCTCCAGCCATCACTGCTCCCCTCCCTTTGGAGGGCTGCTCTGCGAGCCTTGCGGCTACCTGCAACTTCTCATACCTAAGGGTGCTTGCTCAATCACACTCCCAAAAAGTGCTTCCCAAGTTCTCTTCTTGCTACCACTGACAGTTCCCTCTACCCCATATTGGATGTTAGGAACAAGTTCTGCACCATGAGGATGAGGGAACACAGCAACAGGTTGCCCAGGGAGGTGGTTGAGGCCCCACCCCTGCAGATATTCAAGGTGAGGCTCAACAGGGCTCTGGGCAACCTGCTCTAGTTGAGGGTGTCCCTGCTGACTGCAGAGGGGGTTGGATTAGATGACCTTTGGAGGTCCCTCCCAACCCAGACTATTCTGTGATTCTGTCCCTTTCACACTGAATTTGATTGCCCCATTCCTTTTGCCTTGGAGATGGAGACACCAAAACGGTGAGGTCAGACAGGACCTCTGGATGCTGGTGAGTTTAAACACTCACTGCTTTCAACTTGGACCAAGTCCAGAGCCAGTTCGATAGAACTACAAAGCTAGAGCAGGTTGCTCAGGGTCATACGTGGTTGATAAGACTGATGGACAGGATGGGATGGCATCCAGAGGGACAGGCTGGAAAGGTGGACTGAGAAGCATCAATAAAGCAAAGTGCAAGGTCCTGTACTTAGGTAGGGGCAACCCTTAATATTAATACAGGTTGAGGAATGATGAGATTGAGAGCAGCCCTATAGAAAAGGACTTGGGGGTGCTGGTGGATGAGAAGCTGGGCATGAGCCAGAAATGGGCACCTGCAGCCCAGAAGGCCAATGGCAGCCTGGGCTGCATCCAAAGCAACATGGCCAGCAGGTAGAGAGAGGTGATTCTGCCACTCTGCTCTGCTCTGGTGAGACCTCACTTGGAATGCAGTGTCCACCTCTGGGACCCCTGACACAAAAGAGACATGGGCCTCATGCAGTAGGTCCAGAGGAGGCCACTGAGATGATCAGAGGGCTGGAGCACTTCTGCTGTGAAGACAGGCTGAAAGAATTGGGGCTGTTCAGCCTGGAGAAGAGGTGGCTCCATAACTGCATTTCAGTATGAGAAGAACTCATAACTATAACCTTCAGTATCTGAAAGGGACCTACAAGAAGGTTGAGGAGGGACTGTTCAGAAGGGCCAGTAGTGATAGGATGAGGAACAATGTTTTGAAACTGGAGCAGGGGAGATGTAGGTTGGACATCAGGAGGAAGTTCTGCACAACAAGAGGGGTGAAGTACTGGAACAGGATTCCCAGGGATGTGGTTGAGGCCTCTGCCCTGGACACACTGCATTGACATCTTGCATTTCTCCTGCACACCAGAGCTACACCTAACCACCCTTGACAGAGCTACAGGAGGAGTGGTAAACCAGACTCACCTTCACAAACCCTGGGGCATGAAGCACGGTGCCTGGTCTAGTCCTTAATTGTCTGTGTGTCCCATGAATCTCCTTCTAGCCAAGCTTGTCCTGCAGGAGGAACAGAGGCAATTACTGCACAAGTCAATAAAAGGCAATCATGTTAGACACACAATTTATTAAAAGACACTATCCTGATGAATATGCTCAGGCTAATTGCCACCATAATTTAGTGTACATTAGCACTAATAAAGAGCTTTTACCACCCAGCCAGGCAACCAATCCCTCAGAAGCTCTCTAACAACTTTTGGGGGTGTTTGGAAGGCCCACAGGCCACATGGAAATGTAAAGTCCTTTTGCACATCCACCTCATACCACAACAGGGCTAGATGAATAGCAGTTGCAGCTTCAGCCTTTGACAGGAGCCTTGGAGAAGCTTTAATCTGCTGTGAGTTCACAGCTCATTTAGCAGGAAAATGGAAAAGACAGAGGACAGGAGGTGGAATGCACCTTCGGGAAGCTGAGCCCAGCCATCAGACAGAGGCAACAGGCTGAGATGCTGGGTGCTGTCCTGCCTCTTTCCAGTCAGCTCCCATGCCATGTTCAGCAAACTATTTCCTCTCTCTCTGCTTCATTGTCACTGCCTGGGAAGTGGTGACAGAGAGCAGCGGTGAAGCCAGCACCGCTGATAGATAAATCGGTGCAGGCAGAGGGACCTAGGTGCAGACCACCACCACCACCAAGCCCAAGGTTGTGATTTCAGACATTCACAGAATGAATCAGGCTGGAAGGGACCCTCAAAGATCATCCTGTCCAATCTCCTTGCAGTAAGCAGAGACATGTCCCAATTAGATCAGGTTGTTGAGGGCCACATCAAGCCTGACCTTGAATGTCTCCAGGAATGAGGCCTCAGCCACATTTCTAGGCAACCTGTTCCAGTGTTCCACCACCCTCATTGTGGCAGAACATCCTCCTGATGTCCAACCTGAATCTCCCCTGCTCCAACTTCAAACCATTGCCCCTCATCCTATTCCACAAACCCTTCTAAGCAGTTCCTCCCCAGCCTCCCTCTAGGCCCCCTGCAAATATGGAAATGCAGCTGTGTTTCATCAGTAGACTTCCATTCCTGCCCACACCACAGGAGCCTCTGGCCAGGCAAAGGTGAGGTGGTGCTGCAGATTGTTGTCCAAGTGTGCTGGTTTGATTCTTGACATCTCAGGTCACCCTCTCCTATGTGGTTTTGCCACCAGCATCCCACACTGCCCTTTAACTCCTGTGGGGCTGCCTTTAACTCCTCACAGCCCTGTGCCATCAGGGTCCCACATTCACAGAGGGCTGCTCAGCGCTGTAACTCACTCACTCATCCTTCACAAATCATCCTGAAGCACTCACAGCTTCCTGGTGAGCAACCAGAGAAGTGACCTGGATCCATCCCTGCTTGCTCACTGCCAGCATCTCCTGGTGATTCCAGGAGGAGGTGAGTTCAACATCTGCTTGAACAAACATCTGTGAATGTGCCTTTGCAAAACTGCCTCTCATTAAGAGTTCTGTGGCTTGTTGATGGTGGGAAGAGAACAAAGACTTACAAGGTGGCTGAGGCCATTGCGGTATAAACCATACCATGAATATTCATAGCCCCTTTGCTTTGCATTAATCCCTCACCCATTTAATGTCCTTCCTCTGTGGCTGTGGACCAGGTCCTTCTCTGAATGATGAGAAGCAATGGCCTCCCTTCCACAGCCAGGGAACCCATCTTGGCTATAATGCTCTGAAGGCATCTGCTGAACTGTAACTGAACTGGTCCAGCTGGTGATGCTGTGGATAAAGGACAGCTTCACCACCAGAGTGTAAGTTCAGAGCATGCTGCTGGGAGATGGTTACAAAAGGCTGAAAGACCTTAGAAACAAGGTCAGAATAATCCTCACTATCCATACAGCCTGGGAGATTAGGGGACAGGAAGCAGCCCTGTGGAAAAGGACTTGGGGTGCTGGAGGATGAGAAACTGGACATGAGCAGGCAGTGTGAGCTTGCAGCCCAGAAGGCCAATGGCAGCCTGGGCTGCATCAGAAGCAGCATGGCCAGCAGATGGATAGAGGTGATTCTGCCTCTCTGCTCTGCTCTGGTGAGACATCACCTGGAGTGCTGTGTCCAGCACACACAAAAGGACATGGACCTGATGGAGTGGGTCCAGAGTGAGCCCAAAAAGATGCTCTGGGGGTTGGAGCAACTCTGCTATGAGAATAGGCTGAGTGAGATGGGGGTGCTCATCCTGGAGAAGAGAAGGCTCCAGACAGACCTAACAGCAGCCTGCCAGGACCTGCAGGGGGCTACAAGAAGGCTGCAGAGGGACTGTCTGCAAAGGCCCGCAGGGATAGGACAAGGGCAGTGGCTTCAAACTAGAAAAGAGCAGATTTAGATTGGCTGTTATGAACAAGTTCTGCACCATGGGGGTGGTGAAACACTGCAACAGGTTGCCCAGGGAGGTGGTTGAAGCCCCATCCCTGGAGATATTCCAGGTGAGGCTGGAGAGGGCTCTGGGCAACCTGATCTGGTAGAGGATGCCCCTGCTGACTGCAGGGGGAGGTTGGACTAGATGAGCTTTGGAAGTCCCTTCCAACACAAACCATTCTGTGATTCTGTGACTTCCAGAGAAGAGCTTGAAGAGCCCTAAGGCAGGACAAGCAGCAATGTCCCTTCCTCATGGTGGAGAGCCCCTTTTTGACAATCAGAGCCTGGTGTCCACACTCCCTTTTTGACATTTCTCTGTTGCTCTTCACCCTGTGTTTTGGACGTGCTGCTGAGAGACAGTTTCTCTGGTGGCCCTATCCTGTGATGCCACTGTCCTGAGACAGCTGCTGCCAGGAGAAGACTCCAGCTGGGATGCAGAGCTGGCAGTGTGCTATACAAACCTCTCATTAAGAAATAACCAGAAAGACAGGATTCCTGCTCCCACTGCCTCAGCCTCTAATTACATCCCTACAAGCTCTCAAAGGGCTGTGTGGGAGAGGAAGTTAACTTTTCATCATTATTATTCTTAAGTCACAATATTTGAAAGAAATTACAGTTCCATGGAGGAGGAAAAGCTTCAATTCTCTTCAAGGCAGCTCCAGGGAGACCTCCAGTAGCCTCCCAGTACTGAAAGGGGCTGCAGGAGAGCTGCAGAGGGTTTTTTTCACAAGAGCTTAGAGTGATAGGATGAGAAGGGATGGATTGAAGCTGGAAGAGGGCAGATTAAGCCTGGAAACTAGGAAAAAATTCTTGACAGCAAGGGTGGTGAGACACTGGAACAGGTTGCCCAGGGAGGTTGTGGATACCTAGCCTGGAGGTGTCCAAGGCTAAGTTAGATGGGACCTTGAGCAACCTGGGCTAGCGGAAGATGTCTCTGTCCCTAGCTAGGCATTGGACCTAGATGATCTTCAAGGTGGTCCCATCCAGCCCAACCTATTCTGTGATTCTGTGAATGCTCCAGTAGGTACCAGCAGGTGCTGTGTCACAAGGGATGCAAGAGCAACTTTGGTGCCAAGCGAGAGCAAAGCTCCACCCTGCTCTGTGGCCCTGCCAGACAGCCTCTGGTTAACAGCAACGACTTTTTCATTAGGGAGGGCTGCAGAAAGTGCCAAAGCACTGGGGCTAATTGTGACCAAGTGAGCTGATGCTCCTCATTACAGTTCCTGGGCAAACACAGTGCAAGCTGGGCACTGGCCAAGGCTCCAGCCACGGGGCTGGGCCGGCGCAAGCCAGGCTGGCTCAAGCAGCTGTGCTTGGCACACATTGCTCCTGCAGCCCTGCTCACCTCGCAGCAAGGCTGGGCAGCATCAGCTTCTCCTGCTCACTGCCTTTAGGGCAGCTCTGTGAAGAGCAGGCTCTGAGCAAGGACGAGCAGCCGAACTCGTGGCTCCTGCTGGTCTCAGGTGGCAAGGTGGACAGCAGAGGAGCCAAGGTAGAGAGGGAGGGGACAAAAGGGGCTGAGTCAACAGGTAGGAAGTGAAAGAACTGCTGGAGAAGCAAGACCTGTCTCTGGGAGGAACCCAGTCTCCAGCATAGAATCAGAGAAACATTTGGGTTGGAAAAGACCTTTGAGATCATTGAGTCCAAGCATTACCTAACTCCCAAGTCTGGTGCTAAACGACGGCGCTGCAGGTTAGTTCACCAGCACAACCAGACCACCAGGTGCACAGCTTGCAGCTGAGCTGCTCCTCCTCTAGCTGCTGCCAGCTGCCTTAGCCCACCACAATTTGCAGGACCTAGAAAAACCCAGCACATGGCAGCCCATCTGCTCAGCCAGAGAAGCTGAAGACAGAATCATAGAATGGTCTGAGTTGGAAGGGACCTCCAAAGGGCATTTAGTCCCCCTGCAGTCAGCAGGGACATCCTCCACTAGATCAGGTTGCCCAGAGCCCTCTCCAGCCTCACCTGGAATATCTCCAGGGATGGGGCTTCAATCACCTCCCTGGGCAACCTGTTGCAGTGTTTTACCACCCCCATGGTGCAGAACTTGTTCATAACAGCCAATCTAAATCTGCTCTTTTCTAGTTTGAAGCCACTGCCCTTGTCCTATCCCTGCAGGCCTTTGCAAACAGTCCCTCTGCAGCCTTCTTGTAGCCCCCTGCAGGTCCTGGCAGGCTGCTGTTAGGTCTGTCTGGAGCCTTCTCTTCTCCAGGATGAGCATCCCCATCTCACTCAGCCTATTCTCATAGCAGAGCTCCTCCAACCCCCAGATCATTTTCCTGTCCCTCCTCTGGACTCACTCCATCAGATCCACGTCCTTTCTTTGTTGAGGATTCCACGGCTGAGACATCCAGGTGATGTCTCACCAGAGCAGAGCAGAGAGGCAGAATCACCTCTGTCCATCTGCTGGCCATGCTGCTTCTGATGCAGCCCAGGCTGCCATTGGCCTCCTGGGCTCATGCTGCCTGCTCATGTCCACCTTCTCATCCACCAGCACCCCCAAGTCCTTTTCCACAGGGCTGCTTCCTGTCCCCTAATCCCCCAGGCTGTATGGATAGTGAGGACTGCTCCCACCCAGATGCACAACTCTGCACTTGCTCTTGTTGAACCTCATGAGGCACATGTGGGCACACCTCTCCAGCTTGTCCAGGTCCACCTAGCAGATATCCAGTCCCTCTGGCATATCAATAGCACCACTCAGCTTGGTGTCACCTGCAAATGTGCTGATGGTGCACTCAATCCCCCTGTCCATACCATTGATAAAAATATTGAACAGCACAGGTCCCAGTATTGACCCCTGAGGGACACCACTTGTCACTGCTCTCCACCTGGAGTTCAAGCCATTGAGCACAGTAGCCATATCCTGCTGGACCTCAGTGATTTGGTGTGTGTGTGGGGATGGGGGGTTGAGGAGAAACAACTCTTCCCAAGCACTGGAACAGGTTGGAGGTGTTCAAGCAAAGCCTGGATGAGGCACTTAGTGCCATGGTCTAGTTGACTGGACAGGGCTGGATGATAGGTTGGACGGGATGATCTTGGAGGTCTCTTCCAACCTGGGTGATTCCATGATTCTATGTGGAGTGACCATCCCTGGGGATATTTAAAAGCCATGTGGACATGGTGCAGAGGGAGGTGGGTTAATGGTAGGGGGTTAGCAATCATGAGATTGTGAGCTTCAGGGCAGCAGCTGGACTTAATGATCTCAAAGTCTCTTCCAAGCCGGGCACATCTATGACTGAATGGTCAGGTCGAGGGAGCCTGGCACAAGCTGTCCGCCCCATGCATCATCCTGCAGCCATCGCTCCCCACAGCTGACTAACGGCCCTGGAGTTCCCTAGCGCCTGAGGAGCAGAGCCATGGCTGTGACACAGCCACACTCCCCGCCTGTAAATCCCATTAGACTCCAAAGTGCACCTCCAGTAGCAGTAATTGTCCCCTGCGGAGAGCAGTGGCCAGGGGGGACCTGCACAAGGCCATGCAACTAGATACTAAATTACAGTCAATCTCCCTCCTCTTTAGCTGCATTAAAATGCTAATGCCACTGTAATGTGGGACCATTTACCAGCGATGGATGCCTCCTCTAGCAAGGCTGAAGCAAATGAGGTGGTTGCACTGCCTAAGAGCATTTAATTCCTCAGTACAGTTGAGTGAGCAAAGCCCTCAGGGGCACCTTATACCTTCAAACAATCATCTGATGGGGTTTCAGAGCACTAAAATCATATGAGGCTTGGGATGGTGTTTAAATGAATCTGTGCCGCTGTGAAAACCACTCTCTCTTTCCTGCCCAAGCACAGCCTTGGGGGCAAATGGGCCACAACCCTTCATGACTTTTGCCTGTCTTTCTGGGGTGGCTTAGCCTGGAGAAAAGGAGGCTGAGGGGAGACTTCACTCTACAACTCCCTAAAAGGAGGCTGGAGATAGATGGGGGTTGGTCTTGAGGGAATGGCCTCAAGTTGTAACAGATTTGGTTTAGGTTGGACATTAGGAACAATTTCTTCCCCAAATGGTTTGCTAAGTCCTTGAATCAACTGCCCAGGGCAGTGGTGAAGGGATCTTCATCTCTGCAGTGGTGTAAAAGCTATAGTGCTGAGGTACACCCTTTAGTGGTGACCTGGCAGCGCTAGACATTACAATGGTTGGACTTGGCAATCTTAAAGGTCATTTCCAACCTAAACCCACCCCTCAGATATTTACAGACATTGAGCAGAGCCCCTCCCAGCCTCCTCAAGATTAAACAGCCCCAGGGCTCTCAGTCTTCTCCCAGGAAGCAGCCTCTTCAGCAGACCACAGGAGAAGTGGCTACCTTCAGCCTCCTATATGCAAAAAGCTTTCCCTTTAGGATGGAATCCACATCACCCTCCTTAGTGCACCACGGTCTTGCAACACAAGCCCAAGTGCTAGTTCTCACTCTCCAGTGCTCACTCCCCCATCTGCCCACAAGGCACTCCAGATGCTTGGGGCATCTCCCATGAGCTGTAAAGGCCTGCCCCAATTCTCTTGAGCCCCACACATCTCACCTGGACAGCAGCTGGCCCCGTGCTGCTCTTCTCTGTCCCTTTTCAGGCACTGGAATGGGCTGCCCAGGGAGGTGGTGGAGTCACCAGCCTGGGGTGCGTTTAGAAGTCGTTTGGATGCGGTACTTGGGGATATGGTTTAGGGTGAGCCTTGGAGAGGAGGGTTATTGTTTGGACTCGGTGATCCTGAGGGGCTTTTCCAACCTGAGTGTTTCTGTGATTCACTACAGCCTTGCTCTGTGAGCCTCCTCACTGTGTGGCATTCAGGATTGTTTCGAAAGACGCAGGAACACAGCTCAGCAAAACTGGGCAGCTGTTACTGTGGCAACCTTGTCCTCCTCAGACCAGGTTTCCCAGTGCTTTAAGAAGTTTCTGGATACTTTGCAGGCTTCAGGAAAACAAGGCAGAGGAGGCAAATGATTGATTTTGAAGTGAGGAAGCAATTGAAACAGATTACTGTGAGGCTCAGGGCCTTGTCCTATCAAAAAGATGATGATGATGATGATAATGATGATGGTCTCCTTAGCAAGGAAAGGTAGAGGCACATGCAATGTGAACCCCCTGCTTTTATCCTCTGATTTAATGTAGAATGGAGCTCCAGATCAGAAGGTTAACTGCTTTTGGTTGTTGTTCTCGGGGCTTTTTCATCAGGTGTGGAAAAAGATGCCCACCCTTTAACACCATTTAACTGGGGGAGGGGGAATCAATAAGCTTTTGTTGCTTTTAAGAAAGCAAGCCCAAAGAGAACTTTTGACTGCAGTCACTACTTCACCAAAGACTGAAGGACAAACTCTCTTCAGGCTAAGGGCCCACACAGACAGCAAAATCAAATCAGTCAGCTTACTCAGGTGTGGGCAGTTGGGAAAAAGAAAGGCTAGGGGGGGGAAAAACCTTCAGATCTTAAATGAGGGAACTCACTAATATTAAATAAATCAGAGAAGAATACTGCTGGAACCCTGAGAAGTGGCCTTATGGATCAGATCCTGGGCACCACAAAACAGAATCACATGATGGTAGGGGTTAGAAGGCACTTCCAGAGATCATGTAAGTCCCAGCCCCTTGCCAAAGAATATTCACCTCAATCAGGGTGTGCAGGAATGTGTCCAGGTGCGTTTGGAATCCCTCTAGAGAAGGAGACTCCACAGCCTCTCTGGGCAGCCTGTTCAAGGGCTCTAGCACCCTCACTCTAAAGAAGTTTCTCCTCACGCTGATATGGAACCTCCTGGGCTTCAGTTTGTGCCCATTGTCCCTTGTCCTGTCACCAGTGAAAAGAGCCCAGCTCCATCCTCTTGACTTCCACCCTTTAGGTATTTGTACACATTGACAAGGTCCCCTCAGCCTTCTCTTCTCAAGGCGAAACAGCCCCAGGGCTCTCAGCTTCTCATGGTAAAAGAGACATGCCTCAGTCCCTTCATAACCTTTGTGGCCCTCTGTTGGATTCTTCCTGGTAGTTGCCTATCTCTTGAGCTGAGGAACTCAGAACTGGACACAATAATCCAGGTGTGGTCTCAGCAGGGCAGAGTAGATGGGGAGGAGAACTTCCCTTTAACCTTCTGCTCACATTCTTCTTAACATGCCCCTGGAGATCATTGACTTTCTTGGCCATAAGGACACACTGGTGGCTCACAGTGAACTTCTTATCCATTAGGACTCCTTCTCCATGGAGCTATTTTCCAGCAAGTCAACTCCTAAACTGTACTGGTGCAGATGGTGATTCCTCCACAGGTGCAAGGCTCTACTCCTGCCCTTGTTGAACTTCATGAGGTTCACCTCTGCTCAGCTCTCCAGAAGACCCTTCAACAGTTTTGTTGCCTTTCTTGGGACATGCTCCAGCACCTTGATGCCCTTCCTGGAGTGAGTGGCTCAAAACTGAACCCAGTATTGGCTTCACCAGTACCCAGTGCTGGGGGACAATTACCTCTGTAGTCCTGCTGGCCACACTGATTGGCTTGAGATGCTTTTCAGGAAAACTGGAAACAAAGGAAAATTGTTGGAACGAGTCCAGAGGAGGCCATGAAGATGCTCAGAGTGCTGGAGCACCTCTCCTACGAGAACAGGCTACAAGAGTTGGGGCTCTTCAGCCTGGAGAAGAGAAGGCTTTGAGGAGACCTTGCAGTGGCCTTCCAGTGTCTGAAGGGAGGCTACAGGAAGGCTGGGAAGGAACTACTGACAAGGTCTTGAAATGACAGGATGAGGAGCAATGGGTTTAAACTGGCAGATGGCAGATTCAAACTAGGTGTTACAAAGAAGTTCTTTACAGTGAGGGTGGTGAGACCCTGGCACAGGTTGCGGATAGTCCTTGCCTGGAGGTGTTCAAGGCCAAGCTGGATAAGGCCTTGAGTGACCTGTTCTAGTGGGAGACATCCCTGCCTACAGCAGGGGGTTGGAACTGGATGAGCTTTGAGGTCCCTTCCAACCTAAACCATTCTAGGATTCTGTGACTGTAAAACGAGGTGGATTTAGTAAATCCCATAACGTCAGCACACATGTTCCTCATCACACTCTCTTCCTCCATGAGATGTCAAACTGAAGCACTGCAGCGCCAGTCAGGATGCAGGCAAAGACCCCCAGCAGAACTTGTAGGTAGATGACAGGAGGAAGTGAGGCAGGACATGCAGGCTGGCTCCCAGCTGCTCTTGCTTTCCCAGCCAGGGCTCCACACCAGGCCATGGCATGCTGCTGAATGTGCTGCTCTCTCAGCACCTCACTGTTCTCTCCATCTGAACTTGTTTCATCAGTGCACAGCTCACTGTCCCCCTTCCCCTTTCTCTGTTGTTCTGACTGGTGGCAAGGGAAATAGGGAGGCAGCATGGCTGCTCAGTGCTGATGGTGCAGACATTAAGAAGGGGCTTGTTCTGGAACATGCCATGGCTTTTTCCCTTGCTATCCACACAGGCTGATAATGATCTCCCTAATAACTTCTGCCTCTGAAGTTGTAATAAGCTTACAAATGAAGCCAATCAAGCAGATATTAAAAAGCAAGGGATGCTGCTCTGATCACAGCCTTGATGGAAATCTCCCAGTGTTCGTTTCGTTGCTGCACAGCTGCAATTAGGACGCGCTGCTGGGAGCCGGCTCAGCTGCCGCAGAGCTGGGATCCAGAGACACCATAGCAACACAGCCACTGCTCCCAGCACAGCAGCGTGGCTGCCATCGAGCCAGCCTGGCAGACTGCAGCACCTCCGGGAAGTGATACCAAAGTGGAAGAGTGGCTGGCACCTCGCTGCCACCCACTGAGACCTGGGCAGGCTGGAGAGCTGGGTGAACAAGAACCTCATGAAATTCAGCAAGGGCAAGTGTAGGGTCCTGCACCTGGGGAGGAATCACCTCCTGCACCAGGACAGATGAGGAGCTGACCTGCTGGGAAGCAGCTCAGTGGAGAAGGACCTGGGAGTGGTGGTGGACAAGTTCACCATGAGCCAGCAATATGCCCTCATGGCCAAGAAGGCCAATGGGATCCTGGGGCACATGAGGAAGAGTGTGGCCTCCAGGTCAAGGGAAGTTCTCCCCCTCTACTGTGCCCTAGGGAGCACACACCTGGAGCTCTGGATTCCTCAGTTCAGGAGAGACAGGGAACTACTTGAGGGAGTCCATCAGAAGCTACAAAGATGCTGAGGGGCCTGGCCAGGGTTAAAGCAGGCCAAACCATGATGCAGACCCAGCTTTTTGTTGATCCTACCCAGGATGCCTATTAGGAATGTCTCAATTGAAGAAAGCATTTATCCACAAGGATATTTAATAGAGTGCTGAAGAGTCTCTCCAGCCAGGCTCTCTTTCAAGACTGCAAGCTCTGGTGGGAGGATGATATCCCCTGTGAAGGGGTTCAGGCTTTTAGCTCTGTTGCAGTCTAAATGTCACATAAAGCAGTGGAAACTTCACCACCAGCACCACTTGCCAGCAGACTGGGTATAGCCTGGGGCCAAGCCTGGAGCACCATCAATCATACACGCAGGGAAGAGCTGGCAGGCACTGACAGGGCATCACAGGGACTCTGAACCGAGACAGCACATTTAACTCTGGAAGTGCTCTGGATGCTGAGGAATTTTATCCCACTCAGTCTTTACTGGTATTTTACCTACTGGGAGTTGGACTCTCTGCTAAAGGCAGCATTTGAGGTTATCTCCTGAGCTTTGCCTGGAGCTCATTTCTAAGGAGCTGCAGCACCTTAGAAAACCACAAGAGCTCAACTGGAGCCAAATGCTGAACCTCCCTGGGCTTGACAACAGCTTCACTCAGTCTGTGCTTTATCTTCCCAACCACACAAGTAGACCACAGCCTCACCAGAGAGAGAGGGGCAGCTTCTGCTCCTAGTCTGGCCACATTTCTCTAGCTGAAACAAAATGAGACATCAGGACTACAACAGCATCAGCTTCTTTCCTTCTCTACCTGAAGGCTTAGTGAGCAATTTAATAGAAGCTTTACAATGCAGGGGCTTTCCCCTTTTTTTAGAGGTGATATATCTGTGCTGTTTGATAACAGATCTAACTGTAGATACACCAGAACAAAACTCCACTTCCTAAACTGGAGTAAATCATATTGCAGTTGGGGGATTTCTTTGCTTTAACTATGCAGCTAAGAGCTAACTTAGCCACCCTGCATAGCACAGAACGAGGTCTCCTTAAGCAGCCATCCCATCCTCTTTAAACAACATCCAGCAAGAACTCTCAAACCAGTGCAGCTTGCTCCAAATCCCAAAGCAAAACCCCACCAAAATGTGGATGTGGTCTATCTGGACTTCAGCAAGGCCTTTGACACTGTCCCCCACAGCAAACTCCTGGCTAAGCTATCAGCCCATGGCTTGGATGGCAACACTTTGTGCTGGGTTAGGAACTGGCTGGAGGGCCAGACCCAGAGAGTGGTGGTGAATGGTGCCACATCCAGCTGGCAGCTGTCACTAGTGGTGTCCCTCAGGGATCAGTGCTGGGCCCCATCCTCTTTAACATCTTCATAGATGATCTGGATGAGGGCATCGAGTCAGTCATCAGCAAGTTTGCAGATGACACTAAGCTGGGGGCAGATGTGACTGAGTTGGAAGGCAGAAGGGCTCTGCAGAGGGACCTTGACCGCCTGGACAGATGGGCAGAGTCCAATGGGATGGGATTCAATAGCTCCAAGTGCAGGGTGCTGCACTTTGGCTACAACAACCCCATGCAGAGATACAGGCTGGGGTCGGAGTGGCTGGAGAGCAGCCAGACAGAGAGGGATCTGGGGGTGCTGATTGATACCCGCCTGAACATGAGCCAGCAGTGTGCCCAGGTGGCCAAGAGAGCCAGTGGCATCCTGGCCTGCATCAGGAATGGTGTGGTCAGCAGGAGCAGGGAGGTCATTCTGCCCCTGTACTCTGCACTGGTTAGACCACACCTCGAGTACTGCGTTCAGTTCTGGGCCCCCCAGTTTAAAAGGGACATTGAGATGCTCGAGTGTGTCCAGAGAAGGGCGACGAGGCTGGTGAGAGGCCTTGAGCACAGCCCTATGAGGAGAGGCTGAGGGAGCTGGGATTGTTTAGCCTGGAGAAGAGGAGGCTCAGGGGTGACCTTATTGTTGTCTACAACTACCTGAGGGGTGGTTGTGGCCAGGGGGAGGTTGCTCTCTTCTCTCAGGTGGCCAGCTCCAGAATGAGAGGACACAGCCTCAGGCTGCGCCAGGGGAGATTTAGGCTGGAGGTGAGGAGAAAGTTCTTCACTGAGAGAGTCATTGGACACTGGAATGGGCTGCCTGGGGAGGTGGTGGAGTCACTGTCCCTGGGGCTGTTCAAGGCAAGGTTGGACGTGGCACTTGGTGCCATGGTCTAGCCTTGAGCTCTGTGGTAAAGGGTTGGACTTGATGATCTGTGAGGTCTCTTCCAACCCTGATGATACTATGATACTACTATGATTACACGACCCACTCAAGAGCACAGGCCAGCAGCTCTGGATCACAAGATGCCTCTCTTCAGAACAAAGCCAAGTCCTTCCTGCTCCTCTTAAGTGATTCTGCTGTGCTTCATTAGAAGGAGAATTAAAGGGACAGCAAATGGCTTGCTAATAAAGCCCAGTGCTGAGGTGCACTGTGCAGAGAGGAGAGGTAGCTTAATTACATCAGCAAAGGGAAACGAGGCCACTGCCACAGTGCTGTTTGCTCTTTAATTTAAGCAAAAAGAGCACAAATGTGGCCATAAATGGGGGAGAAAGGGGAAAAGAAGGGCAGGATGAAGTGTTCTGCTTTTGCATACACCTGCCTGGTGTGATTATAGGACGGTGGAGGTGCCTAAGAGGGAGCTCCTGAAGATTTAACCTTGGAAATGGAAGCTTGGTTGTGTGGTGTCCTGCTCACATCCCCATGCATTTCCCATTAATGCTACTGAGGGCTCTCAGGGTGCTGACAGAGGTATCCCCATAGCTCATGTTACTGGTAGTCCTGGGGCACATGTTGACAGGAGCTGAAATGGTGGCTTTCCTCTCCAGGGTTAGACACTCAGCAGCCCAGCTGTCTCCAATTCCCAATGCCCCCTGTAAAGGCTCTCCCATCAGCTGCACATAGCCCATGTAGCCTGACAGACAGAGGGAGCCCAGCCACAGGAGACACACACTAAGCCCGTAGGAGCTGCATGTGGAACCACTGAACTGTTGGGGTCGGAAGAGACCTTGAAGATCACTGGGTCAAACCATCCTGGTGCTAAAACATGTCCCTCAGCACCACATCCCTGCCTCTTGGAAGCACCTCTAGGGATAGGGATTGAGCCACCTCCCTGGGCAGCCTGCTCCTGGTCTTGAGAAGTGAAGAAATTCCTTCTAATGTCCAACCTAAACCTCCTCCAGTACAACCTGAGGCCATTTCCTCTCATTCTATCACTCGTTCCTTGTGAGACCAAGCCCCACCTCACTCCAGCCTCCTGCCAGGGAGTTGTAGAGAGCAATGAGACCTCCCCTTAACCTCCTTTTCTCCAGCTGAACAACTCAACTGCCCTCAGTATCTCCTCACACAACCTGTTCTCCAGACCCTCCAACAGCTTTGTTGCTCCTCTGTGAATACTCACTTGGAATGAGGACCCCCAAAATGAGCCCAGTATTTGAGGCCACATGCCTCAGCAGTGCCCAGCATTGGGGGATGATCCCTACCCTGGTGCCTCTGGCCACACTGTTGCTGGCCCAAGCCAGAATGCTGGTGGCCTTCTTGGCTACCTGGACACACACTGGTTCATCTTCAACCAGCTGTCAACCAACACCCTCTTTTCCACTGGGCACTTTCCAGCCACTCTGCCACAAGCCTAGAGCATTCATGGGGTTGTTGCCACCCAAGAGCCCTGCACTTGGCCTTGGCCTCATCCCATTGGCCTTGGCTCATTGATTCAGCCTGTCAAGATCCCCCTGCACCATATCAAAATGGAAACATCCAAAGCAGCCTGGCCAGCATTTTGAGAGAGTTGATTCTGCCTCTTTGCTCTGCTCTGGTGTGACCTCACCTGGAATACTGTGTCCAGCTGTGGAGCCCTCAACACAGAAAGGACATGGACCTGATGGAGTGGGTCCAGATGAGGGCCACAAAGATGATCAAAGGGCTGGAACACCTCTGCTATGAGGACAGGTGAGGGAGCTGGGGGTGATCAGCCTGGAGAAGAGAAGGCTGCAAGGAGACCTAATGGCAGCCTGCCAGCACCTGCAGGGGGCTACAGGAAGGCTGCAGAGGGACTGCTTGCAAAGGCCTGCAGGGACAGGGTGAGAAGCAATGGTTTGAAACTAGAGGAGATTAAGAGATGCTAGGAACAACTTCTTTACATGCAACAGGTTGCCCAGTGAGATAGTTGAGGCCACATCCCTTGAGATATTCAAGATGTGAGGCTTAACAGCACTCTGGGCAACTTGATCTAGTTGAGGATGTCCCTGCTGAAGGTGGGGGGCTTGGACTGGATGACCTTTGGAGGTCTCTTCCAATCCAAACCATCCTATGATTCTATACCAATCTTACCAGATGGTACTGTACAATGAGGTCAGTCACCTTTAACTAGCAAACCAAAGAGCCATGAAGATTACAGCACCAACTTCAATTAGCTTCCTTAACAGGATTATGCCACCCTGAGCTGCCAGACAGCAAGAGGATCTGCCATCAGCAGAGCAGGGCTAATAGCACAGTCTCTGTTGTCTTTCTGGATAAAGCCCTGAGCTCTGTACCAGCACTTCATTTACATGAATTAAGAAGCTACTTCCATCCATGGGTCATTTGCCAGCCACACATTTCAACCCCTGTTCTCTTATCCCATAATAAGTGGAGAATTCCCACCCAACTTGTGTCATTCTGGAGCTGAATAGACTTAACTGCAGGAGCTAACTGATTTTAGAATCACAGAATGGTCTGGGTTGAAAGGGAACTCCAAAAGTCATCTAGACCAACTCCCTCTGCAGTAAGCAGGAGCATTCAGCTAAACCAAGTTGCCCAGAGCCTTGTTGAGCCTCACCAGGGATGAGGTCTCAACTGTCTCACTTGGTACATTGGGGTGCTGAAGTCTTGGCCAGGGACACCATGAAGCAACGGAACGCACCAGAAGAGTAGTAATGGGACAGCCCAGGCAGGCAGGGAAGAAGGTGCTGCTCGTGGCAGCCATATGAAGAGCTGCACTTGTGAAAGGGCCTGTGCTCTGCACTGGTGAGGTCACAGCCAGAGTACTGCGACCAGTTCTGGGCTCCTCAGTTCAAGAGAGACAGGGAAATACCAGAGAGAGTCCAGCAGAGACTATAAAGATGCTGAGGGGCCTGCTGCAGCTCTGAGAAGAGGAAAGGCTGAGAGCCCTGGGGCTGTTGAGCCTGGATAAGAACAGTCTGAGAGGGGATCTGAGCAATGCTCAGCAACAGCTACAGGGTGGAGGGCAAGAGGATGGGGCCAGGCTCTTTTCAGTGGTTCCCAGTGACAGGACAAGGGGCAATGGGCACACACTGGAACTCAGGAGGTTCTACCTGAACAAGAGGAGAAACTTCTTTGTTGTGAGGGTGCTGGAGCCCCGGAGGAGGCTGTCCAGAGAAGTTGTGGAGTCTCCTTGTCTGGAGAGATTCCAACCCCACCTGGTCTTTGTGATCCTGGGCAAGCTTCTGTGGATGCCCCTGCCTTAACAGAGGGTTGGACTGGCTGCTTTCCAGAGGTCCCTTCCAATCTCCAGCATGCTGAGATCCTGTAAAAATCTGACTGGCACATCAAAATCCAACCTGTGCCTGGCAGTTGCTGATCCTTGCACACTTTGGGGCAGCTCGAGCCCCAGCAGGAGCCCCACTGAAAGCAACAGGTGCTTTCTCTGAAGCAGGAGAGAATAAACCCAACTTGTGGGTTTGTCAGGCCAGCCATAGCTGTGCCCATGTTACATTAAAGAAGAGCTGTCTCCCAGGAGTCATTTTCAATCAGGATTGGATGTGTTATGGCTTTGCTTTGTGGAAACAAACTTTGCTTCCCCCCCCCCCCCCCCCCCCTTGCTTGGTTTTCTGCCCTGGGGAATTAGTGAGTCAGGCAGGATGATGAAGACTCAGAGGGATTTATTTTTCATCATGTTGAAGGTGGTGTTTGTTTTCTTTGCTTTTACCAGGCATGCAGGCTTAAGAATGCAGCTCCACTCAAAATAAGATTTTCAAAGCATATTCCCCTTCGTTTTTCCTCTGGAGGTTTTGGAGTTCTTTGGGAGGTTACTGTCCAGGAAAGCCAGGGATAGGAAGCACAGAAGGCACAGCCAATGAAACCAACACTTGTAAAACTGCACTTGAAAATGAGAGTGTTGTAAAGTGATGGCTACAAAACGAGGAGGAGCACAGAGCCAGGAGTTGCTTCCACGGTTTTACAGGGACTGGAAGGAAGGGTCACAAGTGCTGGAGAGAATCTGAGCTGACTGAGACTTCTGGCTGCTCGTTCTTTTATCTGGCTGGCTGCTGCTGCCTCAGCCTCTTGCCAGCAGGCTGACCAGGGTATGAAAATGGAGAGCAGAAGGGAATCAGCCAAGAACAATGAACAGTTTCTCAGAGAGCTCTTCATCTTTTCTTCATTATTAGCCAGAGCAGCGAGGATGTTCTGTGGCTGGGTTGGATAGCCAGTTCCTTTTACCTGGGGCTATACAAAACTCAAACATCTACTGGCAAGGTAGGTGGCAGAAAGCTCTCACCTGAAGGAACTGGCTTGTGCCAGCTTTTCCCTTTTTGTCCTCAGTGCAACCAGAAATGACAGGAAAAGGTTTGAACTACACTTTTTTTTTGTACCATGGAAGCTGAAAACAGGTCTGAGATGGCATTTTGCAAAGCCTTGAAACCTCTACATCTTTTTGTGTGCTGCTGCCCAACTCCCCCTTAGAGCTTTACTTTGCTGTTCAGCTGAAAAGAGACTCAGCACCTAGTACGGTTGGTAGAAAGGTCATTGCCTTTCATGTGGCCATGCTCAGGTGCCCATTGCTGCATTACACTCCTTGGTCTCACACTAAAGCTAAATGTAGGAGTTCTTACAGCAGACAGCATTTCTGCAATGCCAATGTACATGGATCTTGCATCAAGAGGGCCCTGGCTCATTATTACCCATCCACACACTAGTCCAATCTGGAGATTAATTACTGGGGCTCAAGAGGTACAGATCCCAAGTGCTGTTTGAGACAGCAAGGTGCTCTGCAGCCACTGACAACCAAAGCCACAGCATCACAACATGATCCAGCTCAAGTTTAAAAGAGCTTAGAAAGCAGTTTTGACTGATCCTAGTTAGTAGAGTCCACATATGTAGAATCATAGCATGGTTTGGGTTGGAAGTGACATCCAAAGGTCAGCTAGTCCAATCACCCTGCAGTAAGTAGGAACATTCTCCAATAGATCAGGTTGTCCAGAGCCCTGATTCCAGTCCTGAATGGTTTCAGTTGGAAGAAACCTTATAGATCATCCAGTTCCAACCCTCCTGCCATGGGCAGGGACACCTTTCAGTAGCCCAGGTTGCTCAAGGCCTCATCCAAATAGTCTTGATTTTTTTCCAGGGAGGGGGCATCCACAACCCCCCTGGGCAACCTATTGCAGTGTCTCTCACCACCCTCACTGGAAAGACATTCCTCCTAATCTCCAGTCTTAATCTCTCCTCTTCCAGTTCAAAGCCACTGCCTCTTGTCCAAGCCCTTGCAAAAAGTCCCTCTCCCACATATTTCCATATGTGCTGTTCAACAAGGGGTCCTGATAAGGAGGCCTCATCTGCTGTACTGAGTCCAGCTCTGGGCTTCTCAATTCAAGGGGGACAGGAAACTGCTTGAGAAGGTACAGCAAAGGGCTAGAAAGAGGATTAGGGAACTGGAACATCTCTCTGATGAAGAAAGGCTGAGGCACCTGGAGCTTTGGAGCCTGTAGAAGAGAAGACTGAGAGGGGATCTCATTGATGCTTCTAAATACTTAAAGGGTGGGTGTCAGAAGGGTGGGACCAGTCTGTTTTCAGTGATGCTTATTGACAGGAAAAGGAGCTGGTTACAAGACAGAGTTCAAAGAGTGGTGGTCAATGGTGCCAAGTCCAGCTGGAGAGCTGTAACTAGCAGAGTCCTCCAGGGATCAGTGCTGAGTCCAGTGCTGTTCAACATCTTCATCAATGACATTGATGAGGGCACAGATAGACAGACAGAGTCTGCTCAGCGAGTTTGCTAATGACACCAAACTGGGGGGCTTGGCTGATACAGTTGAAGGCTGAGGCCATCCAGTGAGACTTGGACACACTGAGAGCTGGGCACAGAGGAACCAAATGAGGTTCAACATGGACAAGTGCAGAGTCCTGCACCTGGGAATGAAAAATAAACTCCACCAGTACAGGCTGGGAGATGATCTGCTGGAGAGCAGCCCTGTGGAGCCCTGGTGGATAACATCCACGTGACAGCAATGTGCCCTTGTGGCCAAGAAGGCCAATGGGAGCTTGGGGTGTATTAAGAAGAGTGTGACCAGCAGACCAAGGGAGGCAGGGAAGAAGGTGCAGGCAGGGATGTGCTGGAGAGGGTCCAGCAGAGGACTTCAAGGATGATTAAGGGACTGGAGCACTGCGTTATAAGGAGAGGCTGAGTGACCTAGGGCTTTGCAGTCTAGAGAAGAGAAGAATGAGAAGGGATTTAATAAGTGTTTATAAATATCTGAGGGCTGGGGGTCAGGAGTAGGGGACAGGCTCTGCTCACTGCTCCCTGGGATAGGACAAGGAGCAATGGGTGGAAGCTGCAGCACAGGAGGTTCCAGCTCAACACAAGGGGGAACTTCTTTCCTGAAAGGGTCCCAGAGCACTGGCACAGGCTGCCCAGTGAGGTTGTGGAGTCTCCTTCTCTGGAGTCTCTGGAAACTTTCAAGGCCTGTCTGGATGCATTCCTCTGTGATCTGTGCTAGATTGTGTGGTTCTGCTCCGACAGGGGGGGGTGGACACGATCTCTTTGGGTCCCTTCCAACCCTTATCACCCTGTGATCATATGAACTTGAACAAGGCAAGTCCCATCTAAACATGAAGAGGAAATTCCTTGGATATTGGTAAAGCACTGGTCCAGGCTGTCAGGAGAGCTGGTGGAGTCTCCACCTCTGGAATCATGCTGAAACCCACCTGGATGAAGCTGCTCTGAGTGAACCTGTTCTGGCAAGAGATTTGGACTGGATGATCTCCAGATGTCCCTTCCAATCTCTGTCACTCTGTGAAAGGAGCAAGTCCCTGCAGAGCAGGTAGCACAGGAATAATGCACGATGGGTCTAGCTGCTGTCACAGAGCAGCAATGTGTACTACATGCAAGATTAAGAGGCAGACACTTGGGTTTAAATATTCAGCAGTCACTGCCTTCTTCAGAGTGCTCTCCAGGCCTCTCAGCCAGCAGGGAGGCAGCTCCTGGGCTCTGATGCTGTGCTGCCAGGAAGGCTACTTGTCAACACTTGTGCTATGAGCAGCAGCAGCAGCAGGCAGCTGAGAAGGTGGCTGTGGAGTAAAATGCCTACCCAGCAGACAGCACTGTGGCTGGTTTTCTGAGCAGCCTGAAGCATGTGGCCCCGTGGGAGCCTCCAGATCTCTGCACCCAACAGCTGGGCTGTGCTTTCCTCCTATCAGCAGTGCTGATAAAAAACAACAACCAGGGAAAGTGAAAAGGGAGCTTGCAAGCTGCATCAGGTGGACTTAAAGCTCCTGCCTCCAAGTACCCAGGGCTTTGTTCCCCCACCTCTCCCCCTGCTTTAGAGGTGGGGGAGGGCTGGGGTGCAGAGTTGCCTTGTATCCAGGCAACCAGCATCACTGAGCCTCTGTCATGTACAAGAGGACCTGGCCTCCACCCAGACTTCACCAAGTGCAGCAGAGAAGGAGCTTTGTCCATTTTAAAGAATAAAGAGAGAGTAAAGCAAGAACTCTAACAGCCTTCTGACAAGGAAAGCACGTCCCCAGCTCTCCCTGCACTCTGGGAAGGTGCCAGGGACAGTCCTCAAAACTCATGCTGATTTTCTGTGTTATTTCTCAGTACTGATGCTCAACATTTAGGTTCAACTGTAGGGACTTCCCAAATTGACTACTCAGCAGTCTCAATTCTTGTGTTTTGGTCAGACAAAACCTACCCATGCCATGGTTAATGCACCCCAGACTTCAATGATGGGAGAAAATGTCAGCTGGGAATGAAAAGGGTCCATAAATCCTCCTTACATTCACAAGGGGGGAAAGCTCTTCACTGGGGAGGGGGTAAGCTTCCTGTGGCAGGGAGGTGAGTAGGAGCATCACCACTGACTCCAGTGGCATCCAGCTCTCATTCATGGTGCTTCATATGGGTTTACTCATGAGGCTCTGTTCCACTCTCCTCCTCTGCACAGCTGATGTTGATGGAGGCAGGGATAGTCTCACTCTGGTGGAGGTCCAGAGGAAAGACCCAAGGAAACCAGGAGCTAAAAAAGTTACAGACCAGAGCTAAAACCAACACAGACTTGGTGCCTGATCATCAATTTAAAGGTGATCTACAGGCCACTGGCATCCAAACCACAAACTGCAGAGGGTGAAGTCATTTGGCAGAGGAGTGGAAGTGTCCTCATAGCATTCAGCTGCCTGCCAAGCAACTGCTGGAGCTGCCATATGGCCAATACACAACTGCAGACAGAGAGGGGAGGATAGAGAAGGAGGAAATCTATGGCTGCTGATAGATTCAAACCCTGCTGCTGATTCAAACCAGACTTCATGCAGAGAAATCTTGTGTCTAGTATGAAAAAGAGGTTACAACAGCCCCTTCCCACCTCATGTGCCAGCATTTGAACGTCTTAGCCATAAACACTGCTCACGACCCCACACTGCAGCAAACACAACAGTCAGTCTCACCTTCCTCATCATCACAGCACTGACATTCTGCCCAGCTGGGTGTTTTGCTGCCAGTCACCAGGACTGGAAGCACTAATCAAACACTACCTAGAAGTGCAAGAAACGCTAAAAGCAGGAGCACGCCTCGAGGCTTGGGAATTCTCCTTGCTCCTGCTGTGAGTTCAGCTCCCTGCCCGTGCCTGCCCTCCTCTCTGAACAATTTACACAGCTTCATTGCCTTCACAAACAGCTTCTCTTCCTCCCAGTAGTGGCAGCTGTTACTGCAGGAGCCAGCACACTTACTCATTAGGAGAGTTGAAGAACCATCTCTCTGGAATATAGGTCACCTCCAGCTGAACTCTGGGGAAAACTAAGTGCAGTCCTTCTTCACCCCTTTGCCAGCAACGCCATGGAGCATCAGAAGGGCCTGGCCACAGCACACATTACAGAGGTGCCCCCAAGGTGACTAATTCAGGGCATGCAATTCTCACTGAGGCTGTGAAGGGAAGTTCTGCTGCCAGGTGCCTTCCACTACAGCCTATGTCCTCCCCAGCCAACCACACAACAGCTTGCTACAGTCAGAACTGTGACCTGAGACCTGGGCACTAAGTTTTCAATCTCAGTTTACCTGCTGATTCCCTAAAGGGAGTATATCTTCTACCTCACACCAGCTTTCTCCCACTGAATTCTTGCCTATAAATCTTCTTCTCACAGCCTTTCCCTCTCCAGCAAGCCCCTTCTACAAAAAAAACCCTTCACAACATTGCTTCAGCAAAAGAAAGAATCATGGAATCAGAGAATGGTTCGGTTGGAAGGGGCCTGGGCTGCTGGGCCCAATTCAAGAGAGATGCTGAGATACTGGAACCTGTTCAGAGAAGGGTGACAAAGCAGGGGAGAGGCCTGGAGCACAGCTCTGTGAGGAGAGGCTGAGGGAGCTGGGGGTGTGCAGCCTGCAGAAGAGGAGGCTCAGGGCAGACCTCATTGATGCCTGCAGCTACCTGAAGGGAGGCTGTAGCCAGGTGGGGTTGGGCTCTTCTGCCAGGCAACCAGCAACAGCACAAGGGGACACAGTCTCAAGCTGTGCCAGGGGAGGTCTAGGCTGGATGTTAGGAGGAAGTTGTTGTCAGAGAGAGTGATTGGCATTGGAATGGGCTGCCCAGGGAGGTGGTGGAGCTGCCGTGCCTGGAGGTGATGAAGCCAAGCCTGGCTGGGGCACTCAGTGCCATGGTCTGGTTGATTGGACAGGGCTGGGTGCTAGGTTGGACTGGATGATCCTGGAGGTCTTTTCCAACCTAGTTGGTTCTATGATTCTAAAGATCATCTGATTTCACTCCCCCTGCCATGGGCAGAGATGACTCCTGATAGACCAGGCTGCTCAGTAGGTAACAAGGAGTTGACTGTGGCAGAGTTTCATCAAATAATCTGGAGGCACAGGAAAGGGTAAAATTAGAAGAAAAATGGGGAAACATAGTACCCCTGTCAAGCTGAAACACAGAGGTCCTTTCTGAGGTAAGGAGTGCTCCAGATCAGAGGTAACAGCAAAGAACCATAGAATCATTCAGGTTGGAAAAGACCCTTGGGATCAAGTCCAACCACTAGACCCTACTCTACAAAATTCACCTCTAAACCATATCCCCAAGCATCAACAGGAGCCAAGGAGACAACTTAACCTTGATCTAGGAAAGCATGGAGATATTCAGAGCAGAGTTCATCAAGGACCTACAACTTCAAACAGCCCAGATGGCTCAGCCTATTGCAAGGCCAAACTCCTGCGTCTGCTGCTACTCTGTGCAAATCAAACCCTCATTCAGAAGCTACAACCAAAAAAGAGCAGCACTGAAAGACACAACAGAGCAACCCCATGAAGAAGAAACCCAGAGGGATGCTGACTGATTACAGAACCACAGAATCAATCAATTTGGAAAAGACCTTTGAGATCATTGAGCCCAACCTATCACCTAACACCATCTAATTAACTAAACCATGGCACCAAGCACCACATCCAAGCTCTTTTTAAACACCTCCAGAGATGGGGACTCCACCACCTCCCTGGGCAGCCCATTCCAATGCCAATCACTCTCTCTGACAACAACTTCCTCCTAACATCCAGCCTAGACCTCCCCTGGCACAACGTGAGACTGTGTCCCCTTCTTCTTTTGCTGCTTGCCTGGCAGAAGAGCCCAACCCCACCTGGCTACAGCCTCCCTTCAGATAGTTGTAGACAGCAATGAGGTCTGCCCTGAGCCTCCTCTTCTCCAAGCTAAACAACCACAGCTCCCTCAGCCTCTCCTCACAGGGCTGTGCTCCAGGCCCCTCACCAGCCTTGGTGCTCTTCTCTGGACACATTCAAGCACCTCAACATCTTTCTTAAACTGAGGGTCCCAGAACTGGACACAGGACTCAAGCTGTAGCCTAACCAGTGATGAGTACAGAGGCAGAAGGACTTCCCTGGTCCTGCTGGTCACACTGCTCTTGATACAGGCCAGGATGCCTTTGGCCTTTTTGGCCACCTGGGCACACTGCTGGCTCATGTTCAGCTGCTGTCGACCAGTACTCCCAGGTCCCTCTCTACCTGGCTACTCTCCAGCCACTCTGTGTCCAGCCTGTAGCACTGTATGGGGTTGTTGTGGCCAAAGTGCCAGTTGTTCAGTTTTGGGCACCCATTCCAAGAAAGATCTTGAGGTGCTGGAGCAGGACCAGAAAAGAGCAACAAAGCTGGGGAAGGGTCTGGAGAACAGAGCTGGCAAGGAGCAGCTGAGGGAAATGGGGTTGTTCAGCACGGAGAACAGGAGGCTGAGGAGAGACCTTGCTATCTATATCTCTCTGAAAGGAGGTTGGAGCCAGCTGGGGCATCCACAACCTCCCTGGGCAACCCATTCCAGAGTTCCACCACCCCTGTACTGAGAAATTTGTTTCTAAGATCCTGTCCCTAGACACCCTTATGTAGCAGAGGTGCTCTGTCCAGCTCTGGAGTGTTCAACACAGGAAGGACATGGACCTGATGGAACAGGCCCAGAGGAGGGCCTGGAAAATGGTCAGGGGGTTGGAGCACCTCTGCTACAAGGACAGCCTGAGGGAGCTGGGGGTGTTCAGCCTGAAGAAGAGAAGGCTTGAGGCAGATCTAACAGCAGACTACCAGTAGCTGAAGGGGGCTACAAGAAGGCTGCAGAGGGACTGTTTGCAAAGGCCTGCAGGGACAGAATGAGGGCAATGGTTTGAAATGAGAGAAGACTGAGACTGGATGCTAGGAACAAGTTCTGCACCATGAAAGTGGCAGAACACTGTAACAGGTTGCCCAGGGAGGTGTTTGAGGCCTCATCCCTGGAGGTCTTCAAGGTCAGACTCGACAGGGCTCTGGACAACCTGCTCTAGTGGAGGATGTCTCCATTGACTGCAGGGGGATTGGACTAGATGACCTTTGGAAGTCCCTTCCAACCCAAACCATTCCATGATTCTGTGTTGCTATAAATCCTAGCCCTGGACATCTGGATTCAGGTTTACACTCAGACTGAGCTAGTCTGAAGTTTTCCAAATGAGTAATTTCCAGTAACATCTTAAAAAAGCCAATCCATTTCGTGACTCCTCTTTACAAGCCACCACCACTTACTCCTTTTCCTGAGATGAAGACCTGGTGAGTACACACAACTTTACTCACAATGTGGTCACCCCAACTCACTAGGAGAAGCAGAGCTCTACTGTCCTGATCTTCAGGTATTTCAGTTGACCACAAATTGTACTCCTGTCAGTCTTTATGCTGCACATCAGCTTTTGGCAGTAGGAGGTGGAACAGTAGACTGGCAGCTCCTGGTTCAAATCAGCTCGGTGAGAGTTTGGCCTTCAGTGCTGCTACCAGATAGCACAAAAGTGGGAGATGGAAAGGGAAGTGGAAAAGTCAAAGGCAGCTCTGGCAAGTGACTCAACTTTCCAGCAACGTGATCCAGCTTGGCTCACAGGCCAAAAACTTGTGTTAAACTTATAGCTCCATTCAGAGAGCTGACACTGAAGCCTGGGGAAGGAAAAAAAAGGACAAACTGATTCCTCCTTGTCAGCTGAATACTTGTGGCAGAACTAAAATTGAGGGCATTATTTTTAGTCTCCTTGCAATGCACTCTTCGAAGTACTTTGCAGCCAGAAAGGGTTATAAAGGGACTGGGTTGAGAAGCCAGAGATAATTCTGCCTCAACGTACAATGGATGCATGAACAAGAGTGTGGCAGGCAGAGTGAGAGAGGTTCATCTCCCCCTCTGCTCTGCCCTAGTAAGGACACAGCTGAAGTACTGGGGGCAGTTCTGGGCTCCCCAGTTCAAGAGACATGAAACTGCTGGAGAGACTCTGGCAAAGGCTACAAAGATGCTGAGGAGCCTGGAGCATCTCTGAGGAGGAAAGGCTCAGAGCCCTGGGGCTGTTGAGCCTGGAGAAGAACAGCCTGAGAGGGGATCTGAGCAATGCTTAGCAAGAGATAAAGGGAGTGGGGCAAGGAGATGGTGCCAGGCTCTTTTTCAGCTCAAAGCACATAAAGTAAAACTCAGGAGGTTCCATCTGAACATGAGAGACACTTCTTTGGTGTGAGGATGCTGAAGCCCTAGAGCAGGCTGCCCAGAGAGGTTGCAGAGTCTCCTTGTCTGGAAGCATTCCAAACCCAGCTGGCCATTGTGCTCCTGGACAAACTGCTGTGGGTGCCCCTGCTTTAGCAGGGGAGTTGGACTGGATGATCTCCAGAGATCCCTTCCAACCCTCACCATGCTGGATTCTGTGACATGTGTGTCACACAGTACTGCACTGGTGTCCCTCTGTCTCTCAGCATCAACAAAGGCTGCTCAGACAGCAGCCAGGGTTGCCCAACTTGGTAAGCAACCTTGCAGCACTACATGGTGGCACCACTAGCTCAGGTACTAAAAACTCCTTTCATCAACAGTCACCAGGGAAGGGTGCCAGGAACAGCTCAAGATGGCAATTATGGAACAGCCACTTCCCAGGAGAAGCTTCCTTCTACCCTGGGCTCAGGGCTGGCTTATGCCATGCTTCAGGGAGAGACTGAGGCTGTGAAAGCTCTGATGGACTCAAAGTCCAAGCCAGTGCTACAGGCCATGGCAGCAGCTGGTGAGAGCAGAGGGATTTGAAAATAAACCTTCAACAAATGATTAAAAAAGGAAGTTTGTGCTGCTTGAAGATACTTCTTGGGAATGTGTTTCGTTTCCCACATGCAGCTGGGGGGGAGGTTGGTCCAGGGTAGGGATCATTTCCCTGTACTTGGCACTGGTGAGACTGCAACTGAAATATCTTGGGGCTCTCATGCCAAGAAAGACCTTGAGGTGCTGAAGCACATCCAGAGAAGGGCAATGAGGCTGGTGCAGGGTCTGGAGGACAGGGCTGGTGAGGAGCAGTGGAAAGAACTGAAGTCATTTAGCCTGGAGAAGAGGAGGCTGAGGCGAGAGCCCATTGCTCTCTCTAGAGTTCCCTGAAAGGAGGTTGCAGTGAGGTAAGGGTTGGTCTCTTCTCCCAAAGAACAAGTGACAGGATGAGAGAAAACTGCCTCAAGTTGCACCAGGAGAGGGTTAGCTTGGAGTCAGCAGCAGTTGACCTAGATGTGGTCTTCTCTCACAAAGGATCTCTTTAGACTTTGCACTCATTAGGCACAGCAATGCAAGTGAGAGAGCTCAGCTTGCAATCAGGCCAGAGCAGACAAGCATCAACAACCTCTATAAAGGCCAGGTCAGATGACACTCTGAGCAACCTGGTCTAGTGGAAGGTGTCCCTGCCCAACCATGGCAGGGGGCATGGAACTGGATGATCTTTAAGGTCCCCTTCCAAGCCAAACCATTCTGTGGTTCTATGAGCACACTCTCCAAGTTTAAACACAAACTAGTATTCAGTTCTTTTTTGGTGTAAGATGCATTTCACACTTCTTGCTGGGCATTTTTTCCCATGAGGTGAGGCAATTTCTGGGTTGTGTCCTCCCTTCCCCTTTCCTGTTTTGTCAGAGAACAAGAGGAGCAACAGGGGGAGGGGAAGAAAAAGAAGGAAATCCTCCAGCATGAAAACTTTTTCATCTTCTGGTTCCTCTGAAAAGGAAAATGAGTTTTTTCTGCACAAAGTCAAAACACTCCCATCACTTTTTCCTACAAGATAAAAATTCCCAGCTGTGCCCCAGCCATGTACAGATGGGGAGGAAAGGCTGACAGGAATCCAGCTATGTCCCACTGGCAGCACACAAAATGAATGCAGAAGTCCCTAAATCCAGCTCAGTCCTTATTACTGATGTTAACAGTTATCACCTTCCACCCATCTCAGCTCTTAGTCACTAACTCAAGCAAGAAAAAGCTTCCAATCCACTCACACACACCCTGCTTAGACATCTGCTCACCAAGAAAGCTCTACAGCAGCTCTGTAACTAAGCCCCCAGCTTCACTCAGTGCTGCTCAAAGTTCACTAACCAAAACCAAATGTGCTCCTGTAGGTCTCCACAGCAGCCATGCAAAGCCAGCCAACTGCTCCACCCAAGACCTGGACTGCCTTGTCACATCACATTGACTTTCCAGTACCAGATGGGGCCCAGAAGAAAGCTGAGGAAGGACTTTTGACAAGGGCTTGGAGTATTAGGATGAGAAGGAATCAGTTTAAGTTGGAGGAGGGCAGATTCAGATGAGATTAGGAAGAAATTCTTTCCAGTGAGGGTGGTGAGACACCAGAACAGGTTGCAGTGGTGGTTTGGGTGCTCCCCACCCCACACACACACTATGGAGACTGAGGCTGTGAAAGCTCTGTAAAAGTCCTAGCCAGTGCTATAGGCCATAGCAGCAGCTGGTGAGAGCAAGGGGGTTTGCATTCCTTAGCTCCTGAAGCCCAGAGGTGGCTGCTGGCCACCTTTGGAGCCAGTCTGAAACTGTGCTGGCCACACAGGCTCTACCTGCCCTCCGGATGCAAGACCTACCTGATGCTCAGCCTTTATTTCACCTGGAAATGTCCAAACGACCAACAGAGCAGGGCTGGGCATGACAGTTCTGAGGATGGTTATAAATGTGGGCAGATTGTGACCAAAAGCTCAGGCTTGGGATTTTACAGAGCTTGAAACAATAGCTGCTGGCTGAGGAGCATCCCATTTATCTGCCTGCTGCTAACTCAGGCGTCCAGTGACAGCCATGTACATGTCACAAGTCGTTAGCTGCTTCACTGGGAACTGGAGAAGTGAGCACGTGGGGCATCACAACGTTCCACTCTGCTTGCTGTGAGTGATATCTCCTCTGGATACCACAGGGGACAGCAGCTGGGAGGCACCAAATCATTTCTGCTGAAGCAAAAGCTACGTGAGGACTTGCCCCTGCCACACTGGTGCAAACCTGAGCATGCCCCATCACTGAAAACATTCCAGGTGAGGTCAGACAGGGCTCTGAGCAACTTGGTCTAGTGGTAGATGTCCCTGCTGACTGCGAGGGGGTTGGACTAGGTGACCTTTAAAGGTCCCTACCTATGATTCTATGATGTTAGTAAAACCCAGGAGCCTTGCACAGTTGTATTTCATCATTTATCACACAGGGAGGCTGTCTTGGAGACTCATTTTGCAGAGAGATGACAGCAGCACAGCTTCTCCAAAGGATTTAACTTGTGGCTTAAAGAAAAAGAGAGCTTCCTCAGCGTGACACCTGCTTCTTTCTGGGCAATGTGGCCTCTGTTTCCAGGCTTATGGAAACCCCTGAACCACTCAAAAGTTCTTACTCCATGTTCACAATACTGCAATTAAACAGTTGTCCAATTGCTCAACAGGAGTCTACACTTCCCAGGTACACAACAGTAATGACAATAATAATTAATAATAGTATTAAACAACTCAATTTTTGCAAAATGAGGGTTTCTAGAAAGCATTTTCTTTCTTTCTCTCCCCCTGCCCCTGCCTCCCACGTCTGTGATTGCACCTTGGCACAGCTTCATTATCATAGCAAGCTTGTGATAAGCCTGCACCCAGCTTTGTTGCTGCTGTTTTTAAGAGGAAGCAGCTTTATGTCTGCTTTTAAGAAGAGGGAGCAGCTTTATGTCTGCTTTTAAGAAGGCTGCACCACTACCAGCTACTAAGCAGCTCTGCATAGGGAGAATCAACAGAGAGTCAGAAGTTGGCAACCACAGGGAGCACCACTAAAGGCTGTCCCAGTTACTGACAGCAGGGGACACACAGAAGCATAGAATTGTCAGGATTGGAAAGGACCTCAACGATCATGCAGTTCCACCCCAAACCTCCAGGGGTGAGGCTTCTATTACCTCCCTGGGCAACCTGTGCCAGACTCTCACCACCCTCGTGGTGAAGAACTTCTTCCTGACATCCAATCTGAATCTACTCTCTTCTAGTTTTGCTCCTTTCCCCCAAGTCCAATACAATCTCACACCCTAAAAAGTCCCTTCCCAGCTTTCTGGTAGCCTACTTCAGATACTGGAAGGCCACAATAAGGTCTCCCTGGAACCTTCTCTTCTCCAGACTGAATAGCCTCATCTCTTTCAGTCTGTCTCCATAGCTCTAGCTCTGATCACCCTCATAGCCCTTCTCTGGACACGTTCCAGCACGTCCAGATCTTTCTTGTTATAAGGGCTCCAGAACTGGACTCAGTGCTTCAGTTGGGGTCTCATCAGAGTGGAGTAGAGGAGCAGAATCCTCTCCCTCACCCTGCTGGCCACACTTTTCTTGATGCAGCCCAGACTCCATTTGGCTCTCTGGGCTGCAAGTTCACACTGGTGGCTCACGTTGAGCTTCCCACCCATCAGCACCCCTAAGTCCACAAGAGTGCCCAGCTCTTAGGTGCACATGAAAAGCATCACAAGCATGCAAAACACTTCACAATCTGGCTGTGTTCCCAGCTCTGTGATTTTCCCACTCTAGACTCTGCCTCTGCTGTCTGCAGTCAGGAGATTCAGTCTCACTTACGTTCATCTTGCTCCAGCTGTCCCTTTGCACAAGTTGCTACATGGATTTGTTTGGAGTTCAGACTTCCAAAACCCAGGCACTTCATCATCATCAACGACAACAAATCTCACACCTCAAGGTCTTTTCCATCCTTTTCCTGAGCCAGCACACATTCTCACCCGCCCCTGTAGCCTGCAGAAATATTTCAGCCTCTACAACGTTGCTGTATGCAGCCTTCCTTCCAGAGGGCTCAAATCTTTCAGCTGCCTCTGGGGATAATGGTATTAGAGACATCCCCAACAGCAGATCTGGTCTCTGAGCAGAGCAGAGTGGCCCAGACTGGTACACATCACTCACTCAGCACAACAGCAGGACTGAAGCACAAGCTAGGAGCAAGAGGTGTAGGTCTCTGTAGCCCCATGTTCTTGTCTGATGCAGTGCGAGGAGGATCAGCATCATTTCATCACCCAAGTTCTCAGGCAATGAGAAGGAACAGAAGCCCCTGTTCAGCAACACTAGTTTTGGCCCAGCTCTTGATCACAAATCATGGAGTTCTGCTGAAAAGAGTCTTCCACTCCTGAAAACGTCAAGCACTGAACTAGGGATGAACCAGTAGAGAACACTAGGAGAAGGCAGGATCCCTTGGTAGGAATCCAGGGGTGCTTTCATCAGGACTGGAAATACAGGCTGAACAACCCATAGAAACATAGGTGGGAAGGGAGCTTAGAGATCATCTGAAAGGGTTCTCAGGCACTGGAACAGGCTGCTCAGAGGGGTGGTGATGCATATTTAAAAGATGCCTGGATGTGGTGCTGAGGGATGTGGTTCACTGGCAGCAGCCTAGCAGTAGTGGTGGGATTGTGAGCTCTGGATGAGTGGTTGAACTTGATGATCTCAAAGAGCTCTTGAACATCAACACCTCTATGGGTCTATGATCTACTTCCAAGCTGACTGCCATGAACAGGGACACCCTCTACTAGAGCAGGTTGTTCAAGGCCCCATCCAACCTGGCTTTGAACACTTCCAAGCTTAAAGCCTCCACAAGTTCTCTGGGCCACCTGCTCCAGTGGCTCACCACCTTCATATCTTCCTAATGTCTAACCATAGGCTGCGAATGAAGCAAGAAGTGACCTACAATCTGAGCCTCCTCTTCAGAAAGAAAAATCCAGGAAGGGAGGAGGAACATCACTGAGTTCAGGATGCAGGAAAACACACAGCAGCCTTCTGTGCTGTCTCAAAGCAGCTGAGCCTCCTTTTGCTATTGGTGCTTTGCCTCATTACCTAACCTGAGACACCAGCACCACAACAAATCCTTTCTCTGAAGAGAGGCTCTAGACAACCTAATGTGAGGTGTCCCTGCCCATGTCAGAGCGGTTGGAACTAGATGATCCTAGTGGTCCCTTCCAACCCTGGCTGATTCTATGATTCTAAGACACACAGCACCATAAACCTACCACCTTTGCTGACATCTCCCCCAACAGCAGAGTAACTTTCAGCAAGGAAAAGAAAATCACCAGGCAACTGTGGGGGAAAAAAAAACCAACCAAAAAATCAATTTTTAGAAAGAATGCAGCATGATGCCATTTGCCTTCTACAGCAACCCATATCCCATGTGGAGTCTCAGACAATAGCCAGCCTGGTGTGGGGAGGGGAAAATGAAAATTATATCTCTCTAAATTGCCTGCTGGCCCTCACCCTCCATTTCTTTGTGGCTGCACTGAAAGGGGTCAATAGCTCCCCAGTTTGAGAGATGCAGCTTTTGAAAGGCTGAGCAACAGCAAGCTTCAAGCTTGCCTTTTACTGCAGAGCTCCTCCCAGCTCATGCACAGCTCACAAGAAGCAAAGTGAACCTTCAGGGGATTGAAAAAGGATGAGCAGAGGAGAAAGAGCACCTGCCTCTCTTGGGGTTGGTGATGCTTCCACTGGGGTAATGCCTGACTGGCAAAGCAGGGCAGGGAGTATAAGCTGCAGAGGAGCTAAAACAATACAGACCTGGATGAGCTGGAGAAGTGAGCCTGTGTGTACCTCATTAGGTTCAAAAAGATCAAGCACAAGGTCCTGCACCCAGGTTGGGGTAACCTCCTGCAACAGTACAGGCTGTGAGATGAGGTGATGGAAAAGCAGCCCCGTGGATAAAGACTTGATGGGGGAAAAGCTGGACATGATGCAGAATCACAGAATTAACCAGGTTGGAAAAGACTCTCAAGATCATCAAGCCCAACCTATCACCTAACATCATCTAATCAACTAAACCACGGCACCAAGTGCCACATACAGGCTCTTTCTAAACACCTCCAGGGACGGTGACTCCATCACCTCCCCAGGCAGCCCATTCCAATGCCAATCACTCCTTCTGTGAAGAATTTCTTCCTAACATCCATCCTAAGCCTGCCCTGGTACAGCCTGAGACTCTGTCCCCTTGTTCTGTCACTGGTTACCTGGGAGAAGAGATCGACCCCCACCTGGCCACAACCACCATTCAGGTAGTTGTAGACAGCAATAAGGTCCCACCTGAGCCTCTTCTTCCCCAGGCTGAACACCCTCAGCTCCCTCAGCTGCTCCTCATAGGACTGTGCTCCAGCCCCCTCACCGTGTCTGGAAGGCAAAGCATCTCCTGGGCTGCATCCGCAGCAGTGTGAGCAGAAGGGGCAGAGAGGGGATTCTGCCTCTCTGCTCTGCTGAGCTCTCACCTGCAGTACTGGGGCCAACCCTGGAGTCCTCAGCATGGGCCTGTTGGAGGACACAGCAATGCTGGGAGGGTGCAAGCCCTCTGCTGCGAGGCCAAGCTGGGAGTGTTGAGGTTGTTGAGTCTGGAGAAGAGAAGGCTCCAGGGAGACCTTCTGGTGGCCCTTCAAAGCTTAAAGGAGCTGATCGGAAAGCTGGGGACAGACTTTAGAGCAGGGTTTGCTGTGACAGGACAAGCAGTGATAATTTGAACTAAAAGACAGAGATTTAAACCGGAGAGAAAGAAGAGAGTATTTGTGCTGAAGGTGGTGAGACCTTGGCCCAAGCTGCCCAGAGAGGCTGCAGAAGCCCCATTCCTGGAACCATTCTGGGTCAGGTTGTTTGGGGCTCTGAGCAACCTGCTCTGTTTGCAGATGCCTCTTCTCACTGCAGTGGGGTTGGACTAGAGGACCTTGAAAAGACCCTTCCAGTCTAAAGCACTCAGTGATTCTATGACTCTGTGCTTCAGTCACCACCTGCCCATCCTTCAAAGTGTGCTACCAAAGCTCATGAAGCAGGCAAGCAAAAACCTGGAAAAGTATTTCAGCTGATTAAAAAACAAGGGGCTCATTAGCTCTGGGCCCACAGTGCACATCAAAGCTTTGCAAGTCAGTCTTTGGTGTTTTAACAAATCCTGACCTGACACACATAGGCAATCCAGTCAAATTTTAAGAGGCTTAATTAACTCATCTTGATCAGGAAACAGTGCCCGAGTTTTTATGTAGGCTTTCTGCTTGAGACAATACTCCAGAAGACCTATGGTATGTTAAAGTCAGAGATTCCAGAACACCAAGTTCTTCTGAGGAGCAGCTGAGGGAACTGGGTTTGCTTAGTCTGGAGAAAAAGAGGCTCAGGGAGGACATTATTGCTCTCCACATCTCTCTGAAAGGAGGCTGGAGTGAGATAGGGGTTAGTCTCTTCTCCTTACTATCAGGTGACAGAAAAAGAAGAAATCATAGAATCAACCAGGTTGGAAGAGACCTCCAAGCTCATCCAGTCCAACCTATCACCCAGACCATGGCACTAAATGCCTCAAGTCAGGCCAAAGTAGGATTAGATTGGATATCAGGAACAGTTTTCTCACTGGAAGAGTGGTTAAGCCTTGGAACAGACTATACAAGAAATGGTGGAGTGACCACCCCATGGATTTAAGGTGATCTGGCAGTGGTGGGTTAATGGTGGGACTCAATGACCTTGGAGGTCTTTTCCAACCGTGATGATTCCACGATTCTGAGATTTTCTGGGAGGGAGAAGGAACAGAACTGCAAGATTCTCCTGTAGTGTCAGTGGACATGGTCCATGTGGAAGGCTGGGATGTGAAGGGCTGGCTTGCAGCCACATTCAGACAACCAGCAGCAGTTTCTTATGAAGATGTGGGTTTTAATTCCCTTTGGAACCAAATTAATCCACGTGTCCACACGCAGAGTCTGTACAGATCAACTTCTGCTACTGTCTCTAAGTGTAAACCCTTTGAAACCCCATCCATGTGTTTCAGAAACTAACCAACAGCTCACACAACTAAAACTTCCCCAAGTTGGAGGAGCAAACCAGGTGAAATATCACAGAAGGAAGCTCCACTGTGTGTTAGGTGGAGACAAGCTAAAGAAGACCAACTGGGATTTTCCAGATCCAGGTGATTTGATTTTGCATTCATCTGCTTGTTTGACTGGGGCCTTCCAGCAAGCTCACAGTACTCATCTAAGACAAGCCTGACTTGTGGATGGAAAGGTGCAGTGGTACCTCCAGCAGCACCATACACAGCAAAAAGCTATTTCACAGAATCACAGAATGATAGGGGTTGGAAGAGACTCTGCAGATTGAGTCCAAACCCCTTGCCAAAGTAAGATCACCCAGAACAGGTCACTCAAGAACACATCCAGTATGACTCCACAACCTCCCTGGGCAGCCTGTTCCAGGACTCCAGCATCCAAAACTGGACACAGCATTCCAGGTGTGGTCTCAGCAAGGCAGAGCAGATGGGGAGAAAAACCTTCCTAGTCGTGCTGGCCACACTTTTCCTGATGCATCCCAGGACACCATTGGCCCTCTTGACCACAAGGGTACATTGCTGCCCCTTACATTTCATACAGCTTCCACTGAAATGCCCAAGAGAGAAGCCAAAAATGAGCCCAGAGAATGCTCCAGAAGAGAGAAGTAATCTGCCCAAGTCTTTAGAGCAGAACACAGGACTCTGCATTTCCCTCTGCTTTCCAGTCATGCTGTCTTTCTTCCAGGCACCCAAATCCATCAGTCTCTGCCTTATCAGATCCTGAATTAGGACTGCAAGTGAAAAAAAACAGCTCCTGTGTGCCTAAGAACTCTGTAGCTCAGAGAGGTTGTTTATGGGGCTGTAATGAGCAGGGACAGATAAGCCACACTCCTACATAAGCACTTCCAACCTATGTCTGGTTTAACACAGTGCAGCCCTAAGCCTCCCTAATACAGCCCAAGTAACAGAATCCCCCCCTCCCCGCTTTGCCTGGGACTAATTGCATCTGCAGTGGTCAGGGGTTGAAAGAGGAGTAAGCAGATTAATTCTATTAGGCTGTGCAAGAGTATCCCAAGGGGACAAGGGAAAATCCCACCATTTAAACCAGGGCTGGTAGATGCTGCTGGGAACATAGGAGTAGGGGATTAAGGGTTTGGACTGAAGGGCCTCATCTTTTCTAGAGCTGGTTTCCATGAGTCACAGCCAGGAGAACTGCAAGGCTTTTCTGCTTGTTTTCTTCACTTTTGGGTGACCTGAAACACCTTGCCCAGTTGGAAACTAAAGGATTAACTTCTCCTCTAACTTAACCTCTGGCCCCCAACATGAGGCTCATTTATTACTCTGCTTAGAAAGCTTTCTGTTTGAAATGAAGATAAAGCTCAAGATGAAATTCTCTTAGGACAAGAGGTCCAAGCATCCTTTTTATTAATCCCTCTTCAGCACACTCCTCACACACTTTTAGCCTGTATTTATCTCAGCCATGGGAGCACTCAGCATTTTGGCCAAAACAGCATTCCCCATGCTGTAAATCCAATGTAAGGTTTCACATTCAGGTGTGGCAGGTGACAACAAAGCACCTCCCACAAGCCAAACGAATGGAGAAAGTCCTCTGCTTACCCCACTGCAGCACACCCAGACCTCAGCAGCAGCCAAGTGCTGCCTGCCTTACCTGAGTCCTGCTTTGAGGGAACAGATCTCCAGAAGAGTGTTTGTTCTTCTCAGGAAGTTGGGTCGTACTAGACATGCATCAGTCAGGAGCTCTGCTTCAGGTTCCTACTGCTGGGGGCCAGGGTGGTAGACCTGCTGGAAAGAGCAGTGAAATATATATATATATATATATATATATATATATATATATATATAAAAGACACATAGCTCCACGCTGGGCCTGAGAAGACTATGACCTGGAAGTGTTGAAGGCCAGGCTGGATGGGGCTTTGAGAAACCTGGTCTAGTTGAAGGTGTCCCTGCTCATTGCAAGGAGGTTGGAACTAGATGATCCTTAAGGTCCCTTCCAATTCAAACCACGCTATGATCCTATGACCTTGCGTGACTCACTTTGTCCTGCTTAGGTGAGGATCAACTCTTTCTTGCCTAGATGAAAGGGAAGAGGGGAAGCATCTGCCAGTGACCCTGAAGAGCAATGCAAGGCCTGGACTGAAGGCCAAATCTTGCTCCTTACTTTCCAGTCCATTTAGACTGGCCAGAAAAGAGCTTTGACCAGAAGGCAGCGGGAGGACAGGACTATTCCCAGCAGAATAAGCAAGGAGCAGCAAATTTGTTGTGCACCTTCCTTGTGCAGCTAGGGAGAGCACCAATAAGACAGGAGAGGACAGAAACACTAAGAAAAGGTGCCGTGAGTCCCTCAAAGTCAAGTCCCAGAGAAGAGGATGGAGTAGTGCATGAAGAACTAAAGGTAAAGACACACAAATGCCCCTTCCTGTGCTGCAGGCAACAAGTATACACACGTGGTCAGTTGCTGGACAGGTGCTGGAGATATATGCTGAGTGGAGGGAGCAAGAAAAGACTGAGGATGAAAAACTGGCAAGGTGATGGAGATGAGAGGCAGGTAAGATACCAACATGAGGCAGTAAGGCACCAACAGAGCGCAGAGGAGGAGGAGGGAGGGTTCAGTGGGAGATGCTCGGGTGGTGAGAACAATAAACAGCTGAAGAAAGGTAAAGTGTAGGCTGGAGAAGAGCAGAAAAAGCCAGTGGGAAAGGAGGAGAAATCATGCCAGATGTTGTCAGTTCTCTTCCTACAGAAGCCAGCCAGAGCCAGAGCAGAGGTGGAGTCAACACTTAACAGCACAATCACTCCATAACAGCTTCTCTCTGGAGAACACCACCGAGCCTGGATCTCATTCTCCCTGACAGCTCCAATCCAGAGATGAAGCTGGCACCACACAAATCCATTTCCCACTGTCAGCTCCCTCCTCCTCTGCCCACCTTGCTGCTCTGCTGTCTTCTGAATCCCTCTGCCCTGACCAATCCCTCCAGCATGCTAATGCCACCTGTCCACATGCAGCACCAGGGAACACCGGAGTCCCCCTCTGCATCACAGCACCTAGGAACTCCTCCAGGATGAGGATAAAATGCTGGGAGAGAAGGGCCTTTCATAGAATCCCAGCATGATGGGAGTCAGAAGAGACCTTTGGAGATCATCTAGCAGGGTCACCCACAGCAGCTTGCCCAGGAGCACAATGGCCAGGCGAGTCTGAAATCTCTTCAGACAAGGAGACCCCACAGCCTCTCTGGGCAGCCTGCTCCAGGCCTCCAGCACCCTCACAACAAAAAAGTTCTTCTTGTGTTCAGATGGAACCTCCTGGGTTTCAGCTTGTGCCTATCATCCTTTGTCCTATGGCTGACAACCAGAGAAGAGTCTGGCTCCATCCTCTTGCCCCCTGCTCTTTAGCTGCTGCTGAGCATTGCAACAGGCTCAAGAGCCTCAGGGCTCTCAGCCTTCCCTCCTCACAGAGATGCTCCAGCATCCTTTCAGAGCAACTCCACCCATCAGCCCTGTAAGACACCAAGAGGAGCTACAGCCAAACATCTCAAGCTCCACTTCTGTCATGCTCTCAGCCCTGTGGAGCTGAATGATTTGTTGACCCAGTGGATGACAGTCACTACAAGGCAGCTGGGGAAGCACCAACATCACAGCAGATGGCAGGAACAGGAATTCCTGCCACGTGTTAGGTATCAGCCTTCTGTCAGCAGCTCCCTCCCACAGAGGTGGCATTTCCAACACCCATGTGTTGACCACATCCTGGTTTCTGTGACGGGGAAGCAGAAGTCTTTGAGAGGTGCCAAGTAGAAAATGCCCACATCCCTATCCTCCTGCACAGGACAAAGTGTTTGCTGCCTAAGGGAAACCAAGTGAACATGGTCCTAGCCTTTTCAGACACACAGGATTGGATGGGAACCCCCAGCCTTTGGAGATCACGAGGGGAAATAAAAGATCAGCGTATTCATGCCTGTAAAGTGCTCTGTAAGCCCAGGATGGAAAGCACCACGGGCAGGTGTGCTGTGAGGCATCACAAGTTTGCTTCAATGGTACTTTTAGTAGCAATTTTCCCTTCCCATGACAGAAGAGCAGTGCTGCCCGTGTGGGCAAAGCCCATCCATTCCCATCCCTACTGCAGCTGAGGCACGGCTGTGATCAGAAGCAGGGAGCTCTAATACGTTTAGGGTCACTAACACTGTCTTTTGTCTTCTGCATGGACTTGCTCAGCTGAGAGATTTCAATCATCTCTGGTCATGGAACACTGAGAAACAGAAAATATCTCAGGGCATGTAAATCCTCCTCACCAGTAAGGATCATGCCTCTCCCTTCCTTTCCTCTCTGTTTCCATCTGATCAAATTGAGAGTGTTTGCAGCAGTGAAAACCACACAATCACAGAATGTTAGGGGTTGGAAGTGATCTCTGGAGATCATCAAGTCCAATCTCACTGCAAAAACAGGATCACCTGGGGCAGGTCACACAAGAGCACATCCAGGTGGCTTTTGAAAGTCTCCAGAGGAGGAGACTCCACAACCTCTCTGGGCTGGAGCCATGCTCCAGGGCTCCAGTACTCTCACCATAAAGAAGTCTCGCCTCATGTTAGGGTGGAGCCTCCTGTGTTCCAACTTGTACTCATTGCTCCTTGTCCTATCACTGGGCATCACTGAAAGGAGCCTAGCACCTTCATCTTGACACTCACCCCTCAGATACTTACAGGTATTAATAAGATTCCCATCTCAACCTTCTGTTCTCTTAGTAGACCACAGCAAAGCCTAACAGAGCCTTCAAAACTTGCTGCCTGCATAAATGTTTTGAGTTTAATGTGATTTCTTTGTTATCTGGCCAGAGCAAAAGTAGCAGCATGAGTGAAAGGAGAATATGGACAACAAAATCTGAGGCTGATGCAGAGGGACAGCAGCATCTTGGCATCCAAAATTCCTTCAGGGCCTTTTTCAGAGGAGAGCCAATGGATTAGGGGTAACCTGGGCTTAATCCTCTTGTAAGAGGAAAACAAAAACAAACAGAAGCTTGATATGGAATTTCTTCTGCCCTTGGTCTCTACTGCCCAGACAGCACCCTGCTCTGATCCAGCCTCTTCCACAGGGCTACATCAAGATACAACCTCAGGGCCCTGGGCTCTGTGGTTACTGGGCTGGGTTTGAAGAGTGAAGGCATTGTAACAGGCTGTCCAGGGAGGTGGCAGAGCCACTGCCCATGGAGGAGCGCAGGAAATGTGTGGACACTTAGGGACGTGATTTCACAGCCATGCTGGTGTTGGGTTGACTGTTGGACTGGATGTTAGAGGCCTTTTTCCAACCAATTATTTTTCTATGAGGAGGCTCTGCTGGAATTAGGCTTCTTCATTTTTTACCTTTTTTTCCCCCCTTTTCCTTATTTTAAACCCAACTCCTCATCACAGCTTCCTCTCCAGTTTGGTGTTAGTTTGCTTTCAAGCCTCAGTGGTGGAATACTTTGCACACAGCTGGGGTTTTCTTCCTCCTTGGATGCTCCTACAGACACACACATGCTTGTACAAAGCCACTTAAGCAAGAGGAACATGGGCTGCCACAGAGAGCAAGAGAAGCACAAAGCCTTCCCACTGCGCATTGTACACACCACAAGTAACACCCAAGCAGTTGTAAACTGAGACAGTTCCGTCTTACCTTTTTCACTCTTACCACAACACAAACCTCTGTGCACTAAACACAACCGAAAGGAACTGCTGCTGGCTTGACAGATGCTGAGATGAGCAGCACCAGGAAGGACCATCCCAGCCTGAAACAGGGCATGGGAAAGAGGCATCTGCTTATTGTTTGATAGCTGTGTTTATTTGCACAGACAGCTTGCTGCAAGGGTTGGTGGGGAGGGGAGGTGCAGGCTGGCATTTTTCACTCTCAGCAGGCAGTCAGAATGCACTTTGCTATCCTTTGATCGTGCCACAGGCTTCCCTTCAACTGCTGAGTGGTGGGACAAGGTGGGAGCAGGGAAGGAAAACACAGGATCATAGACTGGTTTGGGGATGGAAGGGACCTTAAAGATCATTTAGTTCCTCTACCATGGGCAGGAACACCTCCTGCTAGAGCAGGTTGTTCAAGCCCCCATGCAGCCTGCCTTTGAACGCTTCTAGGCTTGGAGCCTCCACAACTTCTCTGGGCAACCTCTTCTGGTGCCTCACCAGCCTCGTGGGGAAGAATTTCTGCCTAATGTCTGACCTAAGTCCAGTTTCCTCCAGTTTGAAGCCATCATCCCTCATCCTGTCACACCATGCCTTTGTAGAAAGTCTTCTCCAGCTCTCAAGTACCCCTTTCAGGCACTGGAAGGCTGCTCTAAGGTCTCCCTGGAGTGTTCTCTTCTTCAGGCTGAACAACCCCAACTCTCTCAGGCTGTTCCCTTAGGAGAGGTGCTCCAGCCCTCAGATCATCTTCATGGCCCTCCTCTGGACCCGCAGCAGTAGTTCCACATTTGGTGTTCCAAAGCTGGCCACAGTACTCGAGGTGGTGCTTTCACAAAGGCAGCGTGGGGGGGCAAAATCACTTCTCTCCACTCTGCAGACCTGGCTCTCCTCCACAGGCAGGCAGCCCCTGGGGCCTCCGTGCCTTTGATACACACATGAGAAGAGTCCCTCACAAGCAAGCCGAGCGCAGCAGCTTCTCGTGTATAAAGAGAGATCTTCTTTAACAAGAAAGAAAATTAATTAAGTGGGTAAAATCCCACAGGTTGGAACAGCAGCTGAGGAATTATCTTTCTATCAGGTTGGTAATGAGGACTGAAAAACCTCACACAGACATTAACAGCTTTATAGGGGCTCATTGGCATTCCAGATCAGATGCGAGGCTTGGCATTCCCAGGAGCAGCAGATGCAGCTCCCGTTACACACCAGACTCTGGGCAAACCACGCTTGGCCTTGAGGAAAACAGCACTGCCAGGGTGCCTGGAGATGCTCTGCCATGGCCCTGGCCAGCAGAGTAACTTTTTCCAACAGAACTGGTGCCCAGGGAGACTGCTGGTCACAGCATCCAGTGCCCCAGGCCGATATAACGCATCTCTGGAGGCTTCCAAGGCCTGTCTGGATGCGTTCCTCTGTGATCTGTGCTAGATTGTGTGGTCCTGCTCTGGCAGAGGGGTTGGACTCGCTGATTTCCTTGGGTCCCTTCCAACCCCTAATGTCCTATGATGCTGTGTTAGGCAATAGGTTGGACACAACCATCTGAAAGGTCTTTTCCTACCTAGTTAATTCTGTGATTCTGTGGGTTCTTACGTAACTGAGCAGAAGGAATCCTCAACTGGCACCCAAAATTTGCCCCAGGGAGCTCAGTTTGCCCTTCCTTTAAAACAGGGGTCCTCAAACTATGGCCCGTGGGCAGGATACGGCCCCCCAGGGTCCTCAATCCGGCCCGCTGCCATTTACAGAACCACCACCCGCTGGGGCTTGGGGTGAGACCAAGCAGCCACTCCCTGACACTTAATCTGCTCCCCAGCCCCCAAGCACCCCCTGGGTCTGGGCTGGAACCAAACTATAGTCCAGCCCCGACACTACTGGGCTGGAACCAAACTATAGTCCAGCCCCGACACTACTGGGCTGGAACCAAACTATAGTCCGGCCCCGACACTACTGGGCTGGAATCAAACTATAGTGCGGCCCTGACACTGCTGGGTTGGAACCAAACTATAGTCCAGCCCCGACACTACTGGGCTGGAACCAAACTATAGTCCAGCCCTGACACTACTGGGCTGGAACCAAACTATAGTCCAGCCCCGACACTACTGGGCTGGAACCAAACTATAGTCCAGCCCCGACACTACTGGGCTGGAACCAAACTATAGTCCAGCCCCGACACTGCTGGGCTGGAACCAAACTATAGTCCAGCCCTGACACTGCTGGGCTGGAACCAAACTATAGTCCAGCCCTGACACTGCTGGGCTGGAACCAAACTATAGTCCAGCCCTGACACTACTGGCCTGGCTTCTAGAATCCTCCCCCCTTTCCACCTTCACTTGGCCTTAGGTAGGCCAAAAGAACTCTCCCCCAGCTGGGCCAACAAGACCTCAGCGGCTCCACTGCCTGCTCCCCAACTGGCCCTGCGAAGCAAGAGCAGAGTGCCTGCTGCTCGGAGAGGTGGGAGCAAGAGCAGAGTGCCTGCTGCTCGGAGAGGTGGGAGCAAGAGCAGAGTGCCTGCTGCCCGGAGGAGTGGAAGCAAGAGCAGAGTGCCTGCTGCCCGGAGGAGTGGAAGCAAGAGCAGAGTGCCTGCTGCCCGGAGAGGTGGAAGCAAGAGCAGAGTGCCTGCTGCCCGGAGAGGTGGGAGCAAGAGCAGAGTGCCTGCTGCTCGGAGAGGTGGGAGCAAGAGAAGAGTGCCTGCTGCTCGGAGAGGTGGGAGCAAGAGCAGAGTGTCTGCTGCTCAGAGAGGTGGAAGCAAGAGAAGAGTGCCTGCTGCCCGGAGGAGTGGAAGCAAGAGCAGAGTGCCTGCTGCCCGGAGAGGTGGAAGCAAGAGAAGAGTTCCTGCTGCCCGGAGAGATGGGAGCAAGAGAAGCAGGGAGGAGAGAGGGGAGAGACCAAGACAAGCTGTGACACCAGAAAAGGAACAGAACAACTATCTTACAGTATCCTCTGTCCCCATGGTTTCATTTCAGGGGAACCCAGTAGCTCTCAAACTACCACATGGATGCCACAGCTACAAACTGGAACAGAAGAGATTTCACCTCAACATGAGAAGAAACTTCTTTACAGTGAGGATGCTGGAGCCCTGGAGCAGGCTGTCCAGAGAGGTTGTGGAGTCTCCTTCTCTGGAGATTTTCAAAACCCACAGTCTCAAGTTGTGCCAGGGGAGGTCTAGGCTGGATGTTAGGAGGAAGTTGTTGTCAGAGAGAGTGATTGGCATTGGAATGGGCTGCCCAGGGAGGTGGTGGAGTCACCGTGCCTGGAGGTGTTCAAGCAAAGCCTGGATGAGGCACTTAGTGCCATGGTCTAGTGAACTGGCTAGGGCTGGGTGATAGATTGGAGTGGATGATTTTGGAGGTCTCTTCCAACCTGGTTGATTCTATGAAACCCACCTGGCTGTGTTCCTGTGAGAACTACCCTAGGGGATCTTGCTTGTCAGGAGGCTTGGGCTGGATGATCTCTGGAGGTCCCTTCCAACCTCTGAAGTTCTGTGATTAATCCAAAATGCCCCCTGTGCCCCAAACCTTTCAGAGTAAGAAGCTAATGGCAATCCTGAGCAAGAGGATGAAATCAACCAGCTCCGAGGCAGCAGGTTGCCTTGCAGAAGCGTCTGCATTTTCAATCGTTAATTACATTGTCTCCTAACAAGCACCACTGTGCCCTGGGGTTTCTCTGGGGTGTGAACTACCTGTAGTGCACCAACACTGGTCAGCCCAACTGCTTTTCAGGGTACTCTTTCTTGTTTGACTCGCAAATCATGCTTTCTGTCAGCTCAAGCTGTTCTTTCAGCTCTGCTGCTGCTGCTTCCCTGCCATAGAGGGCTGGCTGGGACACTGTGGCACCACACTTGGGTTGTCGATGCTGTCAGCTCTGCCAGTCTGGCTGGTTTCCCCTTTTCCAAGGCTCCCATACCTCTTGCATGTCTTCCCTCAGATTCACCCGAGCTGTGACACTGAGACCTTTGAGCAGGATGTTCCCAGTTACTGGAGCATGCCAGGGTGGAAAGAAGATGGACATGCAAGACAGTGCACACTGCACATGCAGCAAGGGTGTGTGTCTACTGCCAGCATCAAACAGTCCTTCCTGCCCTCTACAGCTCCCTGAAAGGAGGCTGAAGCCCAGAGTGCTGTGGGGTCTCCTCTGGAGGCTTTCAAAGCCCACCTGGATGTATTCCTGTGTGGCCTGCCCTAAGTCCTCCTGCTTTGTCAAGGGGGTTGGACTCTGAAGGTTCCTTCCAACCCTTAACACTCTGTGATTCTGTGAAATGAGGTGGAGGTCTCTTCTCCCAAGGAACGAACGGTAGGGCAAGAGGAAATGGCCTCAAGGGGTGCCAGGGAAGGTTTAGGTTGGATATTAGAAGAAACTATTTCATTGAAACAGTTCTGAAACAGTGGAACAGGCTGCCTAGGGCAGTGGTGGAGCCCACATCCCTGCAGAGACTGAAAAGCCCTGCAGATGTGGTACTGAGAGGCAGGGTTTAGTGATGGCCTGGCAGCACTGAGTTAATAGATAGACTCACTGATCTGAAAGGTCTTTTCCAACCGCTGTGATCTAGTGAAGTTCATTTGGAAGGACTCCATTCCCTGCCTAGGGAATTCAGAGTCGTTTGCCTGCTCCACCAGGGTGCCAGGAGTTTCCTCAAACAATGTTAGATCCAAACATGCTCCTGTGCACCGCAGAGTTTAATGTCTAACACATGTCTGTGCCGTTCTGTCCCTTCAATGATTTCTCAGTGGAAGAGCTAACATGGAAAGGAGCACTTCATGGAGCCATGCAGCTCTTCAGTTCTCTTGGAATGTATCCTTAGTGCTGCATAGCTGATAGCTTTGCTTTATCTTCTTCAGATCCCCTTACTTCCAACAAACTCCTCTCCCTGCCCCCACCATTCCCCCCCAAAAAGCCTCTTAAGACCTGATTGTTTTTCTTGAAAGACAGAATAATTTTAAAGGGCTTAACAGTAGCATTTCAAGTGGAAAAAGCACACCAAGAACAATAATCACACGGTAAAGGGCAAGGAGAAAGCTACAGCCCAGCTATGGCAAAGGCCAGGCAGTGCTGCCCCATTATCCTCTTGAAATGAAGACTGAAAGCTTGCAAAATTCCACTCTGGTGCCTTGCAACTCCACCTAAATCCTCTTGACCGCAGTGACAAAGCCATTTCATACCACATATCTTGGCATTTCCCTCATCCTCCAGACATCCAGCACACAGCTCCAAGGTTTCCAGGCTGCACACTGAGGCATCTTGTGAGCAGCTCATGGAATCAGGCTGCTAAATGCTAAGAGAAGAGGAAGAAGATCTCCAAGGCATGAAGGAAATTGCCTAAATCACATTCTCCCCTCATGTCCTCTGTTTTTTTCCCTGCTGAGCAGTCTCCTTGCTCACATGCTCTATCACCCCAACCTCTGTCACATCCTGTCCAACCTTCTCCTGTTCCTCACTGCCTTCTTCATGGAATTGGAGGTGCAAATAGACGACAACAAAGGTCTGATAATTGCAAATTACTGAACTTAAGCTCTGAATGAGAGAGGAGTGGTTGGCACCCCACCAGGCTGTGCTGCCATTCAGCCAGACCTAAACAGACTGGAGAGGTGGGCAGAGAGGAACCTCATGAAGTTCAACAAGGGCAGATGTAGAATCCTGCACCTGGGGAGGAATCAGTCCCTGCAGCAGTACAGATGAGGGGTGACCTGCTGGAAAGCAGCTTGAGAGTGCTACTAGACAGCAAATTGACCAGAAGCCAGCAATGTGTTCTCATGGCCAAGAAACCCAAAGGTCTCCTGGGCTGCACTAAAAAAATGTGTGACCAGTAGCAAGTGGAGGGAGGTTCTCCTAATTTGCCCTAAGGAGGCTACAGCTGGAGTACTAGGTCCAAGCTCTGGGCTTCCCAGTTCAAGAGAGACAGGGAACTTCTGGAGAGAGTCCAGTAGAGACTACAAAGACACTGAGGGGCCTGCAGCATCTCTGTGAAGAGGAAAGGCTGAGAGCCCTGGGGCCGTTGAGTCTGGAGGAGAGCAGCCTGACAGGGCATCTGAGCAATGCTCAGCAACAGCTAAAGGCTGGGGGGCAAGAGGATGGGGTCAGACTCTTCACTGGTACTCAGCCACAGGACAAGGGGCAATGGGCACAAAGCAAAACCCAGGAGGTTCCATCTGAACACAAGAAGAAACTTCTTTGTTGTGAGGGTGCTGGAGCCCTGGAGCAGGCTGCCCAGAGAGGCTGTGGAGTCTCCTTGTCTGGAGAGATTCCAAACCCAGCTGGTCATTGTGATCCTTGGCAAGCTGCTCTGGGTGATCCTACTTTATCATGGGAGTTGAACTAGATGATCTCCAAAGGTCTCTTCCAACCCCCACCACGCTGGGATTCTGTAAGAATGGCTACCACTGAGGGGTGCAGTGCAAACACAACTTCCTAAGTCAGTCCAACTAGAGCAGCTTTGAAGCTGATGAACGAGGAACATGCAAGCCAGCAAAGACACCCAGTAGAGGTGGAAATTTAACTGTCTGAGCTGCAAATCCCATTGTTGTGGTGATGTCCGTGGGAGGAAGCTGCAGTAAACCAAGAGCTGAGCCCTACAGAAACAGCTACTAGACTTTCAAGTACCCACAGCCAGACAGAAGAATGCACAGACTATTAAGATAAATCTCAAAGGCCTCCAAAGGGTCCAGCTCTGCACAGCAGAAAGGCAGCTCTTCATCGCAGCCAGGCAGCAGCTGGGAGGGATGGAGAGTGCACAGATTCAGCCAAAGAAGCAGCAGCAGGAGATAAGGGAGAACTCCAAGTTAGCACCAGGAAACACAAACCAGAATACTGTGATGCTTGGAGGGCTATGCTTTTCTTTCTGCACCTTATACTCCCCGTAGGCTCAGACAAAAAGCCAAAAGTAACTTCTAAACTTTCAGGAAAGAGCAAACCCAGCAGACTTAGCTTGAAGGGCTGAAGCTTTTCTGTGGTCCAAAAGAAACCTGACCACCGGTATCAGCAGTTTCAGCATGTGGATGAACTAGAGAGATGAGGTCATTTCTTTCTTTGCTGAAATTTGCTCAGTAGCTGCACAAGTACCTCAAAGCCACTTTGCACCGCATGGCACTCGACAGAATCACAGCACACCAGAAGGCACTGACTCAGGAGAAGGCAGGTATTTCTTTCCTGCTAGCATTTCCTTGTGATGGTGCTCTGGAGGACTCACTACAGCTCTCATCACTAGGGCATGTCCCTTATTTGCAAATGTTTTCTGTCAGCTGCTTTTCCTCCCAGTCCATTTCAAGGGACCCTTCCCCTTCCTCTTTGAACCTACTCTTAGGAGCAGGACAGGTGGCTTGCCAAGAGCTCTTCTTGCTGTCTATGTCCTCTGAGGGTTGCCACACTGCCCTGCTCTCAGCCACAGCCAGGTGAGCCAGGGATCTCCTCCAAGCACCCTGTTTTGGTTGGAAAAGACCTTTAGGATCATTTGGTACAGCCATAACCCAACGACCACAACCACTAAACTACAACCTGTACAGCTTCTTGAATACCTTTAGGGATAGTGACTCCACCACCTCCCTGGGCAGTCTATTCCAATGCCTGACCACTCTAGCAGCAAAGAAATTGTTCCTAACATCCAGCCTAACCCCCGCTCTTGTCCTGTGATTAGTTACATGAGTGAAGAGACCAACACCAGCCACACTCCAGCCTCCTTTCAGGTAGCTGTAGAGAGCAATGAGGTGTCCCTTCAACCTCTTCTCCAGACTAAACAACCTCAATTCCCTCAGCTGCTCCTCATATGACATGACCTCCAAACCCCTCACCATATCTGTGCTGATCTTTTCCATCTAATTGCTTCATTTCACATGGAAGGGAAAAACAAAAGGACTATTCTGAAGATTAATATTTTAATAGCACAGAAAGGAGGCGTGCAAAGACAGTTAAAGTAATAAAAATGCAGCTGAGTGCAGCAGAGCTGAAGCTTTCCAGCAAATTTGTTCATTTATGGTAATGCCCAACGTGCATTTCCATAAATAAGACCAGCAGCAGAACCTGCAGCAAGCCCAAAGCACAGCTGCAGAATCAGGATCTTGTAATCCGGGACAAATATTCGTGCAGGAAGCTCGGCCCTAGGAATTAACCACATTTAGCTGAGGAGCAGAAATGCTATTGTGTGACCTGAGTGTCAATACACAAAGCAGCTCATTGCAACTGGAAGCTGGGAACACTTGGAGGTGCCAGCCCAAGAGGATTGCTTGTAAACAGGCAGCAAAGCAAGAAACAATCTGTGAGTGGTTTCGAATAACTCCTGCCACCGAGAAGTCAAAAAGCTGCTTGTGGGCGATTTGGTGAGAGGAGAACTGGGATGGGCAATGGAGGTTTTCAAACTGCCATCAATTCTCATCAGACAGCTGGAGCTGAAAAGGGAAGTTCCTCCCTTGTCTTATCTTCTGGGGACTGACCTGTTAGAGAGGAGAAGGACCTGAGGGTCCTGGTGGACAGAAGGATGCCCATGAGCCAGCAATGTGCTTTTGCAGCCAAAATGGCCACAGTGGCATCCTGGGATGGTTTAGATGGGCTGTGGTTAGTAAGTTGAGAGAGGTTCTCCTGTCCCTCTGCTTTGCCACATCTGGAATATCGTGTCCAGTTCACGAGAAAACCCCAGGTTACAGGACACAAGAAAAGCTGGCTCCATGCAACTGTGCTAAGACCTACTCCAAGAGCAACAGGAAACATATTTTTAGAAGGGTCTTATTCTGTAGGAGGGAATTGCCAGAGCCACAGGTCTTGTAAAAGCATCAGGTTTCTTTGACCTCAGTAATAACATGGCAGGAGCCAGGACTGCTACGGAGATTTTGCTATATTTGACAACAATTTCAAGCTCCTACTTCTCTCAATTCATCATCTTCATCAAATGTGAGCTTTACCAATACTTCTACTAGCCTAACAACAGAGGAGCTTAAGTGGCATCCTTTGTCTCTCACAGAAGCCTTTGCTCCTTTCCTCTTGCTTGAAATTAGAGCACTGGAGTAAAAATGTAGAATGATTTGGGCTGGAAGGGACCTTCCTCATCAGAGAGATCCTCCTGCCCTCTCATCATCTTCCTAGCCTCTCCAGCAGTTCCTTATCTGTCTTGAACTGAGGAGCCCAGAACTGGCCCCAGTACTCCTGATGTGGCCTCACTAGGTTAGAGTGGAGAAACTCTTTTCACTCACTTTCCCCTGTACCTCTCCTGGCTCCCATCACATTCCCTGCCAGTAAGTGCTGTAAGGGGGGAGATGACAACCTACATGGGCAGATCAGTGTGGTACAGGGAATCAGTCACCTCAGGCTGATGCCTTTGGAACTGAGAGAGGAGATAATTGAGAAGGAGGTGAGAGCAGTTACAAACATACTACGCACTGAGTTTGGAGTCCAACTACTTGGAAGCAGCTCTGGCACGGCTGTTGACTCGAGATGAATTACATTTCTGCCAGCACTCAGCTGCACTCCTGCAATGTCCCTTCTGTGGACACTCTTCTCCTGTTTGGGTCACTAGCCAAAGGAAATCCTGGGACAAGCAGCACCTCCTCCGGGGCTGTGTTTAACCAAACAGACAGCTCTGCCACCATCAGAGCAACACCCAAACCATATTTCAGCCTTTCACAGTGTGTTTAGGGAGAGATACTGTCAGGCTGCAGAGCTCAGCCAGCTGGCCACAAAGAACCAGCCACATTTCTGGGGGGGGGGACACTGACTTGAACTCTTTTCTTCATGTTTCTTGCTCTGCTTCCACTTAGAATGAAGCTGCAGCACAACTGTCTCAAATCCTCAGTTGCAGGGGATAGCAGGAGGTCTCCAGCAATACCCCACAGCTCTCCCAGCCCAAGAGGGCAGGCAAGGAAGATCCCAGCCTCCAGTCCTCCTGAAGCACTGAGGAACTTTGCAGTCATGAGGATATGAAGCCAACATGTCACTGTTTTTCAGGCCCAGAAAATCACAGAATCACAGAAAGTCAGGATCTGGAAGGGACCTCAAAAGCTCATCCACTCCAGCCCCCCGGTAGAGCAGGATCACCTAGTGCAGATCATACAGGAACATGTACAGGCAGGTCTTGAATATCTCCAGAGAGTGAGAGACTCCACGATCTCCCTGGGCAGCCTGTTCCAGGGTTCTGTCACTCTCATAGTAAAAAAAATCCTCCTCCTGTTTACATGAAACCTCCTATGCCTCAACTTCCACCCATTGCCCCTTGTGCTGTCATTGGGTATCACCCAGCAGAGTCTGGCTCCATGCTCTTGGCACTCGCCCTGTACATATTTATAACCATGAATGAGGTCACCTCTCAGTCTCCTTTTCTCCAAGCTAAAGAGCCCCAGCTCCCTCAGGCTCTCCTCGTAAGAGAGATGTTCCACTCCCCTCATCTTTGTGGCTCTCCGCTGGACTCTCTCAAGCAGTTCTATGTCCCTCTTGTGCTGGGGGGCCCAGAAATGGACACAGTACTCCAGATGCAGCCTCACCAGGGCAGAGTAGAGGGGCAAGAGAATCTCTCTCTACTTAGTAGTCACAGCCCTTCTAATACACTCCAGAATGGCATTGGGCCTCCTGGCCACAAGAGCACACTGCTGGCTCGTGGTCAGCCTCCCATCCACTAGGACCCCCATATCCTTCTCTGTTTCACTGCCTTCCAATAGCTCAGTGTCCCCCACAAATGAACCTTTTTAAGAGAACAGCAAATCCTGCTTCCTTTTAAGAAGGAGCTGTAACCTCACCAGCAAAGCCAAGCAATGACAACCTGTTTCCCAAACAGTTTTACAAGAGTCATTTCCTTATGTCCCAAGGAGACAAAGGACTTTATCACCTCTTCTCTCACCAACACACCTCTAACCTCTCCCAGCTTCGCAACCACATTTTTTCTCCAACAGATGGTCCAAGTGATTATCATAAATTTGCTAAACAGAGGCAAAGTGTTCCCAACGTGTACTTATTTAGTCTGGAAGGCTGAGGCTTCTATTTCAGACATGAGAAGCCACATTTGCATCTTTAAAAGCTTCCCTCCCCCAGCAATATCAACAGCCCTAATAAAAGACACAAACCACTTTCTCTGTCAGTCCTGCCCAAGAAACTGCCACCACTAGATGTATTTCAGCACAGCTCTTCCAACTAAATTAGCTTAGGTTCCTCTTTGCCAGCTTGTGTCTGTATTTCTGCTGATAAAGGATCCCTGAATTCCAGCATGGTGGGGGTTGGAAAAGACCTCTGGAGATTATCCAGTCTGACTCCCCTGCTAAAGCAGGGGCACCCACAGCAGCTCACCCAGGAGCACAATGGCCAGGGGGAGTTGGAATCTCTCCAGACAAGGAGACTCCACAACCTCTGTGGGCAGCCTGCTCCAGGCAGGACTCCAGCACCCTCACAACAAACAAGTTTTTCTTCATCTTGTGATGGAATCCCCTGGGTTGCAGTTTGTGCCTATTGCCACTTGTCCTGTCACTGGGAACCACTGACAGGAATCTGGCCCCATCCTCTTGCCCTCCACCCTTTATCTCTCAATGAGCATTGCTCAGGTCTCCTCTCAGGCTGCTCTTCTCCAGGCTCAAGAGCACCAGGGCTCTCAGCCTTTCCTCCTCACTGAGATGTTCCAGGCCTGTCAGCATGTTCATGGCTTCCACTGGACTCTCACCAGCTGTTCCCTGCCTCTCTTGAAGTGGGGAGTCCTGCATTGGACCCAATACTCCACTGGCTTCACTAAGGCAGAGTAGAGGGTGAGGAGAACCTCCTTCAACCTGCTGGTCACACTCTTCTGAACTCACAGGAGGAGCCCATTGGCCTTCTTGGCCACTCCAGCATGTTGGTGGCTGCTGGTGTGCTTGTCCACCAGCATCCCTAGGCTCTTCTCTGCAGAGCTGCTTTCCAGACAGCCAAGCCCTCACCTGTACTAGTGCAGGGGATGAAACATACAAGCAGCACAGGAAGGCATTTGCTTGCTGCAGCATCTGTGTGCGGTACCAGCACTGGCAGGATGATGTCAACCTAGCGCTCAGCAAAGAGGAGATCAGCAGGAGCAGCTCTTGTGCTCCCACGCAGGAGTCTTTGCTTTCAAGCCCCATGCACAGCGTTTACACCTATTGACAGGAGCAATGGCTGGCAGCTGGTTAACATCCTAAACACTACCGTGGAAGGATTTGGAGCAGGAGTTAATGAGAAGTTCATAATTAATTGAGGCTGCAGGCAAAGTGCAGGCAGCTGCACTAATTGCCTCAGCTACTCTGGCTAGGGTGCATGCTGTCACCACACGTGTTATTGGGTGCTCCTAAGCAGCCACAAGCTCTGGTTTGTGTCTCTGCTAAAGATATATTTCCAAACACCTAACCAGAGCTCCCGCTCCTGCAACAGCCACTATCCTCCTTTCCCTTGCACAGCCCAGCTCAGATCTGCCACTGACAGATTGAGAGTTGAATGGAGAAAAGAAAACTCTAGCAAGACCTTACAGCAGCCTTCCAGTACCAGAAGCTACAGGAAAGATGAGGAGGGACTTTTGACAAGGGCTTGTTGGGATAGGAAGAGAGGAAATGGATTGAAGCTTGAGGAGGGCAGATTTAGACTGGAGATTAGGATGAAATTCTTCACAGTGAGGGTGCTGAAACACTGGAACAGGTAGCCCAAGGAGGTTGTGGAAGTCCCCTCAAGGGCAAGCTGGATGAGGCCTTGAGAAAGCTGGGCCAGCAGAAGGTGTCCCTGCCCATGGCAGGGCAATTGGAACTAGATGACCTTCAAGGCCCCTTCCAACCCAAACCATTCTACGATCTCCTGACATCATTCCCCTGCCAGGTCTTGACCAGCAGGAAAGACAAAGTGTGAATATTGAGGTTAGCATAAAATAATATCACAATTACCACCCTCAGCCCCCTCAAGCTGTACCTTTACTTGGAAAGAACTAGAACCTCCTGAGGTTCAGCAAAGCGAGGACAAGGCAAGTGGAGTGCCCAGCAGAAACTGGTGAAGGGCACTGAACACAAATCTTATGAGGAGCAGCTGAGGTTGTTTAGCCTTCAGAAGAGGAGGCTGAGGGGAGACCTCATCACCCTGCCCAAGGACCTCGGAGAGGGTTGAAGCTAGGTGGGGGGGTCAGTCTCTTTTCATGTGCCACAAGTGACAGGACAAGAGGAAATGGCCTCAGGTTGCACCAGGAAAGGTTCAGGCTGGATTTTAGGAAAAATTTCTTCCCAGAAAGGGTTCTCAGGCATTGGAACAGGCTGCCCAGGGAGGTGGTGGAGTCACCATCACTGGAGGTATTTAAAAGCTGTGTGGATGTGCTACTAAGGGACATGGTTTAGTGGTAGTGGCTTAGCAGTAGTGGTGAGATTGTGAGCTCTGGGTGAGTGGTTGGATCCAATGATCTCAGAGGTCTCTTCCAGCCTCAACACTTCTGTGCTAGTTCGAAGCTAGCTAGAATGTTTTGGTGAGAAGGATTAGATCACAGGCTGTGAAAGGGAAAACAAGGGTGACGTCTACTTCACTCATAGGCTTGCTGAGGGGTATAAGAACAAGAATCCAAACATAGGTAAGGCACTTCTGCTTGGGAGTTCTGAGCTGCATTTCTATCTCTAACCTCTCTGCCATCTCTGAGTAATCCACTTTGCTGCCCAACCTCCATTTTTCCTTGGGACTGGGCTAAGGTTGAGAGGGGTGGGAGAAGGTGGAAGGGCGGTTGGGTATCCCTCCTGGAGACGGGACTCAGGTTTCTGGGAGGGCTGTTGTGTTTCTGTATTACCTCTTACCTTGTATATTTCTGTATATAACTTTATATACTGCAAATATCTGCCTGTATATTGAGCTAAGCTGTAAATACAAGCTTCATTCAAATTTCCAGCTGAGTCTAGCTAGTCTGGGTGACTTCCAAAGTGTGTGTGGGGGGCACAGTGGGGAACACCCAAACCACTATAACTTCTATGAAGGCAAAAAAATCAAAACAGCTTCAAAAATAACTTTCCTACAGCATCACCCAAAATGCTTGCTAAGGGTAAGAGTACTTGGACAAAAAAGAAAAACAGCTTCCAATGCCTGCTTAACCTTGTGGCCTTCTAAATCCAGAAGTGACGAACCTTTTGGGTTAGGAAAAAGTGAAAAGAGGGAGGAAGCCAAATAGTTCATCTGGCAAATATGCAAAAGGACTTAAACCCCAGCGACCTCATTTCCCCAGATTCATCTGAGGTGCAAATGTGAAGATGCTAATGATTTATTTCTCACCCCTGCACCAACTCCCTCTTGGTCTCTTTAAGAGAGAGAAATGAATAATAAGGATGCTAATAAATGTGCCTGCTCCTTTCATTAAGGACTCTGAGCTCTCATCACTGGCTTGGTATTAAAACATCAAACCTGGCTCCTCCATCACTCTGGGTGATGGAAGCATCTGCACCACTTACAAAAGATCTGAAGAGGCACCCAAGGCACCGACTTTGTTACAGTCCCTGGCACAAATTCTCTTCAGAATCTAACAATCCCCTCCACGCCATGCTTAACTCCCCAGCAGGTCCTTCTGCAGGCAGCATCATAACCTCCACATCGCGGAGGTGAAAGAAGACAAAGAATGAAGGTGTCGAATGCAAGTTTAGAGGGCGGCACACCTCCTCCTTTTGTTTAGTCCCAGCCCCTGCTGGCCTCCTATCTGGGACTTGACAAATAAATCCCACTTGGCGCTGCTGGCAAATGCTTCTTGATGGAGTGTTTGGGATCAAAGAGGGTCTGCTCATTTCCTCACGCTGCAACTCCAGGGGGATAAGTCTCACTTCAATCTGTCTTCCTAGTCCAGCAGGAACAGTAGCAAGCAAGCAAGAGAGGAAGTGATTTCCCTTAAGAAACTCAGCTTGCAAAATTTCATTTCCAAGCACTGCATTTTATCCCCATTGCCTTTAGAAGAAAATGGGATCTTCCCAGAACAAAATACCTTCTTTTCAAACTTCACCAGCCACTCAAGCTCGTCTAAACTCATAAAATCCTCAACACAAGCTGCAAGAGCAGGCTGCAGATAGGACTTTGTTTTCCTGAACAAAAAGGTAGGTGTTTTCTTCTGCATTTCCTTCCTGACACCAGCAATTGACAGATCTGCAAGCTCAGCCTGTTCTACCCAAGCCAAAAACCCCTCTGAGCAGCAGCTTCCTCCATGAGCCAAAGCAGCAAAAATTCTCTTTAGGTATTAGCAAGGCAAGAAGCACCCAAGCAAGGCTCAGCAAGTCAGGCTGGTTGCCCAGCACACATCCATTGCCATTTTGCTACAGCTTGTTCTGCTCACAGCTGCTCTACAAGACAGGCCCTTAAGGCTGGTAACCTGTGCCACAACCATCAGCTGTAGATGATAGCAACCATGCTCATCCACACAAAGGCAGCAGGACCTGAAGTTCTCAAGTGCTTTAGCTTAGTGAGAAGAGGATATTACAAACAGCAGCTACAAACCTGCTCAAAAACACATGAAAGGAGAATGTGCTGCCAGAAACCACCTTCCAGTGGACCACAAAATGGCCTAGGCTGGAAGAGACTTTACAGATTATCTAATCCAACCTTCCTGCTACAGGCAGGGATGCCTCTCAACTAGAGGCTGGATGCTAGGAGGCAGTTCTTCATAGAGAGAGTGAGTGATTTGGCATTGGAATGGGCTGCCCAGGGAGGTGGTGGAGTTGTCATCCCTGGAAGTGTTCAAGAAAAGACTGTCTGGGGCACTTAGTGCCATGGTCTTGTCGATTGGATAGGGCTGGGTGCTAGGTTGGACTGGACAAGCTTGGAGGTCTGTTCCAGCCTGGTTGATTCTATGATCAGGTCACTCAAAGCCCTGGCCATCAACAATTCCAGACAGGGAACATCCACAGCCACTCTGGACAATCCATTGCAGAGTCTTGCCATCCTCATAATTGTCTCAGTTCTAATTTAAATTTCCCAGAGACTCAAATACAGTTGATAGAAGCAGTAACAATTTCTAGGTTGCCCTTCCCTCTTCCCCCTTCTTTCCCAAAAGAAAAGGAATTAGTTGGAGAGAGAGGAAAGGTAAGCAGACCCAAATAAATAACCTCACTGTGATTTGGAAGTTAAAAGAAGAAAAGTTTAACAGTAAATAAAAGTTATACGAGGTAGGGAAGTTACAAAGGAAAAGGGAAGGGGAAACAAGACACAAGATATGTGAATATACAACCAGATTCGGTGGCAATGGGGCTTGTCCTCCACGTGGGTGATGGCCATGTGGTGAAACAAAGAGAACCAGGAACAGGATGGTGGTTACTGTTCAGCAGGGATGCAGGGAGAGAGAGCAAAGAGGCAGTCCCCCTGCTTTTGTGGATCTTAGGCAGGAAGGGGGAGTGGGCTAACCACCATCACCTGCTAGTGTCCAGACCCACCCCTGGGGAGGGGTCAAGATCACCTGGGGTCAGGTTCAAGATCATTCCCCCAGGAGGGTTAGCCCTGTACAGTAGTGAAGAATTTCTTCCTAAGAGCCAGTCTAAACCAATTCTCCTTCAATTTAACTCAATTTCCTCTTGTCCTGTAGGTGGAAACTCTTGTAAAAAGTCCCTCTCCACCCTTCCTGTACCTTCAGGTACTGGAAAGCAGTTATAAGGCCTCTCTGGAGTCTTCTCCAGATGCAGAGACAGACATTTCCTCCCCAGGGGAAGCAGGACCTTCCATTCCAGGGGTTCCATTGTGTTTCCAAAATGAAACACAGCTGATAACAAAACTTGGGAGGTTTGACTCAATGATCTCTGGAGGTCCCTTCCAAACTCTAAGGTTCTGTTCTGTGATTCTAAACCCCAAATGTAGGGAGGGGATTTTCCTCCTCTGCTCTGCTCTCATGAGCCCCCACCTAGCCAGCTTTAGAGCCCCCAGCACATGAAGGACATGGAATCACAAAAACATTCCAGTTGGAAAAGACTCTCAGCATCAGTAAGTCCAACCCACAACTCTGCTCTACAAAGGTACATCCTAAACCATAGCCCCAAGCACCACATCCAAATGACTTTTAAACACATCCACCACCTCCCTGGGCAGCTCATTCCAATGCCTGACCACTCTTTCTTAGGAAAAAAAAATGTTTCCTAATGTCCAGTCTACACCTACCCAGTGGCAGCTTGAGGCCATTCCCTCTTGTTCTATCACAAATTACCTGTGAGAAGAGGCCAGCATCAACCTCTCTGCAGCCTCCTTTCAGGTAGCTGTAGACAGCCATGTGGTCTCCCCTCAGACTCCTTTTTCACACTAACCAGCTGCAGCTCCTTCAGTTGCTCCTCATAAGATTTAGTCTCCAGGCCCTTCACAGCCTCGTTGCCCTCCTCTGCACTCTCTTCAGCACCTCCTCATCCCTCTTGTAATGAGGTGCCCCAAACTGAGCACAATAATCCCTCCCTCCTGATCAACACTGCCACCTAACTTGGTGTCATCTGTGAACTTACTGCTGACACACTCTGTCTCCATTAAGGTCATCAATGAAGACGTTAAGCAGAAGTGTTTCCAGCACTGAGCCCTGAGGTACACCTGGATTTAACTGTAACTGAATTTAACTGTAACTGGATTTAACTCCACTGACCACCACCCTTTGGACCCTTACATCCAGCAGTGCTTTATCCAGCAGAGCTGTGTTCACCCAAGCCATGAACAGAACTGTTAGAGTGGGTCAAGAGGCTGGTCATGAAGATGATCAGAGGGCTGAAGCACTTGTCCTGTGAGGACAGGCTGAGAGAGTTGGGATTGGTCACCATAAAGTAGAGATGGCTCCAGGTAGACCTTATAGCAGCCTTCAAGTATTTGGAGGGTACCTGCAAGAAAGCTAGAGAGGGAATTTTCACAAAAGCACATAGTAACAGGATGAAGGGTGATGTCTTCAAACCAGAGGGAGCTGGATTTACATCAGACATTAGGAAGGAATTCTTCTCCACAAGGTTGGTGAGGCACTGGAACAGGTTGCCCAGTGAAGCTGTGGAGGCTCCTGGAAGTGTTCCAAGGCAGGCTGGATGGAGCCTTGAGCAGCCTGCTCTAGCAGGCAGCGTCCCTGCCCATGGCAGAGGTTTTTGGAACTAGATGATCCCTTCCAACTCCAACCACTCTGTGATTCCCCAGAAAATCAAGCTGTTCACTGATGTAAAATCAGACTTCCAGCTCTCTACTTGATAGTGGGCACCAGAGAGAAAGCCTGGATTTGAGCGGGGAACAGAATGCAAAAGCAGGCAGGGAATCATTGCTGTTAGTAGTTTTCAGCTGCATTAAGTAGAATCCCTAATCCTTTTCCTGGATTGCCACAGATACCTTTCCAAGGCAGTCTAAACTGAGATCTGAGAGGTGGAATTAGACTTACTGAGGTGACAGGCTGCAAATTCGCTGCTGTCCCCAAGATGGGCCAGACTCACACTGCTCTCTGACATGGGTGCAACATCAGGACTCAGATGGGCTGGGAGAAACCCAGGCAGACAAGGCTTGGCAAGAACCCTTCATCTTCTGCTTCTCAGATGTTGAACAGAGTCAGTACATTGTCACACTTCATCCTCTTCAAAACATAGCCAGTTAGGAGGAGGAGAGGTTGTTTGCGTGTTAGAGTGATCGCTACTCTCCCCCAACACAACCCTGACTGATCTTCTCTGGCCAAATGTTCTCAGGTCAAAAAATAAATCAAAGAAGCAAAAAAAAACAACCCACCAACACCCACCAAAAAACCCTCCAAGCAAAACCATTAAAGCTCAAATTTTCCAGGTTTTAGATTGAAGAATCTCCACTAGGCAGAGGAAAGAGACGTCAAAATAACTGGGGAGAAAAGACTGCGGCATTTAGGCTGAGCTGGAAAATCAGGAGTGCTCCTCGTGCCAGGCTGGCTGGTGAGGCCAGCAGCTCTCATTATTATTCAGCACTGGGCTCAGCACACAGTCCACACACTCTGTGCTGTAAGAAAAGGCAAAAAGGCAGGCACTCCTCCTGCCTGGGTGGATTTATATTCTAAGGCCATCAATCTCACGCCGCCAGCAGGAACGCGTGGCAGTCCGCAGACGGGTGGCTGTCAAAGCACTGCCTCCTTCTTTACCTCACACAGCTCTATTTGGGGACTCTTCTGCAAGCAAACTGGTCAAAACATTTGGAATTCGAACTTTCTCCACCAAAATGAGAGAGGTAAAAAGCAAGCACTCCATGGTAATCTCTCCCCATGTTTTCAATTCAATTGACTTGACGAGCAGCTTTGAAGAAGATGAGTTGGCAGCAGATCCAGAGAAGTGATTCTGCCACTTCACACTGGTTGAGACCTCAACTGGAGTGCTGTGTCCAGCTCTGGAGGCCCTCATATAGGAAGGATATGGACTTGATGGAGTGGGTCCAGAGGAGGATCACAAAAGCGATGAGAGGTTTGGAACACTTCTGCTATGAGGACAGGCTGAGGGAGCTGGAGGTGCTCAGCCTGGAGAAGAGAAGGCTCCAGGGAGACCTAATAGCAGCCTGCCAGTAGCTGAAGGGGGCTACAAGAAGGATGGAGAGAGATCCTGTACAGAAGTCTGCAGTGACAGGATGAGAGGCAGTGTTTTCAAACTAGAGAAGGGCAGATTTAGACTGGATGTTATGAACAAGTTCTCTACTATGAGGGTGGTGGAACACTGCAACAGGTTGCCCAGGGAGGTAGTTGAGGCCCCATCCCTGCAGGTATTCAAGGTGAGGCTCAAAAGGGCTCTGCACAACCTGATCTAGTTGAGGAGCTCCCTGATGCCTGCAGGGGGTTGGACTAGTTGACCTTTGGAGGTCCCTTCTGACCCACCCCAGACCATTCTATGATTCTATGGCTAGCAGAGCACAGCTTAGGAACACAACCAGCAGAGCTTGAAGTGTTCTGCAGGTCAGTAAGGTGGTGCTGGGTTTAACGTGATTGCTTCCCTCTTGGGAGATTTAGTTGCAGAAGTACCTTAATTTTGTTCTTTTTTTTCTTTGCTAGGATAGGATCAGGTATGTGGAAAGCAGGTTTGCACTGCACAGAGAGGGTGGCAACGTGGCTGGCCTGTGATACGACACCGCAGCCTGACACTTGATTGACACTCCTCTGCTAGATCAGCCCTGCTTGGCAGACAGCACTTGCAGTGCCTTGCTCTGCTTTGCTGGCCACGTCAGTGCCAAGCCATCCTGCAAAAGCAAACTTCATGCTCCTTGGCCATGGATGAGAATAAGCTAAAGCCTTCACCTGATACAGCAGAGAGGAATGAATGGAGCTGCTTTCATTTTTTTCCCAAGCTGTTAGCTCTGCAATAATGTGCCACTGCACACCAGAATGAAAACAGGGGGAGAATCTACCCCCAGGGAAGGGCTCTAAGCACTACTGGAAGGAACCCTGCCTCAATTCCCACTGAAGGGAGCAGAGATCCATCTATATGTGCAGCCACAGCAGCCAGCTGCATCCCTACAGCCTTCCCCAAAGCTTCTCTGGGCTTATCAGTCAGAGATTTGCCCTTTGTGCATGCAGCTTTGGGATGCCCAGGCCACTGCTACAAACATCCATCAGCACTGGTGCTGGCAGAATGCAAACGACCTCCTGCTGCCCCTGAACACAGAGTCTTTCTTCTCCAGCTCTTTTTGCTATCCTCTGGGAATCATTCAGGTGTAGCTAACAACCAGGCTAAGTCAATAAGGCTGTAATTCCCAGGTGTGTTAACTCCTCAGCTTCTAAGGCATGAGACAATGCAAAGGGGTGTTTGTCACTCTTTACTCTTTGTTCACATATCAGGAAGGAGGGTCCAGATCACAGAAAAGGAGACACAGGTCTGAATGAAGCCCACTGGAAAGTCTGGAGGTTTCCCTGGATTTACTCAGTGGGCAGGTCCTCTTTATTTCTCTTTCACCCCATATGCTGCCACTGTGTTTGAGCCTTCCTGCAGCTTTATGCCATTCGCCCCAGCCAGCTTCAGTAGCACAGGGTGGAGTTTGGTGCCTCTCCTCCCAGCACAAGCATTGTGGGTACTATGAGGTACTTTAGGGAAGCTGGAGAGAGGAACTGCTGCAGCAGGTGCAGAAGAGGGCCACGAAGATGATCAGAGGGCTGAAGAACCTCTCCTGTGGGGACAGGCTGGGAGAGTTGTGGCTGTTCATCTTGGAGAAGAGAAGGCTCCACTGAGACTTTAGAGCAGCCTTCCAGTGTTAGAAGGAAGCCTACAGAAAAGCTGGGGAAGGACTTTTTACAAAAGCTTGCAGTGACAGCACAAGACTGAAGCTTGAGGAGCTCAGATTTAGACTGGAGATTAGGAAGAAATTCTTCAGTGAGAGAGCTTGTGGTGACAGGACAAGACTGAAGCTTCAGGAGCACAGATTTAGACTGGAGATTAGGAAGAAATTCTTCACCTTAAGAGTGGTGAGACACTGGAACAGGTTGCCCAGAAAGGTTGTGGATGCCCCCTCCCTGGATGTCTTTAAGGCCAGGCTGGATGTGGCTCTGAGCCACCTGATCTAGTGTGAGGTGTCCCTGCTCAAGGCACAGGGATTGGAACTAGATGACTTTTAAGGTCCCTTCCAACTGAAACCAATCTCTGAATCTGCCAGAAGAATCTGTCCTTTGGAGTCTCTGAGCAGTGGGCAGCAACATCAACAGAGAATCATAGAATCAGGCCAGCTTTGGGTGGGAAAATAACCTTTCAAGGTAATCCAGTCCAACCCCCCTGCAGTCAGCAGGGACATAGAAGCATGGAATCTTCTTTACTGTGTCCAGTTCTGGACTCCTCAATTCAAGAGAGATATTGAGGTGCTGGGAGTTGTCCAGAGAAGGGAAATGAAGCTGGTGAAAGGCCTGGAACACAGCCCTGTGAGGAGAGGCTGAAGGAGCTGGGGGTGTGCAGCCTGCAGAAGAGCAGGCTCAGGGCAGACCTCACTGCTGTCTACAACTACCTGAAGGGAGGTTGTAGCCAGGTGGGGTTGGGCTCTTCTCCCAGGCAAGCAGCAACAGAACAAGGGGACACAGTCTCAAGTTGTGCCAGGGGAGGTCTAGGCTGGATGTTAGGAGGAAGTTGTTGGTAGAGAGAGTGATTGGCATTGGAATGGGCTGCCCAGGGAGGTGGTGGAGTTGCTGTGCCTGGAGGTGTTCAAGAAAAGCCTGGATGAGGCACTTAGTGCCATGGTCTGGTTGACTGGCTAGGGCTGGGTGCTAGGCTGGACTGGCTGATTTTGGAGGTCTCTTCCAACCTGGTTGATTCTACGATTCACCTAGAGCAGGTTGTTCAGAGCCCCAAACAACCTGACCTGGAATTGTTCCAGGGATGAGGCTTCTACCACCTCTCTGGGCAAACTGGGCAAACGCATCCCCACCCTCCTCTTCCTTCTGTCTAGTCGAAATCTCTCTCTTTCAGTTTGAAACCATTGACATAGTGCCAGTCTGACCTCCAGCCATCAGGACATTAAAGAAGCAAAAACGAGACACAGCTCAACACTTGCAGACTCCTCAGGGGCAGACAGCTTCAGGAGAGCAGCTATAGCAGGCACAGCCTGGATTCTCTGTCCCTGCTTTTCTTCAGACAGCGAAATAAGAGCTTCTTGTGGCTTTGTCCCTCACCTTCCTGGGCAGAGAGAACAGCTGTCTGAGCCTCAGCCCAGCTCCCAGGCAGACATCACAGTCATTAGCCCAGAACAGAGCTGAATTTAAGGCCTAAAGACCTTAAAGATAAGGCCTACACATTCAGACTGTGACTGAAGGCTTACTTTGAGGTATGCACATTCTGGACACAGCCCCTAAACTGCCAAGTACTTGCTGGAAGAGGGGAGGGCTGAAGGCTGCTGGCCGAGTTCCCTCCCTGGGGCCTCCTCATGCCCCAGCTCTGACGCAGAATCCCATTGTGAAGAAGGGATCTCGGGGGAAATGCTGACATCCGAGCAAACATCCCTTCTGAGAAGCAAACAAGCACAGAAAGCAGCAGGCCCTTGCCTTTCTGGACAGGCTGAAGCACACTGAAACTACAACTTACTGACCGCGGTGCCGAGCGCAAGGCGAAAGCCTCTGTGCAGCAGTGTGCAGAGAGGATGAGCTTCCTTTCCACTGCAGGGGAACCAGGCAGACAAACAACTCCCTGAGCTCTGCCAAGCCCACTGGAAGCCAAAGAATCATTTAGGCTGGAAAAGACTTCAAGATCATTAACCAGTTAAGATCAATCGTTAATCCAGTGCTGCCAGCTCACCACTAAACCATGGCCCTCAGCACCACATCTACAAGGCTTTTAAACACCTCCAGGGATGGAGAATTCACCACTGTCCTCTGGGCAGCCTATCCCAGGGCTGGACAACCCTGGTGGAGAAGAAATTGTTGCCACAGAACGTTAAGGGCTGGAAGGGACCTCGAAAGCTCATCCAGGACAACCCTCCTGTCAGAGCAGGATCACCTACACCAGATCACACAGAAACTCATCCAGACAGGTTGTGAATCTCTCCAGAGAGGGAGGCTCCACAGCCTGCCTGGGCAGCCTGTTCCAGTGTTCTCTAACCCTCACAGTGAAAAAATTCCTATCCAACCTAAATCTCCCTTGGCACAACCTGAAGCTGCTTCCTTTTGTCCTGCCACTTGCTCCTTGGGAGAAGGGACCAAACTCCACCTCTCTCCAACCTCCTTTCAGGTAATTGTAGAGGGTGAAGTCAGGTTGGCAAAGGACAGCATCATGCACCAGAAAGATGGATTAGACAAAGCTATGCATGCAGACACACAGGGGAGGCAATCCAGCTCTTCCCAGTTGTGGCAGACATGAGCTCCTCAGTGCCTGCCTGCAAACTGCCTCAGGTGCCCAAAGGAAGGGATCTGCAAACCCAGAGAGATTATCTCCCTCCCCGCCCTCCTTCCCATGGAAACTTCTAAGGGCAAAGGCAGCCTGCAAGAAGCATCTGAGACAGAAGCCTGGCTGGATTTTCTCCTGCCTGCCTGCTGCCTCACAAACCCTGTGAGACCATTTGCTTTAGTTGTGTCACTCCTGGTTTGGGGAGGGAAAACTCAGGTCCCCAGTGTGCAGCTCCAGCAAGCTGCACTGCAAGCCTTTGCCTGCAAAGTGGCTCAGCCATGCTCTCAGCAAACAGCTGGAGCCAAGGGCCATCTTAGGAGCTTGGGGGAAAGCCTCCCAAGCAAGACACCACAGCTTGGGTTGCAGGAGGCACAAAACACCATCTATTACACCCTTTGCCCCAGGCTTCTTGCAGCAGTCTGACAACTGCTGACAGCTGTTAACTTCAGCAGACTTCCTGGTTTGAAAACAGCAAAATTCAAGCCTCTGCAACAGATAAAATTGAGCAAAAGAGCAAACCATCCAGTCAAGAAACACTGATTTCCATGCCCATTAAACCTAAAGCCCCTCTAAAGCATACCCAGTGTTGCAAACGTCCTTCTGAAGGCTTTTGGGACAACTCAAGAGCAGCCTTAAGGAGGACTTGGGGCTGTCAGTTGATGAAAAACTCACCATGAGCTGGCAATGAGCACTTGCAGCCCAGAAGGCAAGGGTGTCCCTAGCAGTATCACAGGCTGTGTGACAGCAGGACAAGGGAGGTGGTTCTCACCCTCTACTCTGCTCTCACACGACCCCACCTGGGGCACTAAACTGCTGGAGCAGGCTCAGAAGAGGCCACAAAGATGATAGGAGGGCTGCAGAACCTCGCCTATGGGGACAGGCTGATTAAGCTGGGGCTGTTCAGCCTAGGGAAAAGAAGGCTCTAAGGAGACTTTAGAACAGCCTTCTGGTACCTGAAGGGGGCCTGTAAGAAAGCCAGGAAGCAACTTTTTATAAGGGCTTGGAGTGACAGGAAGAGAGGGAATAGATTGAAGCTTGAGAAGGACAGATTGAGACTGAAGATTAGGAAGAAATTCTTCACAGTGAGGGTGGTGAGGCACTGGAACAGGCTCCCCAGGGGGGTTGTGGATCACCCCCTCCCTGGAGGTGTTCAAGGACAGGTTAGATGGGGCCTTGAGCAACCTGGGCTAGTGTGTCCCTGCCTGTTGGGTGGGAGGTTGGAACTAGATGATCTTTAAGGTCCCTTCCAACCTAAACCATTCCATGAAGCTACGAACTGTTGGCTCACTGCACAGCAAGCAGAAGAAGGCTCTAAGGATGCCTGTGTCTCTCCTTTCAGAAGGAACAACTGAGATCAGATTTGTCCCTTGGGGGTAAGGAGTTGGCAGTGCAGGTTAGACATGCCAAGTAATTCAGCAAACAGTTCTGGAAAGAACGATTAGATCTAGGCTAAGTATGACAAATGCTGACTTTAACCCAATTACTTACCATGATTTGAGAGGTCTGGGAAGAGCTGAGCACCATAGCACTGAAATCCATGCATGTGCATGAAGCTGGGCAGGCCTCCCTTCCTCACCCCACTTCCCAAAGAAACAGACACTCCAAGCTGAACAGAACTAGGGAGAAGAAAGATCTCTGATTTTTGATACAGTTAAAAATGTTGTCCTGCTCTAGCCAAGACTTTGCAGCAAAGAAATCAAGCAAAGAAACCAAGCCAGCCTCACGAAGTTCAACAAGACCAAGTGCAAAGTCCTGCACGAGGGGCAGGGTAATCCTAGGCACTGATATAGGTTGAGCAGTGCCTGGCTTGAGAGCAGCCCTGGGGAGAGGGATTTAGTGGTGCTAGTGGATGAGAAGCTCAACGTGAGCCAGCAGTGTGCACTGGCAGCCCAGAGAGCAAACCAGAGCCTGGACTGCAGCAAGAGGAGTGAGGGCAGCAGGGCAAGGGAGGGGATTCTGCCCCTCTGCTCCACTCTGGTGAGACCTCACCTGGAGCAATGTGTCCAGTTCTGGAGCCTCTGTTACAACAAAGACCTGGAGGTACTGGCATGTGTCCAGAGAAGGGCCATGAGGATGATCAGATGGCTGGAGCTGCTGTGCTATGGAGACAGACTGAGAGAGTTGGGGCTGTTCAGTCTGGAGAAGAGAAGGCTCCGAGGAGACCTTCTTGTGGCCTTCCAGCATTTGAAGGGGGCTACAAGAAAGCTGGGCAGGGACTTCTTAGGGTGTCAGGTAGTGACAGGACTGGGGGAAATGGAGCAAAAGTAGAAGAGGGTAAATTTAAATTGGATGTTAGGTAGAAGTTGTTCAGCATGAGGGTGGTGAGACACTGGCACAGGTTGCCCAGGGAGGTAGCAGAAGCCTCACCCCTGGAGATTTTTTAAGGCCAGGCTGGATGTGGCTTTGGGCAACCTGATCTAGCATGAAGTGTCCTTGCCCATGGCAAGGGGTTGAAGCTAGATGATCCTTGAGGTCTCTTGCAGCCCTGACAATTCTGTGATTCTATGAAGATCAGTGGCCAAAATTAAAGAACAGAATGATCTGGGTTGGAGGTGACCTGCCAAGGTCATCTAGTCCAACCCCTACTACTTCTGTAGTGGCGTTTGTGTTGTTGTTTGGGTTTTTCAGTCTCAGAAAACTAGCTTTCCTCAAAAGACTTTGATGGTCTCATGGAAGTTAGAAGACATATGCTTGGCCTCTACTCTTTCTGAAGAAAGCCTTTTCCCCCTACAAATAAAACCAACTGCAACAGCCCAAAGAAAATATTTGTCTTAGAGAAATGCTCAATTCCTTTTTCTCTAACCTACACACCAAAGACCCTGAGGTCATTTTCTACTCAAGCTGGTGCCCCTGTCCCACCTCTACCTTCTGTGGCTCTGCATAGCTGTCCTGGAAGAGTAAAAGCCACAGCAGACAGAGGCCAGCCTGGGGTCGGTGGCTCATGTAAGTCACAGAGGCTTAATGCAAAGATCAAGGGGTCTGTGAAGCCAAGACCCATTTTAATCAGGTTTATAAACCTCTAGCTGGGAAAAAAATATCCTGCCCTCTCTGCTGCACACCACCACATGACATTTAATAACAGCAAAGACAACAACTGGAGGTTTAGGCCAGAGAGTTCCTCGGGCAGCCTGGCTTTGATGTATGCTGGCTTCAATAACAAACCCATTTGCGGTTTGTGTTTCCATGCTGAGGCCTTCTCCAGAAGCTTCTCTTTCTCCTTCTTTCCACTGCATCTTTCCTTTCTGTCATGAAATGGCTCAACCTCAGGGTCTGTTTGGGTTTGGAGGTTTTGTTGTTGGTTTTGGGTTTTTTTTTTTTTTCTGTTTTCCCTCCATCTAATTTAATTTGTGGTCCTGGCTTGTCCCAGCACTAAAATGTTTCTTCAATATTTGCTTAAAGAGCAGGCAGAGACTCACACATCCTTCCACAAATCATTCTGGAAAGAGGGAAGTGACTGGAGAAGAGGTTTAAAAGATGGTAAGGCTTGTTAGGGTTGTTCAGCTTGGAGATAAGAAGGCTCCAGGGAGACCTTATGGAAGCCTTCTGGCACCTGAAGGGGGCAACAGGAAAGATGGAGAGGGACTTTTTATAAGGGCTTGTAGAGATAGGAGAAGAGGGAATGGATTGAAGCTTGAGGAGAGAGAATTTAGACTTGAGATTAGGAAGAAATCCTTTCCAATGAGGGTGGTGAGGCACTGGCACAGGTTGCCCAGGGAGGCTGTGGATGTCCCGTCCCTGGAGGTGTTCAAGGACAGGTTAGATGGGGCCTTGAGCAACCTGGGCTAGTGTGTCCCTGCCTGTTGGGTGGGAGGTTGGAACTAGATGGTCTTTAAGGTCCCTTCCAACCTAAACCATTCCATGAAGCTATGAACTGTTGACTCACTGCACAGCAAGCAAAAGAAGCCTCTAAGGATTTCCTTTCCTTTCAGAAGGAAAAAGAGAGATTTGACACATGGGGATAAGAAGTTAACGGAGTAGTTCAGGTCAGACATGCAACTTGGGCTAGTGCAAGCTCCTTGCCAACTCCAGGAGGATTGAAACTAGATGATCTTTAAGGTCCCTTCCAACTGAAACTGTTCTATGAATCGAGACAAAAACCACCTCCCAACTACTTTGTTTTGAAGAAAATTCTGTACACTAGAAGAAGCTTTGCAGTTCCTGCAAAGTGGCCAACTCCAGCCCCAAGGATTAATTTTGTAGATGGGGCTACAAAACTATGTTTCACTGCAAGCATTCACAGTAAGGATGTTCTTGACCTCTGCTGGATGGCCATCACAGAGCTGCAGCTGTACAGGGTGCACCAGCATGGCCTGAGCTGGACCAGCACATCCAACACGAAGATCAACCAAAGAGAAGTTTGCTTTGAGGTTGTGTACTCCCTTACAACTCCAAGATCGTGGGATCTGATGTGGTTTGTCCTTGCAGCACTTTTAAGAGCCAGGGAAGGAGAAGCCAGAGCTCTCAGATCCATCTGTCTGCCCACAGATCCACTCGTGCTGGGCTCTGCCCAGTGCAATCAAGCTCCACATGCTTGACCCTGGGGTAGCCAGGGCAGTGTTGCCAGCAGCCCCACTAGCAAATCTCTAAGAGAGAACTCTATTAGCAGCAGCAGGACAGCTCTGTGTTTTCCAGTCTAAAGGACTTCCAGGCTAAGCTAGCATGCAACTGTAGTAGCAAGCAAAATTCCTTCAGCTGACAGACCTAGAGAGAGCACCACGCTCCTCAGAGCGTGAGGAGACAGGCTCAGCATCACCAACACGGGCTGAGGAGAGCTGGAGAACCTGAAGACCTGCATTTTGTTCCTAAAGGCTTTGCTGAAAGAAGTTTGACTGGGAAGCAGGAGAGGGAAGGAGATTTTGGGATGGATGGCACTAGCTGACCTTTGAAGTCTTTGCATTTCACTGGCTTCATGGGCAGAAATTCGCTCGCTGCCTGAGTGCTGGGCACAGCTGATAGACAGGAGAAAGAAGCAAAGGTGGAACAGAAGTGGCTAAAAGAATTAGCTAAGAATAAACAACTCAGATGCACAAGTAATTACTTCCAGGAAGAGCTGTGGGTTAAAAATGGTGTGGGTTAGAAACCATGTGAAGTGCTGAGTCAGAAAGTGATCAGTTAAAGCACCTCGCTTCAGCTGTGGGGCACTGGCCCTCTGGAAATCTTAACTGGAGAAGAGCCTAACACATCCCAGCTGCTTCTTTCCTCCTCAGCTCAGAGGCTCCAGCTTGAAGCAAAAAGAGACACAAAACAGACACAGGACAGTCTTGCTGTGAAAAACGGGCTGCTGTGTGAGGCTTGCTCCTGGGCTCTCCTGCCCTCCCTAAGTCACTCTGTGACAGCGACACCGCTCCACGTGCTGGGAACCAGCAAATATTTCTGTCCTCTGCCAGGATTGGGTGAGGAGATGCTTAGAGCCAAGAAGCAGGTGGGCTAATTTTGCCTGGCAAGGATTAAGAGATGGCAGCACCTCAAAGGACAACAAACAAACAAAGTCAAGCAAAGGACAAGGGTTCACAACATCTGGTCCAAGGGCAATGTGTAAGTGATAGGACGTGGGGTAATGGCTTCAGACTGAAAGAAAGTGGACTTAGAATAGATGTTAGGAAGAAATTCTTCACTGAGAGGGTGGTGAGGCACTTGGAAGGGGTTGTGCAAGGAGGCTGTGGATGTCTCATCCCTGGAAACGTTCCAGGTCAGGTTGGATGGTGCTCTGAGCAATCTGATCCAGTTGAAGGTGTTGCCGTCCGTGGCACAGAGACTGCAACTTGATCTTTAAGGTCCCTTCCAATCCAAACCAAACCGTTCTATGAATGGTGTGAATTGGGAAATCCACATTAGGAAGAAGGAGCAGCAGGTCCTGCCTGAGGGCAAGGGGTGGTGAAAGCTGTGCTGGTCTGCTCTGTCCCAGCCATCTGGACCACAAACCCTGCCTGCCACAGGTCCAGCTGCAGACAAGCACAACCGAGCTAAGCCGTCAAAAGCAGTCTCTATTAACACAGGCAAACCCCATGCTTGGCTACAGAGGCAGCTTAACTCACAACATTAAATAGAGCTGGTCTTCACCAAAGTGTAGAATTCATCCATGCAGCCAGAAGAACAGAAAGAACAGTCTCCAAAGGAATTAAGCTGCCTCCAACCCTGCTTCTTGTCAATTAGAGTGTTTGACGGCCAGCTTAACAAGCAGCTACACCCCACACTGCCCTAGCCTGCACTTCCCACCTCAGGCTAAATGTTTGTTTATCCCTTGGCTTCAAACTTTGCCAACAGCCATCCCTGCCACATGGGGAACATGATTTTCAGGAGGACCTACTCAGAACAGTTGTTCTGAGGTGCTTGGGCTCTCTTCAACCTGTAACTTGTGCTTGCTGAGTTTTGCCAGAGCTCATCTGAGAGAAATTCCAGCCAGAGCAAGCTCAGACAGAAAGAGCAAAGTCTCAGCTCTGCAACAGTCAATTAGCAGCACCTCAGCCCCAGAGGGTTTCCCTTTCCTGTAGTGATCTGCATCAGCAGGTAGTGTTTGTGTGAGCACAGAGGAAGAGGCTAGTGGTTTGTGGGGAAGACTGAGCTGCCCTGTTTCCAGCCCTGCTTCACCACAGATTTCCTGAGCTATGTGGGTAAGTCACCTCTCTGGCCTGCTTCTTCCCATCTGGGCATCCAGTCCCTGCACCCTGCTGCAAGGTTTGCAAAGCTCACTGAGCTAACCCAAAGACCAGGGTGGGGGAAGGAGGGTGGAAGAATCACAGAAACATTCAGGTGGGATAAGCCTCTCAGGATCACTAAATCCAACCCAGAACCCTACTCTACAAGGCTCACCCTAAACCATAGCTCCAAGCACCACATCCAAATGACTTTAAAACACATCCAGGGTTGGTGACTCCACCACCTCCCTGGGCAGCCCATTCCAGTGCCTGACCACTCTTGCTGGGAAACATTTTTTCCTAATGTCCAGTCTAAACCTCCCCAGTGGCAGCTTGAGGCCATTCCCTCTTCTTCCATCACAATTTACCTGTGAGAAGAGACCAGCACCAACCTCTCCACAACCTCCTTTGAGGTAGCTGTAGATAACCATAAGGTCTCCCCTCACACTGCTCTTTTTTTCAAACTAAACAGCCCCAGCTCCTTCAGTTGCTCCTCATAAGAATTATTCTCCAGCCCCTTCCCCAGCTTCATTGTCCTACTCTGCACTCTCTCCAGCACCTCCACAGTCCTCTTGTAATGAGGTGCCCCAAAATGAGCACAGCACTCGAGGTGTGGCCTCACCAGAGCAGAGGACAAGGGGACAATCAGCTCCCTGCTCCTGCTGAACACAGCCTTTCTAATCCCAGCCAGGATGCCAGTAGCTTTCTTTGCCACCTGGGCACACTGCTGGCTCATATTCAGCTGCTTGTCCACTACAACTCCCAGGTCTCTTTCAGCCAGGCAGCTTTCCAGCCACATTGCCCCAAGCCTATAGCATTGCTTGGGGTTGTTGCAACCCAAGAAGACGGAGGCTGCCCAAACAGACCCTGCTGAAGAGTTCCCACATGGTGGATCATGTAGGAACTGGATGCTGGACCATGGGGGAACTGGACCAGCAGCACCCTCCATAAGAATGTTTCAGTTGGAAAAGATCTCTAAGATCATTGAGTCCAACCATCAGCCTAAGACCACCATGGCCATTAAACCATGTCCTCACTTACTCTTTAGTTGGTCAGATTTTCTCCAGGGTACCTGAGTCACTGGTAGTAAAGGTGTGTGAAAGCACAACACCTACAGAGTGAGAGTGCAGGTCCCATACTCCTTATTCATAGAATACCAGGTTGGAAGAGACCTCAAGGATCATTCAGCTCCAGCCCCTCTGCTGTGGGCAGGGACATATCACATTAGATCAGGCTGCCTAGAGCCACATCCAACCTGGCCTTAAAATCTTCCAGGGATGAGGCCTCTACCAGCTCCCTGGGCAACCTCTTCCAGTGCCTCAGCACACGGATGGTGAAGAACTTTTTCTTAGTGTCCAATCTAAGTCTCCCCTCCTCTAGCTTGGATGATTCACAGAATGATGTGTGAACTATCCTGGATGATCCTGCCTTGGCAGGGAGGTTGGACTCAATGATCTCTGGAGGTCCCTTCCAACCTCTAAGGTACTGTGACTCTGTGTCAAATCCTTGTGAGAACCAGTCCCTGAAGAACAAGCTGAGCTGCTGCCGATTAGAGGAAAGCCCTGACAAATGTCTTTGGCATATTCCTTTCCAAGGATTAGAATCACTTCCTTTTCATGCCAGGTGAAGCTTCCTAGCAAAGGAACAGGCAGCTCTCCACACAGGATTGACATGGAAACCACACAGACCAGACTGCTGTTGGGATAACATTTTCTTCAACTCTAATTTCTGGTGACACCTTGAAGTGTTGGAAAATAATGAAGGTTGTCAAAATATTTGCCATAATAGCCTCCTACACACAGCACACTGAGGAGAGCAGCAGAGTCTCCTACCCAGCTGGTGCACTAACTGCTACCAAGGGAGTCTCTTAAGATGCTACCTTCCTCGGGTGGGAGCTTGACTGCAGCATTCCCCCTCCTCCTCAGTGTATTCCTGACACTCTCAGGGCATGCAGCATTCTGCACTCTCACATGAGATTTAAGGTTGTAGAACAATAGAATGGTTTGGGTTAGAAGAGACCTTAAAGATCATCTGGTTCCAACCCCCTGCCATGGGCAAGGACACCTCCCTCCTGGAGAGGGTTGCTGGAGGTGGCATGCAGCCTGCCTTTAGAACACTTCCAGCCTTGCAGCCTCCACAGCTTCTCTGAGCAACCTGTTCCAGTGCCTCACCACCCTCGTGGGGAAGACTTTCTTCCTAATGTCTGATGTAAATCCAGCTTCTTCCAGTTTGAAGCAGCTGTAAAAAGTCCCTCTCCAGATCTCATGTAGGCTCCCTTCAAATACTTCAACTACAATAACACATCACCAGAGCCTTCTCTTCTCCAGGCTGAGCAACCCCAACTCTCTCAGCCTGTCTCCAGCCCTCTCACCATCCTCATGGCTCTCCTCTGGATCTACTCCAACATTTCCATGTCCCTCTTGTGTTGGAGGCTCCAGACCTAACCCAGCAATGCAGATGGAGTCTCAGCAGAGGGGCAAAATCTCCTCCCTCCACCTGCTGCCCATCCTGCTGGGGATACAGCCCAGGATTTGGCTGGCTTCCGAGCAGAAAGCCCACAGTTGTGCCTCATGTTGAGCTTCTCATCAACTAGCAACCCCCCGAGTCCTCCTCGGGACTGCTCCCTATCCATCACCCACGCAGCCTGCACTTGTGCTTGGGATTGCCCCAAGATGTCCTCTCAGTTTGGAAACGGCAGATTCACTCCCCATCAGGCAAGCTTCACTTCCCAGCCTTGCCCTGGGATACAACCTCCTCAACAGAGCTCCTGAGGCTCTTTATTGCAGCCCTCCATTTAATACCCTAGCAAAGCTTCTCCCCCCCCTCCCCTCCTTTCCCTTTTTCTTCTTCTGTGTTTTTTGTTGTGTTTTTCTTTTTTTTTTTTTTAATTGGAGATATAAAGAGAAACAAACACAAAAGCCCTCAAAAGCCCACAAGAGGCTGAGGCGCCCGTGCTCCCTGCCATAATAACAGTGGCTAATTAAAACACAAAGCAGCCAGGGCTGCAGGATTAATGGCCATGCTTTCCCTCTGTTCCAGTCTCGCCCGCTGACAGATCGCCGCTTTCCTTCCTTGCTCTTGAACCTCTCTAAAAGAAAAAGCGGGGGGGGGGTGAAGAAAAAGAAAAAAAGGAGGGGGGAAAATCCAGTTTGCTTATCTTACAGTGTGGGGTTGCCATGGAAACCGCATCCCCCTGCGAGATGCTCTGTCATAACATTTCAGCGCTGTGTGGAAGGCTTAAAGACACAGCATCCTCTGCTCCGAGGGGCTCTGGAGCCAGGCAGAGCTTTCCCTGGATGAGTGGCTGTCAAACCAAGTCTGAAGTGGGGAGAGAGATCTAGAGAGAAGCAGCAACAGAATCATAAGTTGTTAGGGGTGGGAAGGGACTTTCAGAGATGATTGAGTCCAACCTCCCTGCCCAAGCAGAAACACCAGGGCAGGTTGCACAGGAATGCATCCAGGGGAGTTCTGAAAGTTTCCAGAAGAGACTCTACAACCTCTCTGGGCAGCCTGCTCCAGTGATCCAGCACCCTCACCATAAAGAAGTGTCTTCTTGTGTTGAAGTGAAGCTTCCTGTCTTCCAGCTTGTACCCATTGTTCCTTGTCCTGTCACTGGGTACCACCAAACAGAGCTTGGCACCTCCATCTTGACAGCCATCCCTCAGATATTTATAGACATTGAACAGATTCCTCTCAGCCTTCTCTTCTCCAGACAAAACAGCCTCAGGGCTCTCAGTCTCTCTTCACAGGAGAGATGTTCAAGACCCTCAGTCAGTCTCATAGCTCCCCATAGGACTCTCTCCAGCAAGTTCCTGTCTCTCCTGAACTGGAGAGCCCAAAACTGGACACAGTATTCCAGGTGTGGTCTCACTGGGGCAGGGCAGAAGAGGAGGAGAACATCCCCAGACGCACTGGGCAGACTTTTCTTCATGTAGCCAGGATATCAATGGCCCTCTTGCTGTCCCTTACAGACAAGTTCATAGAATCAACCAGGTTGGAAGAGACCTCTGAGATCATCCAGTCCAACCTAGCACCCAGCACTGGCCAATCAACCAGACCATGGCACTAAGTGCCCCAGCCAGTCTTTTCTTGAACACTTCCAGGGGCGGTGACTCCACCACCTCCCTGGGCAGCCCATTCCAATGCCAATCACTCTCCATGTGAAGCACTTCCTCCTAGCATCCAGCCTAGACCTCCCCTGGCACAGCTTCAGACTGTGTCCCCTTCTTCTGTTGCTGGTTGCCTGGGAGAAGAGCTCAAGTCCCACCTGCCTCCTTTCAGGTTGCTCTCTACAACTATGAGGTGGTCCCTGAGCCTCCTCTTCCTGCCTTGGCCATTGCCATTGGCCAACACACCCAGAGTAAGCCTGGGTTTGATGTTTGGAGAGCTTGCCTCCTCCTAGCCTGTTGAAAGGAGAAGTAATGGCACCACAACTTCAGCCCATTGTTTGGCCTCAGGGAAGACAAAGCACCCCTTCACTCAGGGGGTTGTGTCAGATTAGTCTCCAGGCCCTCTTTTCTCAGGCTTTTCCTAAGAAAAGGAGGGGCAAAAGCAGCAAGCACAATAATTGCCCATAATGGGAACAGGCCTCCTCTAGCCCGCTCCTTAATTACAGGGATGGCTTCCAGGCTGTAATCGCTAGGGGTCCAGATGGAAGTTCTCCAAGCTCTTTGAGGGACAGAATGTGTCAGTTATTAATTAAACATATGAGGCAATTAGCCTCAAAACTTCATAGTAAATCACCCCAGCTGTGTTACTTTCCCTTTCTCCTCTGGTGAGAGCAAGTCAAATGCACAGTGCATTTCCCAGGGGGGTCACGGGGACCGCAGCCAAAAAGCATTCCCAAACAAGACCTTTGTTGTTGGGTGGGAAAAAGTATCTGCAGAAAGCTTGTTTCCAGAAGTCAGCTACTTCACAAGTCACATCCCTCACCAGGCAGGGTGGATTCCATCTACCATCGCTGTTCACCGCTCGAGCTGTCTGCTGCACAAAGCAGCTGGGTGCTCTCTGCCACCCCAGGCAGCAGCCTGAAGTTCTTTCTGCTGGTAGAGGAGGAGGAGGAAACCACCCCTGTGCTTAACACAGCCCATATTTCACCTGTGCCTACCAACTGAAATCCACTGCTTTGGAGCTTGTTGGGACTTCCACCTCGCTAAGCCTTCAGCAAGTGTTCTAAGACCTTGGTGCTGGCTGGTCAGACATTGGGAAGTGAGATGCTGTCTTGCATTCTTTGCTTGCCTCCAAGTTCAGAAAGCAGGCCAAAGCCACCATGGCTGTTAAAGCCCAGCTGGTGATTTACTCCAGCATTTGTTTCTCCAGACAAAAACTCTCTGGGCCAGCCTGACGTCAGTGCATTGTTAGCCTGGGTTTCACTCTGTGGTTCAGTGCCACAGGTGGAGATCCTATCAGCTACAAAGCCCTCAGCTTGCTTCCCTCTGCTTTTCTCCCATGTAGCTGATGCAATAACTCATTACTGACAACAGCAAGAACAGGCTGCTGACCTCAGCCCTGCTTCACTTGAAGACATTGACCCTTCTCTTAGACCTTGTAGCACGCTTGGAGAGCACACTTTGAGAAAACACATGGGACAGCCTAGCTCAGGGCAGCTCCTCGATATCAATATAGGCTGGGGGATGATGAGATTGAGAGCAGCCCTGCAGGACTTGGGGATGCTGGTGGATGAGAAACTGGACACGAACCAGCAATGGGCACTTGCAGCCCAGAAGGCCAATGGCAGCCTGGGCTGCAGCAAAAGAGAGGTGATTTTGCCACTCTGCTCTCATGAGACCTCACCTGGAGTGCTGTGTCCAGCTCTTAACACAAGAGAGACATGGACCTGTTGGAGCAGGTCCAGAAGATGCCACAAAGATGATCAGAGGGCTGGACCACTTCTCCTGCAAAAACAGGCTGAAGGAATTTGGGCTGTTCAGCCTCTACAAGAGAAGGTTTTGGGGAAACCTCATAATTACATTTCAGTATCTGCAGGAGTTCTACAGGAAGGCTGGGGAGGGACTGCTTAGAAAGGCTTGGAGTGATAGGATGAGGAGCAATGGTTTGAAACTGGAGCAGAGGAGATGTAGGCTGGACATTAGGAGGAAGTTCTGCACCATGAGGGTGCTTGAACACTGCAACAGGTTGCCCAGGGAGGTAGTTGAGGCCTCATCCCTGAAAATATTCAAGATGAGGCACGACAGAGCTCTGGGGAACCTGATCTAGGAGGATATCCCTGCTGACTGCAGAGGAGGGTAGGACTGGATGAGGAGGACTGGGTGTCAGAAGAGGGGGGACAGGCTGCGTTCACTTGCTCCCTGGGATAGGAGAAGGAGCACTGGATGGAAGCTGCAGCACAGGAGGTTCCAGCTCAACACAAGGGGGAACTTATTCACTGTAAGGGTCCCAGAGCACTGGAACAGGCTCCTCAGAGAGGTTGTGGAGTTTCCTTCCCTGGAGACTTTCAAGAGCTATCTGGATGCATTCCTCTGTGACCTGATCTAGATTGTATGGTCCTGCTCTGGCAGGGATATTGGACTTGATGATCTCTTTTGGTCCCTTCCAAGCCCTGACATCCTGTGATCCTGTGGGCGGCCTTTGGAGCTCCCTTCCAACCCAGAACATTCTATGATTCAGCTTCCTACATTTAAGGTTTATTCCAGAAAAGAACGGCAAAAACACCACCTCTACTAAAGGTAACCACCAGAAGCTTAGTCATTGTCTATCATCCACTAGGATCTTGGGTCAAGAATGAACTTTGAGCAGGCAACAGTTTGAAGATGGATTCCTAAACTGTGTTTAAGAAAGCTAGTCATAGTTCAGCCCTGCCCAAAGCAGTGAGAACATTACAGCAGAGGCAGTTTTCTTCAGCGTGAGTGGTGAGAGCCTGGAATGGGTTGCCCAGGGAGGTGGTTGAGGCCCCATCCCTGGAGATGTTTAAGGCCAGGCTGAATGAGGCTCTGGCCAGCCTGATCTAGAGTAGAGTGTCCCTGCCCATGGCAGGGGGGTTGGAACTAGATGATCCTTGTGGTGCCTACCAACCCTGACTGATTCTATGATTTTCCCTAGCTAAAAGAGATTTCAATACTAAAAAAGAAAGAAATAAAAGGCAATTTAACCACACTCTGGTACACTTAAACCTTGAGGGGCTTTGACATTGATGAAAGCAAGGGAAGTTGTTCAGTATCCAGAAAAAAAAAACCACCACAAACCCCACAACCACACAAGCATCAAAATCAGCCCAAACAACATCAAAAGAATAATCTCTAATTAAATATGCTGGGGATTTTGTCGGCCTATTAGCAGGGTCTTGATGATCTTTTCTGATTTCCCAGGGCTCAGGCAGGAATAACAACATTAAATATTCTGTGTGTACTCGGAAGAAAAGAAACGAGGCAGAGCTGACACACAAACAGCTTCAAATGGCTCCTCAGATCCTACAGCTTGCACTTGCAAAGGGGAAAAAAACAGAAACAAACCAAAAATTTTTGGTCCACTTGGAACTTATTGTCACTGCCAAAAAGGACATTCTGGCCTGGGAGCTTCTGTTTCCTAGAGGTGAGTGGTAAGACTCTCCCCTCCACCCACCCCCCCACCACTCTCTGATGCACAGGGGACTGGTTTTGTCCTTCTGAGCTTCTTTTTTGTATTATTTTCCACACGGTTCTGGACCCCTCTGCCTTAATTGCAGCCACTTCATCTGTGAAGAGAGATTTATAATAGTACATCATTTTGGAGGGATTAAGTTCGAGGCTGGTACAAGGCCCATGCAGAAGCCTCAGCAAAAAGGAAAAGAAATTATATTAGCTGTTGCTCCTGCCAAAGAATAACAGAGGAGCTTATTACACAGGCAATCAAGCTCCTAAATTAGTGCTGATTTTCACCCCATGCCACTTTACTGCTCTTAATGATGGGAAGCGGCAGCAAACGCGAAGCAAAAAGCCATCAGGCAACGAGCTTTCAATTTGTGCTATTGAATGGGGAGAGCAAAGTCCTCCTTCAGGTATAAATCCCAAAGGCAGGAAGAGCTAAGGAAGGAGCAGGGCTGCAGGAACCATCTACTGACCACACTCTTTACTGAAAGCTTCTCAGGTGTTGGGGATAGTAATATTAAATGTAGTGATTCTACAACTGTAGAACTGTAGTGTCTACAACTACCTGAGGGGTGGTTGTGGCCAGGAGGAGGTTGCTCTCTTCTCTCAGGTGGCCAGCACCAGAACTGGAATGGGCTGCCCAAGGAGGTGGTGGAGTCATCGTCCCTGGAGCTGTTCAAGGCAAGATTGGACGTGGCACTTGGTGCCATGGTCTAGCCTTGTGCTCTGTGGTAAAGGGTTGGACTTGATGATCTATGAGGTCTCTTCCAACCTTGGTGATACTGTGATTCTATAGAATTGTCTGAATATTATGGTACACTGGAACACAAGCCATGGACAGGTGAGAGTGCACTACGTGCTGAGTGGAGATCAAGTGGAAGGTTGGAATGACCTTAGAGAATGGTGTAACAAATATGAGCAAAGGTAAGGCTGGAGCCTGTGGTTTTCGCCTATCTCTGCTGACTTGGATTGCGCAGACACAATGTATGTGTTGCTGAGAGAACAGGATGAATGTCTACACTAATTAGCATGTGCTAACACAAGCACATTCAACCAATTGCAGTTTAATACAACTTGCAGCCTTCTGATGGAAGTATAGGCTGGATGTTAGGAGGAAGTTCTTCACAGAGAGAGTGATTTGCCATTGGAATGGGCTGCCCAGGGAGGTGGTGGAGTCACCGTGCCTGGAGGTGTTCAAGAAAAGACTGGATGGGGCATTTGGTGCCATGGTCTAGTTGACTGGATAGAGCTGGGTGCTAGGTTGGACTGGATGATCTTGGAGGTCTCTTCCAACCTGGTTGATTCTATGAAAGGGATTGGATTGGACTGGCACTTGCTTACGTTAAGCATTGCCCGGTCTCTTATCCTTCTGATGCCCATGGCATTGAAGCCCGCGGCACTCAGGGTACTTCTAGTCCAGTTCACAGGACTAGGATCAGTCCTCTCCCTTTCTCCTGGAAGCTGTGTCCCATGCAAGGCTGAAAGCCTCCGGGAGCCACAGCCACATTTATCTGCCACTCCCATCTCTGCCTGGCCACCGCAGGGAGGCACACAGCTACAGCACCAGCAGCACTCCCTAACTCTCGAGATGAGGCTACTGCCCATCTCCTGTGACACCTCCAGTGAAGTGAGAGCACTCACAGCACTCTAGCACCAGCTGTGGGGACTGTCTCTGTCAGAGCACAACTTGAGACATTCAGATCTGTGATTTAACCCATGGAGACCCCAGGCTCTGGCCATCATGCTCCCACTTGCAAAAGGATGTATGTAGGAAGACAAGTCACAGAATGTTAGGGGCTGGAAGGGACCTTGAAAGATCACCCTGTCCAACTCCATGCCGGAGCAGGATCACCTATACCAGATCATGATGGAATGCATCTCTGTCTAGACTTTCTCTACCACAAGTAGAGCAAAGTGGACAGGACTTTGGAAACAACAGAGCTTTCACAGAGCTACAGTGCTTCAACCCTGCCACTGCACTATCAGAGCAGCACTACTGACAGACCCAGACCACATGAAGAGAAATCAACTTGGAAAAAACAAGAGAAACTGGACCCCTTTCTAGCATTCAACAGAAGGAGGAAGAGTTCTTTGAGATCTGCCATCTGGTAAACACCCCAAAGGTGCAAGCCAGCCTTAAACAGACACAATCTGAAGTGCTTAAGAGACAGCAAGGTGTGAAACAAGCCCTCTGCCCTAGAAAGGCCATGACGTGTTGTAACCAGAAAGTTCATGCCGATCACATTTGGCTTCACTTCAAAGCAGTCCTGACTCCCCAGATCACCTGAACAGTATTCTCTTCCCTGTGCTTTCTCCCATGGGCTGCTAATGCCTCTTTGCAGAGAGTTAAAAAAAAAAAAATAACAGCAATTCTTTCCTTTCTCCTGACTTCTGTGTCTTGTAGGTAAGAGGCAATTCCATAGAACAACAAAATCTCAGAATGGGCAGGGCTGGAAGGGACCTCAAGGATCATCCAGTTCCAACCCCACTGCCATGGGCAGGGACAGCTCACACGAGATCAGGTTGCCCAAAGCTGACCTTAAAAACCTCCAGGAATGAAGCTTTTACCACTTCCCTGGGCAACCTGTGCCAGCCTCTCACCACCTTCATGGTGAAGTTCTTCCTGACATTTAATCTGAATTTTCCCACTCCCAGTTTTGCTCCATCCCCCCCAGTTCTATCACTATCTTGACACCTTAAAAAGTCCCTCTCCAGCTTTTTTATAGCCCACTTCAGACACTGGAAGGGCACAATACAGTCTGTGATGGCAGTGCCTTGCAGCACTCAAATGCTCACCTACAGAAAATCACTTCTGTTGAAGATTTCCTTCCACATCAGGCTAATGCCTTTCAAGGCTCTCACTGGAATCACTTGAATTTCTTCCACGAGGTACCAAGCAGAAGGTATCCTAACTGAAATACTGCTACAAGTCTAAAGCCTCTCCACAGTTTGCACAGAACCTGGGTCAATTAATCCAGCCAAATAAAGATCATTGTTACAGATAATTGGAGGCACATAAAAATGAGGCAAATCTCCCTGCAACATGCCTGAGAGGTTACAAATAAAAGAATTCTCCTTATTCTTTTATTTTCTGCTCCTTGTCACCATTATTTAGACTGGGAAAGTCCAACTGTTAATCCAGCACTGCCAGGTCACCACCAATCACGTCCCTCAGCACCACATCTACATGGCTTTGAAATCCCTCCAGGGATGGGGACGCTATCACTGTCCTGGACAGCCTGTTCCACAGCTTGGGGACCCTTTTGGGGAAAAAACGGTTCCTCACATCCAACCTAAACCTTCTTGGCACAACTTGAGACCATTTCCTCTCTTCCTATCACTTGCTGCTTGCAAGAGAGACCAAAACCTCTTCAGGAAGTTGGAGAGTGAGGAGGTCTCCCCTCAGCATCCTTTTCTTCAGGCTAAGCAACTCCAGTTCTCTCAGCTGCTCCTCTAAGACCTATTCTCTAGACCCCTCACCAGCTTTGTTTCTCTTCTCTGGAGCTGCTCCAGCACCTCAATGTCCTTCTTGAAGTGAGGGCACCAAAACTGAACTCGAGATTTGAGCTGCAGTCTCATCAATGCCCAGTACAGGGGGACAACCACTTCTCTAGTCCTGCTGGCCACACTATTGCTGATCATGCCAGGATGCTGTTGGCCTTCTTGGCTACCTGGGCACACTGCTGGCTCATCTTCAACTCCATGGCTTGGTTTTTGGCCTCAATTTTAAACCCCTCTCTATGTTTTCTCTTAAAATTTCTGTTTAGCAAGACTGGTTTACCTCTGTTTGCACTATGCATGGCCATTCGTATGGCTGAGTAGAATCTACATCCTTATGGAGAACACTTCCTTATCCCAGCATCTCCAACCTGCTGCTGAAAGAAGCCAACACAGTCAGAGGGGGCAAAGGAGAGTCCTTAGACCAACTCTGACACAGGAACGCCTTGGTCATGACATGTACTCCTGAGAGGGGCAAGACAAGGCTGACAGGCTGGGCCTGACAGCTCTGTGACATCCCTTCTGTTCACTTGCTAATAGAGTCTAGAAAAGCTTTTTATGGTTGCTGGCAGCAGCAGTAAACTCACTTGAGGTATGTTCATGCCAAAGTTACTCAGATAGTGTTTGGTTTCACAACATACGTTCATGAATTCCCAAGGCAGATCCTCTTTCACCAAGGAACTTTGACCAGGACAGCTCATGTTAAGGGGTGAAAAACCCAACTGTTAGTTTTGTTAAGGGTCTCTCTGATTCACCACTCTGCAAGCTGGTGGTCAGTCCAAGGCACAGCATGAAAGGGGCTGCTAGGAAGACCTTAGAATTGTCTAGATTGGAAGAGACCTTTAAGATCATCAGGTCTGACTGCTAACCCAGCACTGCCCAACCATGTCACTCAGCATCATGTCTACACAGCTTTTAAATGCCTCCAGGGATGGGGACTGCACCACTGCACTCAGCAGCCTGTTCCTGGGCTTGACAAACCTTTAAGGGAAGAAATTTTCCCTAATGTCCAAACTTAAACCTCCTCTCAGCATCTCTGCAGTCTCCATTAGGCTGTCCAGGGCCCAGCCTTCTGGAAGTGGCCTCACTTAGGGCAGAGCAGAGAGAGGAGAACTTCTCTCAACCTGCTAGTCTCACTTTTAATAGACTTCAGGATACAACTGACCTTCCTAACCAGAAGAGCACACTGCTGGCTCCTGGGCAACTCACCCCAGCTAGGTCATAGTAAGGTGTGTGGTGGTGCAGAAGCTTGAGTTCCAGCATCACGGTGGCCACCATGTCCTACCTACTGAAGGCTCTGTTTACTAGACACGCTGATGCAGTTGTATTAATTCCAGTTCCAAAAGCACTTTTCTAAACACAGTCTCTGGCATCTCTTCAGTGCAGTAACAGCCCAGGGTAGAAAGAGATGTAAACGCTATTTTTATTCCTCTTCCCCTCTCCTCCCATGGTTGTTTCTCTCTGTGTAAGAAGAGGAGAGCAGCAGCAGTTAAGTCATCCAGCAAATGTAAAGTGGCCATGGTCCCTGCTAAAAGGGATGCTACAACCACTGCAATTAGCAATCTGAAGTCTAATGGAGCAGGAAGCAGCAGACAATGCCATAAAGGTTCTTGAGAACATCCACACTGCGCACGCCAAGCGCACATTAGGCTAGCAGCAGCTGTGGCCTTCCCAGTCTCAAGGTCCCCAAGATGACTTTTACATGTGCCTGAAAGAACCTGCTTCATTCAACACCTTTTCAGCCTGACTGAATCTGACAGCCTCAGCGGTTCAGGCACATCAGTTCAGCAGCTATGAGCTCTCTCTTCAGCACTATGTCATTGCCCTTTAAGCTTGGTTTATGTATCACACTCGAAAGCCACAGAGCTTCACTGAGTTACCCAGGCATACATCTCTGCTGGAGCCCAACAACACCTCAGTGGTGGCAGCAACACCACTGAGAGCAGGATCACAGAATGCTAGGTTGGAGAGGACCTCAATAAGGACCTCCTGTGGACAAGGAGCTCAAGATGAGTTGCCAGTGTGCACTTGCTGCACTCGGTGCATCCTGGGCTGCATCAAGAGAAGTGAGGTCAGCAGGGCGAGGGAGGGAATTCTGCCCCTCTACTCCACTCTGGTGAAACCCCATCTGGAGCATCATGTGCAGTTCTGGAGTCCCTGTTACAACAAAGACCTGGACATGCTGGAACATGTCCAGAGAAGGGCCATGAGGATGATCAGAGAGCTGGAGCTGCTCTCTTATGAGGACAGAGTGGGGGTTATTCAGTCTTCAGTTAATACTCTGAGAAGACCTTATTGTGCCCTTCCAGTAACTGAAGGGTGCTGTAAGAAAGCTGGGGAGGGACTTGTTAGGGTGTCAGGTAGTGATAGGACTGGGGGGAATGGAGCAAAACTAGAAGAGGGTAGATTCAGATTGGATGTTAGGAAGAAATTCTTCGCCATGAGGGTGATGAGAGACTGGCACAGGTTGCCCAGGGAGGTGGTAGAAACCTCATCCTTGGAGGTTTTTAAGGCCTGGCTGAATGTAGCTGTGAGCAACCTGATCTAGTGTGAGGTGTCCCTGCCCATGGCAGAGGGGTTGGAACTGGCTGATCCTTGAGGTTCCTTCCAGCCCTGACAATTCTGTGATTCAGTGGCAGTAGCAGCAGCACTAAGGGCAGGATCACAGGATCACAGAATGCTAGGTTGGAAAAAGACCCCAAGAATCACAGAACAGTAGATTGATTTGGGTTGGAAAGGACCTCCAAAAATCAGAGCCTTGTCAAGTCAGACCTCGAGTCATCTGGTCCAGCCTTTCCAGGTAATAGTCTAGCTGAAATGATCTGGCCCAGCACCCTGTCAAGCTGAGTGCTAAAACTGCCCAGTGTTCCCTTGAGAGATAGTTCCACCACATTTTGCCTTTTGTGGTGGGCTGACTGTTAGAACTCAGAGATGGTAACCCAGGTCTGCAAGGAGCAGGCCTCCTTATCGACACAACTCCCATGACAGGCTGTGGGACCTCTACACCTCTGCGTTCTCAGCCATGAGAGTTCTCATTCCATTCACCTCATCTCAACTAGGTTGAAGGTTGGACTTGATGATCTCTTCCAACTGAAGCAACTCTCTGAGGAGCACACAACATCTCTGTATCTCACTTAGTGCTGCTTCACCACCAGAAAGAGAGTAAACAGCACACTTCCTCAAGAGGAGAGCTCTAGTCCCAACTTGAAGGATATATGAAACCCAAGCATCCCTGAGCCTCCTTTATACCCACCAGCAAAATCCACCCACCCCTGTAATTTGCTTTGAAATCAGGGCAGGAGCACTAATTGTTAAGCATTATTCACTGGATGGAACACCGAGGTCTACAAGCCTGCATCCTCCGCAGACATCAGCTTGCTGCATCCCAGGGCTTGGGAAAGCACCAGATGCACCAGTGCACAGCCCTGCCTTTTGAAGGCCTCACCGTGGCAAGCACTACATGAATTTGCCTGCCTGAACTTAGGGTTTGGTTGTTTCACTGGATGGTTTTGTTCCTTTTTTTTCCTTCACAGCAGAGCAAACATATTCCTGCAAAACCCACAAGGCATGTGTGAGCAAGTCATTCCCAGCCAATTTTCCTGGGAACACCTAACAAAGCTGAAGTTTACATTAAATATACACTGAGCATTGCCCCCCCACACCTCCACCAACTCCTCCTCTTTCTTCTGAGGGCAATCAACATCCCAAGTTCCTCTGCCCCAGGAGGAGCTGGCACAATTCACTCTGACTAGACTCCTGAGGGGGAGCAAACAGGCAATTACCCTGATAACAATCTTATCTGAGGAGGGCAATGAAATTAGCAGGGTAGCTGCAGTGATTCTTCCTCAGATAGTGTGTTGAAAGGCCTGACTAACCCATCACGGGATGCAAAACGAATTTCCCTGCGAGCATGTTGGTAACTAAAGCAAGGTGCAATTCTACCCCTACCAGTCCCTTTCAAGGAGGTAGAATTATCTGAGCTACAAAGATGCTGAGGGGCCTGGGGCAGCTGTGAGGAGGAGAGGTTGAGAGCCCTGGGGCTGATGAGCATGGAGAAGAGCAGTCTGAGATGGGACCTGAGAGCTGAAGGGTAGAGGGCAAGAGGATGGGACCATATTATTTACAGTGGTGCCCAGTGACAGCACAAAGGGCACTGGGTGCAAAGTAAAACCCAGGAGGTTCCATGTGAACACGAGGAGAAACTTCTTCGTCGTGAAGGTGCTGGAGCCCTGGACCAGGCTGCCCAGAGAGGTTGTGGAATCTCCTTGTCTGGAGACTTTCAAAAGCCACCTGGATGTGTTTCTGAGTAACCTGTTCTAGGTGATCTTACTTTGGCAAGGAGTTTGGACTCTATGATCTGCAGAGTCTCTTCCAACCTCCAGCATTCTGTGATTCTGCGAAAGAGCTTTTTGCATTGTGAATGTGTTTGGTTTTCCACATGCGGCTGGGGGGGGAGGTTGGTCCAGGGTAGGGATAATTCTTACCTCAAATACCCCAGTTTTAGGTCACTCACTCCAAGAAGAGGTAATGAGTGGGGGGCAAGACAATGGGGCCAGACTCTTTTCAGTGGTGCCCAGTCACAGGACAAGGGCCACAAAGTGGAGCCTAAGAGGTTTCACCTGAACAGGAGGAGAAACTTCTTTGTGGTGAGAGTGCTGGAGCCCTGGAGCAGGCTGCCCAGAAAGGTTGTGGAGTCTCCTTGTCTGGAGAGATTCCAAACCCACCTGGCCATTGTGATCCTGGGTGAGCTGCTGTGGGTGCCCCTGCTTTAGCAGATGGGCTGGACTAAACGATCTCCAGAGGTTCCTTGTAACCCCTACCATGCTGGGATTCTGTGATCTGTTAGGACCAAGTGGTCACGGTCAGCTCAGGACCTGGGCTTGAGGACTTTCTGAGAGTAAAACAGCTGAGCAGTTTCTTCCTTGTTGTTTTCTACTGTTATACAGAATCTTACAAGCAAAAAGCAGTGAGTCAGACTGGCTGGGACCTTCCCTGCTAATAGTGTCACAGACGAGAATCACAGACTAGCATCACAGAAATGTTTTGGCAGGAAGAGACTTCTGAGGTCAGCAAGTCCAACCATTAACCCAGCACTGCCAGGGCACCACTAAACCATGTCCCTCAGCACATCTATGAAGCTTTTCCATCCCTCCAGGAATGAGAACTCCACCTCCACAGGGCCCTACACATCCCAGTGCCCTTCCTGCAATTGCCTTTTTGCAGTCTGCTCTCAAACTTCTCACATGTCAGCTTTCCACGAACCTCAGCAGCAATGCATCTGGGAAGCCCTCCTCAAACAGTTGATTTTCCCCCTTCACTCTGCTGTCCCTAGACCCCACCTGGAGTCCTGTGTGCAGTTCCGGAGCCTCCAACACAAGAAAGACATGGAACTGTTGGAGGCAGTCCAGAGGAGGCCACCAAGATGCTGAGAGGGCTGCAGCAGCTCTGCTATGAGGACAGGCTGAGAGAGTTGAGGCTCTGCAGCCTGGAGAAAAGGCTTCAAGGAGACCTTGTAGTGGCCTTCCAGTATCTGAAGGGGGCTTACAGGAAGGCTGGGGAGGGACTATTGACAAGGCCTTGTATTGATAGGATGAGGAGTAATAGGTTTAAACTGGAAGAGGGGACATTTAAACTGGGTATTAAGAAGAAGTTCTTAGCAGTGAGGATGGTGAAACACTGGCACAGGTTGCCCAGGGAGGTTGTGGCTGCTTCCCCCCTGGAGATATTCGAGGCCAGGTTGGATGAGGCCTTGAGCAACCTGTTCTAGAGGGAGGTGTCCCTGCCTATTTTGGGGCGGGGGTGGAACTAGGTGATCTTTGAGTTCCCTTCCAAACTAAACCATTCTATGATTCTCTAACTCGATCTCATTCTTCTTTAACTATTCACAACAGCCAAAGGAACCTTTCTCCCCTGGGTGCTCCCAGCCTTCACTTCTCTGGAGTGGTGTCCACTAACAGCAGAGCAACAACAAGGGATGTTGAGAGAACTGCTCTGAGATAAGAATCCCAGACAACTTTGCACTTCAGTCTGACAAAGGTAGGATAATTAATGCAGTAACAGGACAGAGCCAAACTGCTCTGAAGCTGCTCACACCCTATCTATACCAACGCATTTACCCTGGGGGATTGTGGTGCAGCAAGCATGACAGAGCAGACTGGAGATGCCATCCTTCTTGCTGGAAAAACCTGGAAGCTATAAGCTCTTCTCTGCAGCTGGGGCAATCTGTGTGTGTGTACATCTTCATCAACTGAGCTGCAACTTTTGAATCTCCAGTAGAGAACCTGAGAACCACAGAATGACTCAGGATGGGAAAGATCACCGAGCCCTCAGTCATCCACCCAACAATACCAACTCTGTGGCTAAATCCTGTTCCTCAGCACCACATCTATGTGGCTTTTAAAAACTCAAGGGAAGATGACTCAATCATTGCTCTGCACAGCCTGCTCCAGGGTTTGACAATCCTTCCCTTCCAGTGGACACGTGGAATAATTTCTTCCAACCTTGAGGCTGTTTCCTTTCATCCTATTGCTTGTTACTTGGAAGAAGAGATCAAGAATCTCCTTGTTCCAAACTCCTTTCAGGATGTCATAGGGGGTTGGAAGATCTCCCCTCAACCTCCTTTTCTTCAGTCACTCCTTACAAGAGTTGTGCTCTACACTCTTCTCCAGCTTGGTTGCCCTTCTCTGGTCTGCTCCAGTATCTCAATATCATTCTTGGAGGGAGGAGTCCAAAACCGAGCCCAGCATTCAAAGTGCAGCCTTATCTGTGCCCAGTACAAGAGGGCACTCCATTGGTGATGCAGGCCAGGATGCTGGTGGCCTTCTTGGTCACCTAGGCACATGCTGGCTCATTTTCAGCCAGGTGCTGACCAGCACCCCCAGGTCTTTCTCTACTGGCCAGTTTCCAGCCACTCTGCCCCAAACCTGGACCATTCATGAGGTGGTTGTGACCCAGATGCAGGACTAGGCACTTAACCTTGTTGAACCTCATCCCACTGGCTTCAGAACAGCCTGTGCAGATCCTACTGTAGATTCTCCCTACTCTCCAGCAGATCAACATACCCTGCCATTTTAGTGCCACCTGCAAACTGATTGAGGATGCTCTCAATCCCCTTGCCTAGATCATGGCTACAGATACAAAAGAGAACAGAGTCGAGTTCTGGTGAATGGAGCAGCTTCATGCACTCTTTACACTGCCCAGTTGCAGGAAGGGGACAAAGATGTAGAAATCACAGAAGTATTCCATTTGGAAAAGCCCCTCAGGATCACCAACTCCAAGCAATAGCCCTGCTCTACAAGGCACACCCTAAACCATAGCCCCAAGCACCACATCCAAATGACTTTTAAATACATCCAGGGTTGGTGACTCCACCACCTCCCTGGGCAGCTCATTCCAATGCCTGACCTCTCTTGCTGGGAAACATTTTTTTGCCAATGTCCAGTCTAAACCTACCCAGTGGCAGCTTGAGGCCATTCCCTCTTGTTCTATCACTAACTAGTGAGAAGAGACCAGCACCAACCTCTCCACAACCTCCTTTGAGATAGATGTAGACAACCATGAGGTCTCCCCTCACTGTCCTCTTTTTTTCAAATGAACCAGCCCCAGATCCTTCAGTTGGTCCTCTTAAGGAGCTTCTCCAGCCCCTACCCCAGTTTTGTGGTTCTCCTCTGCACTCTCTCCAGCACCTCCACATCCCTCCTGTAATGAGATGCCCAAAGCTGAACACAACACTCAAGATGTGGCCTCACCAGAGCAGAGGTCAAGGGAACAATCTCCTCCCTGCTCCTGCAGGGCACAACCTTTCTAATCCCAGCCAGGATGCCACTGGCTTTCTTTGCCTCCTGGGCACACTGCTGGCTCATATCGAGTTGTTTGTCTGTTACAAACCTCAGGCCCCTTTCTTGCAGGCAGCTTTCCAGCCATACTGCCCCCAGCCTGTAGCATTGCTTGGGGTTGTTGTGGCCCAAGTGCAAGAGCTGGCATTTGGTCTTGTTGAAGCTCACATCACTAACATTGGCCCATCTCTCCAATCTATCCAAGTGCTTATGCAGAGTCTCTCTACCTTTATGAAGATCAACACTCCCACCTCACTTGTTGTCATCTGCCAACTTGCTGATGACACACAGATCCACCAGCAATGCAATGCTCAGGAAGAACAATTTCAACTGCCTGAGTGAATCAAGCTGTTGTCAAAACCTGACAAAAGAAAGTCTCTAGCAAAAAGGCTGAGAGGTAAACTTTCTCTCTGACAGCATCTTGCTTCAGTGTTTGCAGTTTCCATATCTACTTAGATTAAGATTAATATCCTTATGAAAATACATAAGGATATATCTACTTAGATTAAGATGAATATCCTTATGAAAATATATAAGCAAGCAGCAGCAGCAGAGGGCCAAGTGCTTATAATGCTTCGCTGAGCTGAATTCACAGCATTTATTTAGCTGTAATCCTTCCTATAGGAAGTTTATTTATACAGACAGGGATTTCTGGAATTCTGTAGGATTAGTCAATCTACAGCATTCTCAGCACACAAATTTTAGCATCAGAATTACACTCGCCTGGATATTCGCCGCCTAGAGTAAATATTTGGGCCGGGGAAGGTTGAACAGCTTAGTCAAGATGAAGCCAGGGGCTCTCTGCTTATTTACTCAGAAGCTTAAATATTGCTGCTCTTCGTTTAAGCAGCCCAGTTGAAAAGATAAACCCACAAAAGCAAAAATGAAGCATCCTTACCCAACGCGAAGTGAGACAGCAGCGAGATTTCTATCACCCTCAAGCCTGAGCAGACATGTGATAAAGCCACACACCGAGTCACAGAGCTCACCACACTCCTTGGCCTCCTTCATGAGAGCCCTGCAGAGCAAACAGCAGCTTCAGCAGAAGCTTTGCTGCTCTCCCAGGCTCGGCTGCACCAGGGAAAGGGGATAAACAGCCCTCCTCCTCCCCATCCCCCTTCTGTTCAACAGCAAGAGGGAAATAATTGGTGTGAAAGCCATTTGCAGTTCAGTTACACTTTGGAGATGTGAAGAGGCAGTTATGCAGAAGGCTGCCTGATGGTGTCCATAGGTCCAACTGAGTGGAGAGGATTTCCAGTGATGCCACACTTCAGCTTTCATCAAAACCAGCACAAAACTCCCACTCACCATAGAATACTTTAGATTAGAAAAGACCTATAAGCCCAACTGTTAAGCTAGGACAGCAAAGCCCACCATGAAACCACATCCCTCAGCACCACATCTACACAGGTTTGAAATCTCTCTTGGGATGGGGACTCCACCACTTCCCTGGGCAGCCTGTTTCACAGCTTGACAAATCTTTTGGGGAAGAAATTGTTCCTCATGTCCAACCTAAACTTCCCCTGGAGCAACTTGGGGTCATTTTCTCTCGTCCTGTCACTTGCTCCTTGGAGAAGAGACCAACCCTCACCTCACTCCAACCTCCTTCTAGGGATTTGTAGAGAGCAACGAGGTCTCCCCTCAGCTTCCTTTTCTGGAGTAAACAACCCCAGTTCCTTCAGCTGCTCCTTGCAGGTCTTGTGCTTTAGACCCTTCACCAGCTTCATTGCTCTTTTCTGGGCCTGCTTCAGCACCTCAACACTCATTCTGGGAGTGAGGGCCCGAAAACTGAGCCCAATACTTGAAGTGCAGCCTCACAAGCACTGAGTACAGAGGTATAATCACTTCCCTACTCCTGCTGGCCGCACTGTTGCTGATCCTGGCTTGGATGCTGGTGGCCTTCTCAGCCAGGGCACACACTGGCTCGTGTTCAGCCAGCTGTCAACCAACACCCTCAGCCCTTTCTCTGCCAGGGAGGTGGCAGCCACTCTGCCCCAATTCTGGAGTGTTCATGGCGTTATTGTGACCCAAGGGCAGGAGCCAGTACTTGGCCTCACTGGCATCATCCCATCCTGTCCAGGTCCCTCTGCAGCGCCTTTCTACCCTCCAGCAGATCAAACACTCCCACCCAGCTTAATGTCATCTGCAAACTCCCTGAGAGACTGAGAGATATTAAAGTAGGTCCAACTCATGAGCCCACCAGCTCTGTAGTCCTCACTTGCATGGTCATGGCAAGTGCTGCTGCCCACCATCCGGTGCCACACAGCTTGTTTGTTTACTGTGCTCTGCAGAACGTTTCTGCACCAATTTCTGTCTCTTTGGAAGAGGAAAAGGCCTTTCCCTGGGACCCCTTGCTCTGAACAGTTGTAACATTCCTAAGAAGCTTCTCAGCTGACTGCCTTTGAAGTCTGAAGAAAAAGAGGTGGAGAAAAAAAAAAAAAAAAGCTCGACCTTGAAAGCTGCATTTCTTGCCTTAAAAGTAGAAGTCTCCAGGGACTCTTGAAAGAAATAAGAAGCAAATTCTCCAGATCCTTATCTCATGCTGTTTTTGAGAGGCTTTTGTTTTATGGTTTTGCTCTTGTAGTGCTTTGGATTAAAGGCTTCCACAGCCACCGCACACTGCACGCAGATCACCTACAGGAGCAGAGCTGGGTCCCTGCGCTGTGCCAGACTAGGACTGCCCCTCTCCCAGGTCAGCTTTTCCTTTCCAGGGAAAGTTCAGCACAGCCACAACATGAGAAGTAAGGTTTTATAGCAGGCAGGTTGCAAAGAGAAGTTTGGAGAGCGTGACCCACTAAGCCACGGTGAATTCCCACCCACCAGCACTCCCACCGCACGTCCTGCTTGTGGTGGGCTCAGCCTCGCACCTGAACACCTCCCCCCCGGCGTCACTTCGTGGCCTCTCATGCTGCCATGGCTGGGAATCGCGGAGTCACAGAATCGCTTTGGTCGGAAGCAGACCTTTCAGATCCAGCTCAACCACTAACGCAGCACAGCCAGGCCACCAGGGAGCCACGTCCCTCCGCACCACATCGACATGGCTTTCGAAGCCCTCTAGGAATTGTGACTCCACCACTGCCCTGGGCAGCCTGTTCCAGGGCTTGGCAACGCTTTAGGGGAGAAGATTGCTCCTGATGTCCAACTTAAATCTCCCCTGGCAAAATCTGAGGCCTCAATGTCATTATTTCAGCAGACTTAGATTGCACTTACCCCAAAACTTACCCCGAACTTTAACTCGGCAAGAAGGGGCTGCTTTTCCCTCTTTACTTCCCTCTGCCTGCCTGCTGCACGTCCTCGCCGTTCCCCTCTTCCTCTCCCAAGCTCAGCTCCTCCTCTGTTCCTCTGCCCTATTAACCTTCTCCGTATCCCACCCACCCAAATTTGCACATTATTAAGCATCATCCAGAGCCTTTTGTTCGAGTCCCTCAAACAAAAGCGTTCTGGTAAGAGGTGCCTTGTACCCAGCAAAGCAGGGAAGCAGCTCGGATGGAACCAGAGAGTTATTTTGCTTGGAAAAGACCTTTAAGATCGAGTCCAACCATTAACCCAGCTCTGCCGAGTCACCACTGAATCATGTCCCTCAGCACCGCATCTTCACGGCAGGGATGGGGACTTCATGGGACCCAGGGCTTGACAACCTTTCTGGGGAAGAAACTGCTCGTATAATGTCCAACAACAGCCTCATTTCTCCCGAGCACTAAGCCAGGACATGCCAGAACTCAAGGACACGTCCTCTCCCGAATTCCACAGAGCAAGATAAGCCCCTGAGCCTCGCACTTACTTTATCTCAACTGAGAGGCTCCCCCTGCTCTCCCACTCAGTAAGAAAATCCCTAATCATTTCCCACTGAGGCAGGGAATAGGTTAAAGTTTCTTCTGTCTGGTGTCAGCTCCCTTCGCAGATTAGGGGGAAACAATGAGGTCTCGGCGCTCGGAGCTATCGCTGATGCTTCCCGCGGGGATGGCAGCGCCGGCTGCAAAGAGGATTAGGCTGAGGGGTTTAGGAGAGGAGCCGCAAGCGGCTCGGCCTTATCAGGGAACAGAAACCGAGCTGCCCCCCAGACTTTGCACCTGGGACTGCTGGCTGGCTCCGGCGCTGCCTGGCGGAGCGCACGCCCGCTTATCGGGGGCGATAAGGCGGCTGAGGAGCTGGCAAGGAGGGCTGGCGACGGCAGCTCGCAAGGCGTTCCCCCGGCGGAACACCCAGCGGTGTTCACAGATCGTCCCACAGCATCACTCCAGGTATCTGCTTGGAAGAGACCTCCAAGACCATCCAGCTCAGCCCTCGACCCAGCACTGTAGGGTCGACGCTAAAGCGCCAGGTCCACAGGCTGCTTAAACACCTCCCGGGGATAGTGACTCCACCGCTGCCCTGGGCACACCATTCCCGTGTTTGGGAACCCTTCAAATGGGGAAATACTTCGTGGCATCCGGCCTGAACCTTCCCTGCTGCACCTTGAAACCATTTCCTCTGGGCCTCTTGCTTGCTACCAAAGAGATGAGGCTGCCCCCTCCCCACCCCAAACCTCCCTTCAGGGAGCTGTACACACCAACGAGGTCTCCCTCAGCCTCCCCTTCTCCAGACTCAACATCCCCAGCTCCCTCAGGGCCTCCTCATAGCCCAGGTGCTCCAGGCCCTTCTCCAACCTAGTTGCCCTTCTCTGGACATGCTCCAGCCCCTCAACATCCTTCTTGTAGTGAGTGGCCCAGCATTGAACGCAGTTCTCATGATGTGGCCTCACCAGTGCTGAGCACAGGGGATGATCACCTCCTGTCCCTGCTGGCCACCCTGTTTCTAATCCAAGCCAGAATGCCATTGGCTTTCTTGGACACCTGGCGCACTGCTCACTCACGCTCAGTCAACTGTCAGTCAGCATCCCCAGGTCCCTCTCCAAGTTGCATATTTCCACCCAAACATCTCCATGTCTCTGGCTTGTCATGGGGCTGTTGTGACCCAGGTGGAGGACCTGGCACTCAGCCTTGTTGAGTTTCATGCAGTTAGCCTTGGCCCATCAGTTTAACCTGTTCAGGTCCTGCTGTAAAGCTTCCCTACCCTCTAGCAGATGGACATAGCCACCCAGCTCGGTGTCAGCTGCAAACCTGCTCACTGACCTGTGCTGACTAATTGTAGTCTCACTCTGGTCATCTGCATTTTGCCATCCCTGCAGGTGTTCAAGAAATGTGGAAGTGGCACTTCATAGACACAATTTAATGGCTATGATGGGTTTAGGCTGACGGTTGGACTTATTGATCTTACAAATCTCTTCCAACCAAACCAATTCTACAATTCACAGAATCACAAAATTATAGGGGTTGGAAGGGACCCCTGGAGATCACCAAGTCCAGTTTCCCTTCCAAGGCAGGTTCTCCTAAAGAAGGTCACACAGGAACACATCCAGGGGGGTTTTGAATGTCTCCAAAGATGGAGAGTCCACAATGTCTCCAGGCAGACTGTTCCAGTGTTGTATTATCCTTAAATTAAAGAAGTTCTTCCTTATGTTTAGATGGAACTTCCCATGTTCAAGCACCTAATGAGGTGCTCATTACCTCTTGTCCTGCATTCTATGATGCTATGAAAACATGGACCCATCAGAGCACATGGGCTCTGCATTCCTTGTCATAGCTGGAAAATTCATGTTGGTGGAGCTGTGGTGGCCACTTTGGCCTTCCACAGGGGAGGCTATGAGTGCTTTGGAAAGCACAGCAGCATCAGTGAGATCTAAGGGATCTGAGGTATAGCTTGAAGAGCCTGATGAAGGGCCCCTGACAGTCTCAGAGCTGACCTCCATTGAACAAAGAACATGAAATTGCCATGGAGGGTTCATAGGACACAAATTCCATCACTGCAGGCTCTGTAAGTGCCACAAACAAGAGAGCAGTTTGCTCACACCCAGACAGCTCCACCAGCTCTTACAAAAGAAACACAGCACAATTTGTGTGGCCAGATGAGCCATCAAAAAGTAGTGGACTTCAGGGAGCACTTAACGTAAGAGGCAAACCCTAAGTGCTCAGGAGACTGTGTCACCTCTTTTCCCCCCTAGTAGCTGCACAGTTCAAATTCACAGATTGGATTATATTGGAAAGGACCCTCAAAGGTCATCTTGTCCAATCCCCCTGCAGCCAGCAGGGACACCTCCAGCTACAGCAGGCTACTCAGGGCTACATCGAACCTAATCTTAAATACTCACGGGAAGAAGGACTCAACCACATACCTGGGCAACCTGCTCCAGTATTTTAGCACTCTCATAGTGAAGAACTTCCTCCTTATGTCTAACCTAAGTCTCCCCTGCTCCAGTTTCAAATCAATGCCTCTCGCCCTTCTAAACAGTCCTTCCAAGCCTTCCTGTAGGTCCCTTTCAGGTATTGAAATGTAGCTGTAAGGCATCCAGTCCTCTCCAGGCTGAACCACCTCAATCCTTTCACTCATCATGAGAGCCTGAGTCCTCCTGAAGTCTCACAGTTGGGGTAGACACATCCTGCTGATGTGCGAGAGGGCTTTGTTGGTTCAAAGGGGTTTAATAGCTCCCTACACGCTTGCTAGAGGCTAGAACGGCAAACAATGGCATCAGTGCATTTTTACAGCTCAGAATCGCTGAGCTTCACCCTCCAGGCCTCCCCAGCGTGGGTCAGTCTCCTCACACAGTGCTGTCTGAAGCAGTCCTTGCCACCTCCCACCACGTACAGATCAAACCCTCCAACCAGCAGTGAATACTGAGCAAAGCAACAGTTTTAAGATGCCTGTAAAGCCTGTCCATGAACTACTGCATGCCTTAAACCAAGTTGTCTGGCTCCTGCAGGGGGTTAAGGTCTCTCAGAGTCGGTCTCAGTTGGATGTTTTTCACCAGCCAAAACAAATCTCATGCTCATACAGCTCAAGCATGTCTCTACTAACCTTCGCTGCTGGGTGCTGGGCTCTCCTGGGTTCTCTCTCTATCCACTGTTTCTTGCCATCAATCTCTGTGGAAAAGCAGAAGAAATGGAACTGAAAGCCCAAGGATTTGCCTGGCTCACGGCTTGTAAATGGAACCAGAAGCTTGCGCTGTTAACTTGCCTCCAACAAACTGGTGCTTTAAGGGACCTGTGAGGCCCTGCAGAGATCTGAACTCCCACTGCCCCAATGCTTCTGATGCTGCCTTCCTTTGGAGAACAATTGGGAGAGCACAGGCATTTGCAAGAATCGGCTAAATAAAATCCCTGTCTTTCAAATCTTAATAGAGTCATGATGTAGCCCCCAACCCCCTCCCCGAGCCGTGGGAAGGCAGAAACCCAGTGAGTTCCACAGTTTCTTGGGTGATTTTAGGTATGCAAGGAAACTTCACAGCTCAGAAAGAATGTTCTGCTAAACGGTGAGTGCTTTACAGCTTATCTGGAAAGATTAACAGGATGACTTGATAAGAGGCGACAGAGAGAGTAAAGGCAACCTCAGCAAGGAAGGCAACACAAGAACAGTCGAAAAAACAATCAAAAGAAATCTCTCAAGGTGAGGGCTGAAGAAGTAGGCTTAGGGGGGAAAAAAATCAATCCACACCACAGTTGACAGAGCGGATTCAGGTCTAGAGAGAGGCATTCCATCATCACCCATGCAGATGATTCATTTTCTTTGGGGATATTGAATTGTATCAGCATTGTAAAGACAGTTTTTTCCACTCAAATCCACCCAGTACCTCTGTGCTCCTTCCAGCCTTGGTGGCTCAGACAGAGACTTTGACTGATGGTGGCAGACACCATCAAAACTATAGACAGTTCTGCAAAGAGGTTTGCAACACAGGAGAGTCAGATGAGCGAGGACATCACTTTGCCAAAGCGCAAAGTATGTGCAGCAGGGCAAATAATATAAATGGAGCTAAGTTGCAAGCAGTTGTGCTGCCTCTGCCTCACGGAGCTGCTCCGTTCAGACAACATGCTCTGCCTCGCAGCTTGCCCAGGATTGCAATGGCTGGGGGGGGTTGGAATATCTCCAGACAAGGACACTCCAAAACCTCTCTGGGCAGCCTGCTCCAGGACTCCAGCACACTCACAACAACGAAGTTTTTCCTCATGTTCAGATGGAACCTCCTGGGTTCTAGATTATGTCCACTGCTCCTTATGCTGTGGCTGGACACCTCTGCAAGAGCCTGGCCCCATCCTCTTGCTCCCCACCCTTTAGCTCTTGCTGAGAATATCACAGTATCACAAAGGTTGGAAGAGACCTCACAGATCATCAAGTCCAACCCTTTACCACAGAGCTCAAGGCTAGACCATGGCACCAAGTGCCACGTCCAACCTTGCCTTGAACTGCCCCAGGGACGGCGACTCCACCACCTCCCTGGGCAGCCCATTCCAGTGTCCAATCACTCTCTCAGTGAAGAACTTTCTCAGGTCCCATCTCAGGCTGCTCTTTTCCAGGCTCAACAGCCCCAGGGCTCTCATCCTTTCCGCCTCACACAGATACTCCAGGCCCCTCAGAGCCTTTGTACCCTCTGCTGGACTCTTTCTAGTAGTTCTCTTGAACTGGGGAGCCTAGCCTCCAGCTGTAGCCTCCCTAGGGCAGAATCAAGGGGGAGGAGATATAACTACATCTCACTTGCCTGTAGAGAGGGTCTGGTCCATCCCCTTTCAGAATGTAATTTACACCCTTCCAAAATCAATCAGCATCCCTAAGCTCTTGGAAAAGGAAAGTGTTAATGTTGCTGTCAAAGGCCTCATCAGACCCAGGAGCCTGGGTGACTGTGACACTAAAGACATTAAAAGGCTTCATTTGAGAGAGTTTCTGCTCTTCCTACCCTTGCCTTGAAAGGCTCCGATTAAAGCTCCCTTAGTATCAGAATTCAATTTCTTTCGGGTTTTGCAAACAACAAGGGCTGTGTGAGCTGAACGCTGCCTGCAGCCTTTGAGGAGATTAGGCTCTTACCAGCCAGCTACGAGGATCTCAAATCCAGGACTAATCCTAATTCCCATTTACCCACATCTTCATTGTGCAGTGAAAGCTTGGCTGCTCCTCCGCTTGCGCATGAATTCTTCCGCCTGCTGCGATCGGTGTCACGCGCGGCAGCTGCCAAAGCTCACCTGGGCTTAAGAAGAACATTCTGACCTTGGTTTCCCAAAAATCCCACTAAAGCAGAAGACTGGAGCTGGGGAAAAAGATTTCTTTTCTCTTCCAAGCGGGGCATGACAGGAATGGGATATTTTCTAGCCTAAAAGCTTTTAGCAGCCAAAAAGAGGAGATTTCAGACCTGGCTTGGAAGAAAGGAGGATGCATAGCCAAAAGCACAAGGACAGAAAAGCAGCTGCCGAGGGAGGTGGTGGAGGCACCGTCCCTGGAGGTCTTCAAGAAAAGACTGGATGAGGCACTTAGTGCTATGGTCTAGTTGACTGGATAGGGCTGGGTTATAGGTTGGACTGGATGATCTTGGAGGTCTCTTCCAACCTGGTTGAGTCTATGATTCTATCTCTGACCTGTAGTGCTGCTGCTGGTGCTAAGTCATCAGAACCAAACATTCACATGATAGCCACTGAGGCTGCAGCAAGCACTGCCCATCACCATGGTCAAGTTCACTCCACCAGGATATGGTTTTGGGGATAAAAAAAATCAGTGTTCTATGTGAGAAGCCCTCGTCCTCCTCTTTTCATAGAGGTTCTGCAGCCAGAAGTCCCACCTGCAGCCTCTGAGGCCCTGGGGATTGGGTCAGACCTAGGTGAGACCTTCCTACTGCCACCAGAGAAAAGCCACCTCCTTCAGTTCTTAGTCTTCTCAAGCTGGGCTACACAGACTGCCTTGAAAGGCTTTTGCTAGCACCTCGCTCCTCATATCTTATACACAGGGCAGCCAAAGTGCCTCTCCAAGATCATTTTACATCAAATCACTGCCAAATCTCGTTCTTGTGGCCAAACTAGGCACAGTTTCAGGCTACCAAGACTTGATGAATAAGCAAGATCAGGTCATTCAGGACCTCCTGGCATTCCTAGGCAAAGTATTCATCCTAGGCACTGCAGATGAGGATGGACTGCTGCCTGGCCTAACATCAAATGGAACAATTTGAATTCAGTTAAAAGCAAGTTCTTACAGATATCTGGGGAGAGAAAAAAAAAAAAAAAACCAACAACTGGTGATGTTTCCTGTGTTTAAAGCCCAAGAATTCACCACACATGAAAGAAACCTTCCAGGAAAGACATTCCCAAGTGAACAAAAATGTGTTTGGCACCAGTGATTGTTACCAGCACGGGAACCTCCCTGCTGGCAAGGAAATCAGTGTAGCTGCTGGGAAAGGCAGACTTAGGGGTTTCAGTGTAGGTAAAAGAACTGGTGAAATCCTGGAATCCTCTATTTCCACCCACCCCAAACTCAGCAGCCTGAATTCCCCAAGATCCAAAGGTTTCATGAGGTTTAGGGACAACACTCTCTAACTGGAGACATAACCAGATCTGCCCTCTGCTTTGCAGCTGGCTAGGACCTATTGCTTGCTCAGCAGGACGCCCAAATGGAGATCCCAGCAAAGTTCTAGGAGACTGGAGTAAGGAGTGGGTTGCACACCAGATGAGCTGTGGCAGCTCTCTGTGCTCTACAGGGTGGCCAGGGGATCAGAACCAGCCAGCAGGGGTTTAGGAGGGGCAGGTCCTGCTTGACCAATTTGATCTACTTTTATGACCAGATGACTGCCTGGTGGACATGGGGCAGGCTGTGGATGTAGTCTACCAGGACTTCAGCAAGGCCTTTGACACTGTCTGCCACAGCAAACTCCTGGCCAAGCTGGCAGCCCTTGGCTTGGACAGGGGCACTCTCTCCTGGGTTAAGAACTGGCTGGAGGGCCAGGCCCAGAGAGTGGTGGTGAATGGAGCCACATCCAGTTGGCAGCTGTCACTGGTGGTGTGCCCCAGGGATCAGTGCTGGGCCCAGTCCTGTTTAATATCTTCACTGACAATCTGGATGAGGGGATTGAGTCCTCCATCAGTGAGTTTGTTGACAACACTAAGTTGGGAGCATGTGTTGATCTGTTAGAGGGCAGGAGGGCTCTGCAGAGGGACCCGAACAAGCTGATAGATGGGCACAGTCAATGCCAGGAGTTTTAACAAGTCCAAGTGCCAGGTTCTGCACTTTGGCCACAACAACCCCATGCAGTGCTACAGGCTGGGGACAGAGTGGCTGGAGAGAAGCCAAGCAGAGAGGGACCTGGGGGTACTGGTAGACAGCAGCTGAAGACGAGCCAGCAGTGTGCCCAGGTGGGCAAGAGAGCCAATGGCATCCTGGCCTGTACCAGGAACAGTGTGGCCAGCAGGACCAGGGAAGTTCTTCTGCCCTGTACTCAGCACTGGTCAGGCCACACCTTGAGTACTGTGTCCAATTCTGGGCCTCTCAGTTTAAGAAAGATGTTGAGGTGCCTCAATGTGTCCAGAGAAGGGCAGCAAGGCTGGTGAGGGGTGTGGAGCACAGCCTTGTGAGGAGAGGCTGAGGGAGCTGGGGGTGTGCAGCCTGCAGAAGAGGAGGCTCAGGGCAGACCTCATTGCTGTCTACAACTATCTGAAGGGAGGCTGTAGCCAGGTGGGGTTGGTCACTTCTGCCAGGCAAGCAGCAACAGAACAAGGGGACACAGCTTAAATCTGCACCAGGGCAGGTTTAGGCTGGACATTAGGAAGAAATTCTTCATGGAAATAGTGATTTGCATTGGAGTGGACTGACTGGGGAGGTGGTGGTGTCACCATCCCTGGAGGTGTTTAAAGGAGGCTGGATGAGGCACTTAGTGCCATGGTTTAGTTGTCTGGGTAGGGCTGGGTGATAGGTTGGACTCAGTGATCCTAGAGGTCTTTTCCAACCTGGCTAATTCTGTGATTCTGTGCACATCCCCTGCAGCTGATGGGAGGTAAATTAATTTAGCCATGAGAAACTCTAGATACATTTCATTACCTGTTGTTTGCCATGGGCTAAGACCACACACATGGACAAACACTTCAGCTCATCCAAGAGCTGGTGATTTGACTGAGTGCCTGGCTTCTGGAATGGTGCAGCCTGGTTCACAGCCCCTTTTTTGCCTAACTTCAAGCCAGTGTTTGAAGCAAGCAGATTAGTTTCCCAAAAGGTGGCCAAGCCATCGTGCTGATGTGTACTCTGGGGTAAGGTGTCTTCAGGCTTGGGAGTCTGGGGAGAGGAAACTTCCTCGTGGAAATAGTCACTGCTACAATGGAGATTCAAACAGCTTAGAGTGTATGTTAGTACCTCTGGCAGAGTCCAAAGGAGACAGGGAGCTACTGAAAGTAGTCCACCAGAGGCTACAAAGATGCTCCAGTCTCCTGACCATCACTCTGATGAGGAAGGACTAAGACATGTGGGCCAGGGAAATAGAGGCTTGGCTTATGGAGTCTTCAATCACAGAATGACAGCATGGTAGGGGTTAGAAGTGACCCCTGGAGATCATCTAGTTCAAACCCACTGCTAAAGCAGGGGCACCCACAGCAGCTTGCCCAGGATCACAATGTCCAAGCAGCTTTAGAATCTCTCCAGACAAGGAGACTCCACAAGCCCTTTGCTCCAGGCCTTCAGCACCCTCCCAACAAAGAAGTTTTTCCTTAAGTTCAGGTGAAATCTCCTACATTCTAACTTGTATCTATTGCCCCTTGTCCTGTCACTGGGCACCACTCAAAATAGCCCAGACTCATCCTCATGACCTCCACCCTTTAGCTCTTGCTGAGTATTGCTCAGATCCTCTCTGAGACTGCTCTTCTTCAGGCTCAACAGCCCCAGAGCTCTCAGCCTTTCCTCCTCACAGAGCTGCTCCAGGCCCCCCTCAGCATGTTGACGATCTCCATTGAACTCTCTTTAGTAGTTCCCTGTCTCTCTTGAACTGGGGAGCCTAAAACTGCACCCAGCTATGGCACAGCAGAGGGAGAGGAGAACCTCTCTCAACTTGCTGGCCACATTCATCTTCATGCACCCCAGGAAGCCTTCTTGACCACGAATGCACATTACTGGCTCATGGTGAACTTGCTGTCCACCCAGGTCCTTCTCCTTATAGCTGCCTTCCAGCAGGTCAGTCCCTAAATCTGGTCTTCAGGCCAGCCCAGCAATCTGCTTCCCAAGCTTACCCAAAAGCCCAACTCCTCCCATGCCATAGCACACTGATTCACACATAGCAGAGGATTTGGGGCTTGCATCTGGCTTTAACATTTAAATCTGCAGAGATTAACCATATCCTTAATCATATGGTGGTGGAGGTGGAGCTGTCATGTACATACATCCCTCTGCAAATCCTCCTTTTCCCTCTGCCAGCTCCTTTGTCTTCTGGCACGGAAGGGGGAATGGTGGCAGAAGAATGCAGCTCAGGTTCCCTCCTTTCTACACATGGAAACCGCTGAGTGGTTTGCACAGTTTAAGGATTTCTGCCTGTGAAACTGCTATGGACACAACAAAAGCCACCTAGTGATGAACTCAGTCTTAAGCAACATATACTCTGTGCCACAAAACTAAGTAGTAACTCAGTGCTTGAAAAAAGCAGCAAGAGTTATTTCCTCCTGGTGATCAGAAACATTTCAGGGGGGATAATCTCTTATTAAAAGTTGTTGTTTGCAACACCTAAAGCCACCCATTGAGAGATGTGAGAGGCAGAGAGAAGAGCCCATTGAAACCAGTCCAGCGATTCATGCACTAGGCACCAGCCACATCTTCCTGGCATTCAGTTATGGCATTGTTTAGGTGGGAAAAGACTTCCAAGCTCATCAACTTAGAACAAGCCATATCAAAACAATGTTCCCTAAAGCTGATTTTCCCAGTGTCCTACCCAGCCCAGCTTAGGATGTCCCAAGCAAAGCAATATCTCATCACAGGATCATAGAACGGATTGGGCTGGAAGGGATTTTAAGATCATCTAGTTCCAAGCCCTGCCATGGGCAAGGACAGCTCCCACTAGACCAGGCTGCTCAAAGCCGCATCCAACCTGGCCTTGAACACCTCCAGGGAGGGAACATCCACAACCTTCCTTGGCAACCTGTTCCAGTGTCTCACCACCCTTGCTGGAAAGAATTTCTTTCCATGCTAAATGAGAAAGGAAAAGCTTATTCCAGCCTCTCCTTGCCAGCCAGTTCCTTTATCTTGCTTCTCCTGGCATCCTCCCAGTTCCAAACTCAAAGAGGTTCTTGCAGCAATCTTTTCCATGCTGCTTGCCTCCAGCTCAAAGGTGTTGGTGACCGCCCTCCTGGGATGCAAAGTGGAAAGCACTGATGCTCTGAAGACATGAAACAGGCTGGCAGCTGACATTTAGCACTGAATAATGCCTTAGAAATAAATACAAACAAAACCAGAGCAGTGAAAGCTCACTGAAACCTGAAAGCCACCTCCTTGGCAGCAAAGGTAACGCCACAGCTCAGTGACAAGGGCTCTCCTGAGGGCTGAGGTTGCCTGGCCAGTGCTGATGAAGGACACAAACACAAGCACTGGTACCAGTGCTCCGAGATGTTTCAGAGGCAACACAAGGAACAACCTGGTCTCCTGGGCTAAATACTCACAGTTTCAGCTACTGATCTCAGCAGCATTTACCTGGTTCCAGAGGACAACATTAACAGAATGTCTCCAGAGATCATAGGATCATTGAACTGGTTTGCCTGGAATCATAGAATCAACCAGGTTGGAAGAGACCTCCAAGATCATCCAGGCCAACCTAGCACCCAGCCCTATCCAGTCAACTAGACCATGGCACTAAGTGCCTCATCCAGGCTTTTCTTGAAGACCTCCAGGCACGGCGACTCCACCACCTCCCTGGGCAGCCCATTCCAATGCCAATCACTCTCTCTGACAACAACTTCCTCCTAACATCCATCCTGTACTTCCCCCAGCACAACTTGAGACTGTGTCCCCTTGTTCTACTTCTGGTTGCCTGGGAGAAGAGACCAACCCCCACCTGTCTACAAGAGACCTTTGAGATCGCTGAGCCAAACCTTTAGCCACCATGACCATTCAACCATGTCCCAAAGTGCCATGGCCATAGGTTTCTTGAACACCTCCAGGGACAGGGACTCCACCACCTCCCTGGGCAGCTTGTTCCCATGCCTGACTACTCTTGCAGCATCTGCTTATTTCCACTGCATTGATCCCAAAGTCACCAAGCAAGGTGAGGTGTCTGCTTTCTCCTGCCTGAGACACCCCCGGGTGCTTCCTTCAGAAAGCCTTTTGCTTTGGAGCTGTGATAAAGGCACAAACTGCAAACACCAACCTTCCCAGGCACAAACATACAGCTGCTGGGTGTGAAATCAGCTCCAAAGCACAGCTTTGTTCCTGGAATTGTAATAGGCTTGAAAAAAAAAAAAAGAGCCTTGAACCTGGTGAAAGCTCAAGGCCCTCAGCTTGTGTGGAATCAGGGTTGGGGTTTGCACTCTGCTGGCTCTGCAGAGATGCTGCATGGCAGCCAAAATCTGGGGCTAGGGGGTGACGATGCTCAGCATTTTGGTCCTGTACTGTGAGCTGCCACGCACAGAACTCAGGATCTTGGGGGAGGGTGGAGGTGTGTGTGAAATAGTTGCAGTATCAAAAATGATGTCCCTGTAGTTGTTTCTTAATTAAAGGGCAGATGCTTTACACAGCTCCTCTTGAACTTCAGGTCTCTGCTTTTCTCCATCTTGGCAACTTCTTGGAGCTTTCTATTAAGGTATTAAGGGCAGGGAAACCAGTTGGTTGCCTCAAGCTGAGGAGGAAATGCTAGACTTGGAGGATTATCTCAGTGCAGTGAATTTTAAAGGCTTTTTGCCATACATGTGTGGAAAGCTGTCAAAATGCTAATGCTTCTGCCTTTTTTTTCCTCTTTTTTAACCCTTTCAACTCATGGGAATCTTGGAAGGTTCTGGGCCCCTCAATTCAAGAGAGATGTTGAGGTACTGGAATGTGTCCAGAGAAGGGTGACAAAGCTGGTGAGGGGCCTGGAACACAGCCCTGTGAGGAGAGGCAGCCTGCAGAAGAGGAGGCTCAGGGCTGACCTCATTGCTGCCTACAACTCCCTGAAGGGAGGCTGTAGCCAGGTGGGGTTGGGCTCTGCTGCCAGGCAGCCAGCAATAGAATGAGGGGGGACAGTCTCAAGTTGTGCCAGGTTTAGGCAGGATATTAGGAAGAAGTTCTTCACAGAGAGAGTGATTGGAATGGGCTGCCCAGGGAGGTGGTGGAGGCACCATCCCTGGAGATGTTCAAGAAAAGCCTGGCTGAGGCACTTAGTGCTATGGTCTGGTTGATTGGCTAGGGCTGGGTGCTAGGTTGGACTGGATGATCTCTTCCAACCTGGTTGATTCTATGATGGAAAGTAAGAATGATGTTATTCCTGTGCAAAAGGACAGTCCAGACAGAAATGATGATCAATGTAGCTTTTCATCTGCTAGGCACAACTTGAAGGTTCTTCTCTCCCTCTACTCTGCCCCGGTGAGATCACATCTGGAATATTGTGTCAAATTTTGGGCTTCTCAGTTCAGGAGAAACAAGGACCTGCTGGAAAGAGTCCCGTGGAGAGCCAGGAGGATGACTGGGGGACTTGAGCATCTCCCCTGTGATGAGAGACTGAGAGCCCTGGGGCTGTTTAGTCTGGAGAAGAAAAGGCTGAGAGGAGATCTGAGCAATGTGTACAAATATCTGAGGGGTGGGTGTCAAGTGGAGTGGGCCAATCTCTTTTTACTGGTCTGCAGTAATAAGACAAGCAGCAACAGCTACAAACTGGAATAGAGAAGGTTGCACTTCAACGTGAGAAGAAACTTCTTTACAGTGAGGGTGCCAGAGCCCTGGAGCAGGCTGCCCAGAGAGGTTGTGGAGTCTCCATCTCTGGAAACTTTCAAAACCCACCTGGATGTATTCCTGTGTGAACTACCCTGGGTGATCCTGCTTTGGCAGGGGGGTTGGACTGGATGATCTCTGGAGGTGCCTTCCAACCCCTAAGGTTCTGTGATTGTGTGACTACAAATCACAAAGTGCTTTGGGTTGGAAGTGACCTTTAGTGGCCATCTAGATCAGCTCCTCCCAGTGAAAAGGAAGAATAATGAACCCATCACTTGGCCAGATCAATTCTGTGTGCTCAGGTAAGCCCATCTGCAAGTGTAGTGTAGGTCAGGTGCTCTCTGCAACCAACACCCCACAGAAAAGGCTAGCACAGGGTCAGTGAAGTTGGAGCCAGGTTGCTGCAGCTGGATGACTCCTACAGCCCCTTTGGAGGGAATCATAGCATGGTCTGGGTTGGAAAGGACCTCCAAAGACCATCCAGTCCAACTCCCTCTACAGTCAGCCAGGACATCCACCACTTGATCAGGTTGCCCAGAGTCTTGTGGAGCCTCACTTTCAATATATCCAGAGATGAGGCCTCAACCACCTGCAGTGACAACAAAAGGCACCAAAGCTGGTGAGGGGTCTGCAGCACAAATCTAGACCATGTCCAGTTTGTTCACCCTGATGCTGTTTTCCTCATCCACCAGCTGATCTCTGATTTATGCCTGGGAGTACACACTCCAATCAAAAGGTACCAGCAGTGAGAATCCTCTTTTCAACACATTTACACTTAGTGGAAGGGTGAGAAAATTACCTTCTCATCCGTTTCAACAGCAGCATCTGTTTCACCACCTCCTGGCTAAACAATGGTCTATCTGGACAAATCCTTGCCTCATTAGGCAGAGCTCAGCATAAGGGGAAAAGCTCAGGGACAGCAGAACAGGAAAAGGGAAGGAAGTGACAAATCCTGGCCTTGCAGAGCCACCCACAAAGCTGCAGGACAGTCAGATGCAGGCACTCTTTACATTTAATCCTATTCCCGTTTTCTCCCACTCTATAACTGCTGCACTTCACAACTTATCAAAGAGGACAGCTGAGGATTGCAGCTCCACGTTTAAGGACAGCCTACAGGTGTAACCTTGCAGGGTGCCAAAGGAAACGGATCCATCACATGGCTTCTGCTGGGCTCCTTCAGCCCCAGCTTAGACTGCAACATGGAAGCCCACTGGGACACAGAGGGGATTTTGCAAGATTTCAGGGAACAGCTGGGGGCAGGATGTGGGTTGTGGCAAGCCCTTCACAGCACCATCCTAGCACAGACTGTCCTCATTTTAGCAGGACCAACATGCAGGGCAGCTCAACCATCCAAGTTCTCAGCTTACTGCAACTGCTTTCACAGAATTAATCAGGTTGGGAAAGACCTTTGAGACCATCTAGCCTAAACTATTACCTAACACCATCTAATTAACTAAACCATGTCACTAAGTGTCCCACCCTACAACTACCTGAGGGGAGGTTGCAGCCAGGTGGGATTGGTCTCCTCTCCCAGGCAACCAGCAACAGAACAAGGGGACACAGTCTCAAGTTGTGCTGGGGAGGTCTAGGCTGGATGTTAGGAGGAAGTTGTTGGCAGAGAGAGTGATTGGCATTGGAATGGGCTGCCCAGGGAGGTGGTGGAGTCACCATCCCTGGGGCTGTTCAAGAAGACTTCATGAGGCATGTGGTGCCGTGGTCCAGTTGACTGGATAGGGATGGGGGATAGGTTGGACTGGATGATCTTGGAGGTCTCTTCCAACCTGGTTGATTCCATGATTCTCTGAAACACCTTCGAGTCCAACCTAGCACCCAGCCCTAGCCAGTCAACTAGACCATGGCACTAAGTGCCTCATCCAGTCTTTTCTTGAACACCTCCAGGGACGGTGACCCCACCACCCCCCCAGGCAGCCCATTCCAATGCCAATCACTAGTGCTGTGAAGAATTTCTTCCTAACATCCAGCCTAAACCTGCCCTAGCACAGCTTGAGGCTGTGTCCTCTTGTTCTGTCACTGGTTGCCTGGCAGTAGAGACCAACCCTCACCTGGCTACAACCTCCCTTCAGGTAGTTGTAGACAGCAATGACCCTGGGCCTCCTCTTCTCCAGGCTGAACAACCTCAACTCACTCAGCTGCTCCTCACAGGGCTGTGCTCCAGCTCCCTCACCAGCCTTCTCTGGACATGTTCAAGCATCTCAACATCTTGCTTAAATTGAGAGGCCCAACCTGGTATTTTTCCCCTTCTCCCTCTCCAATTCAGGAGGAGGAAAGAATGTGGCCTTGGATTATGTGTTCTTGTTTGTCTCTATGATTTAAACACACTTAACAAATGTGCAGCATATGGACATGAAATGGATGCAGAAAGAATCTGGTCACTCACCAGAGAGAAGACACAAACCAACCTCTGTGGGCAAACAGCCTAGCCCTGAAGTAGGTCTCCTATAATTCCCAAATCCAGCCACCACTAACAGCACAGCCTAAGCCTCTGGAGCAGAGCAGCAGATTACCCTCATCCTCCCGGGGACCTTAGAAATCAGCCTCGTAAGTGTTTCTTTTGATGACTGCAACCAGAAGAAGCAAGAAGCTGCAATCTGCTGCATTTCAATCGAAGACAGAAGGACTTAGACTTGATTAATTAAAACATTTCTTTTTCTTACATCAATTTCTTGTGCAAAGATGTGAGGAGATTATTGCCATCTGATATTTGACAAAGTATTTCCTTGTTAGCGTCAAAACCCTGCCATAAAAGCAAGTTTTAGGGCGATTTTTCTTTCAGTGACTCCACAGTTAGGGTCTGGACCTCAGCAGACACACTGGAGTTCATCCTGCATTCACAGAATCACAGAATACATCTGGATGGAAGAGACCTCCAAGATCACCCAGTCCAACCCTCAACCCAGCACTGAAGAGTCAGCACTAAGCCATGTCCTCCCTAAGCTCTGGGTCCAGAGGCTGCTTGCACACCCCCAGGGGTGGCAACTCCAACACTGCTCTGGGCAGACCATTCCAATGCCTGAGAACCCTTCCAGTGATGAAATATTTCCTCCTCCCCTGGAGCAGCCTGAAACCATTTCTTCTGCTCCTGTTGCTTGACACCAAGGAGCAGAGGCTGCCCCCTCCTCACACCAACCTCCCTTCAGGGAGCTGTAGAGAGCAATGAGGCCTCCCTCAGCCTCTTCTTCCCCAGGCTGAACACCCCCAGCTCCCTCAGATGCTCCTCATAGGCCAGGCACTCCAGGCCCTTCTCCAGCCTCAGTGTCCTTCTCTGGACACTCTCCAGCCCCTCAATGTCCCTCTTGTGGTGAGGGGCCCAGAGCTGAACACAGCATTCAAGATGTGGCCTCACCAGTGCTGAGCACAGGTGACACTTTGACACTACATAACCCTTTCAGAGCTGACTGGTGTGATTTCTTCTGAGCTGCACCCATCAGAGCTGTATGAAGCCCCTGGTTCTGCTCAGACCTTCTGCTGTCTCATGCTCCTGCCTTCTACTTGAACTTGTAGGAGAAGGAGGGGTGATACCAGAAAGGCAAGCTCAGATTCCCCATCTACCACAAGAAGAACAAAAAGCCTTCTTTAAAGAGGTTAGCAGGGACCATCTGAGGATGCAGTTGGCTTCTTGGAGACTGGAAGCTCCCATTATTTAAACCTCAAACACACAGCAAGGCCCTGGAATGTTTTGTCTTGCAGAGGAGAATTTTGTCTTTGCCTGTGCAAGGGTGAAGCTCCAATCCCCAGGTATTTCCCACCCCCTCTTCTTAAAAGCATGAAGCAGAAACAAAATACAGAGTAAAGGCACAAATGGAGTGTGCACCTTAAGTTTGCAATCCCACCTTCTACAACAAAGTCCCTGGAAGGTTGTCTTGGCAGCCAAGCAGGATTTGGGTTGCTGAGCTGCCCTGGAATAACCAGATCCAGGGGCTTTGATGTAACAAAGAGTACCTGCAGAGCACAAAAGCACACAGCTAGCTTACCTGAGCTCCCCTCCTGCTTTCCTCATTCACAGAACCAGAGGAAAAGACCCTTGAGATCATCAGGTCCAACCATTAATCCTACCTTACCGACTTCAACACTAAACCATATTGCTAAGCACCACATCCCAACAACCTTCAAACACTTCCAGGGATGGTGACTCGAGCACCTCCCTAGGCAGCTTGTTCCAGTGCTTGACCACTCTTCTAGAGGAAAAAGAAATCTTCTTATTTCCTCACTCTTCAAGAAGAATTAAGACAGGATAAATCATAGACTTCTAGGGGTTGGAAGGGACCTCCAGAGATAATTGGTTCCAACTCCCCTACCAAAGCAGGATCATCCTGGGCAGGTCACACAGAAATGCATCCATTTTGGCTTTGGAAGTCTCCAGAGGAGACTCCACAACTTCCCTGGGCAGTCTGTTCCAGTGCTCCAGCATCCTCACTGTAAAGAAATGTCTCCTTGAGGAGGAACCTTCTGAGTTCCAGCTTGTACCCATTGTTCCTTGTCCTATCACTGAGAACCACCAGAAAGAGCCTGGCACCTTCATCTTGACAGCTACCCCTCAGATATTGAAAGACATTGATCAGATCCCCCCTCAACTTTCTCTTCTCCAGGCTAAACAGCCTCATGTCTATCAGTGTTTCTTGATAGAAGAGATGTTCCAGTCCCTTAGTCATCCTTGTAGCTCTTCATTGGAGTCTCTCCAGTAAACCTCTGTCTCTCTTGAACTGGAGAGCCCCAGACTGGAGGCAGGTGTGGTCTCATCAGGGCAGAGTAAAAGGAGAGGAGACCTTCCCTACACCTGCTGGAGACACTTTTTGCTCACGCACCCCAGGATACCACTGGCCCTCTTGACCACAAGAGCACATTGCTGGCCCATCAATAACTTAACTGTCCACCAGGACTCCAAGGTCTCTCTCTTTGGAGCTGCTTTTCAGCAGAATCACTTCCCTCTCCATAAAATGGGGAGAAGAAATGGGAAGGAGGTGGTGTATTACTGACCCCATGTGTTCCCTTGCCTTTGCTGAGCTCACTGCATTTAACCCAGCGGGAGGAAAGTGTTTCATCCTGTTCCAACAAGCTCCTCTCTTGCCCTAAGCATTATTTTTCCTACCCTGCCCAACAACAATGGCCCAGGCACAAACATATCAGCAGCACTCAGCTCTATTTTCCTTGGCTACTGAAGGTGCTTTTCTAATAATACTCCTTGGAGAAAGCAGAGGTTTAGGAGCTGTGTGGCCTCCTAAAGCCTTGCCCCTGCCAAAAGACACCGGCAGTGCTTCAGGGCCAGCCCCTCTCCTCCTGTGACTGACATGCCAATTGTTTTCCCAAGGTCTCCAAAAATTCCTCACTCCACCAAAAGCACATGCAGGAAAACACAAACCTGCAGAACCAGCAGGGACAGGCAGCAAGGCCACGGGGGGAGGCACGAGGACACCTGGATAGGAACTTTTTCTCATCCCAGCACTTCTTTTTTGGGAAGCTTATAATATTGAATTCTTTTACATCGGGATGAAGGCCTGGAATTTGCCTTGGAATTCCTCATGCAGAACTCCCATGTGCTCTAGAACAGCAGTCCTGTGGTTTGGACATTCATCTCTACCACGAATAGGTTGCAGAGGGAGGTAGGTGGTGGAGCCACCATGCCTGAAGGTGTTCAAGAAATGTGTGGCCATGGCACTGGCACTTCAGGGACGTGGTTTAATGGCCACGGTTGTGTCGGGTTGACAGTTGGACTCGATGATCTTAGAAGTCCTTTCCAACCCAAACAATTCAATGATTCATGTAGGAAACCTGCTTTGAGGACTCTGCTTTGGAAGTGTGACAGAAGAGGTGATAAAACCCAAACCACTTGGCTCCTGACCAGCATCTCTGTTTTGACTAAGAAACTCTATCCCAAACACAAGAAATTCACCCAAGGAGGAGTGAGTGGAGCCCAGCCCCTCCCCATGAACCAACACTGGTTTCAATAAATCAGCACCTTCTGCAGGCAGATTGTTTCCTTCCAAAATTGCCAGCCAGTCCCAGCCTCAAGTAGCAACCACTGTGGTTTCTGCTGAAGACATAAGCCTGGAAGCAATACACTCAAGAGAGGTTCTGCTCAGGAACAGCTTGCCTCCCTTAAGTAGGGCCAAGCCAACACTGTGTAGAAGAAACAAGTAAGATCACCTGAAGCTTGCCCTGACATCTCATGGAATGGCTTAGGTTGGAAGGGACCTTAGAGGTCATCTACTCCAACCACTCTGCCATGGGCAGAGATGCTTCTCAACTAGACCTGGTTGCTCAAGGCCTCATTCAGCCTGGCCTTGAACACCTCCAGGGAACCAAAAGCTCTCTGGGCAACCTGTTCCAGAGTCTCACCACCTTCATACTGAAGACTTCTTCCTATGATCCAGTCCAAACCTATTCACTCTCAGCTTCAAAGCATTCCCCCTTGTCCTGTCTCTACACATCCTTACAAAAAGTCCATCTCCAGTAAGCTCCCTTCAGGCAATGGAAGGCAGCTCTAAGGTCATCCCAGAGTCTTCTCATCTCCAGGCTACACAGCCACAGCTCCCTCAGCCTATCCTCACAGCAAAGGTACTCCAGCCCTTGGATGAGAGCCACTGGGATGATCAGAGGGCTGGAGCACCTCTCCTATGAGGACAGACTGAAGGAGTTGAGGCTGTTCAGTCTGGAGAAGAGGAGGCTCCCAGGTGACCTTCTTGTGGCCTTCCAGGATCTGAAGGGGCCTCCAAAAAAGCTGGGGAGGGACTTTTCAGGCTGTCAGGGAGTGCCAGGACTGGGGGGAATGGAGCAAAGCTGGAGATGGGTAGGTTCAGGCTGGACGTGAGGAGGAAGTTGTTGAGCATGAGAGTGGTGAGAGGCTGGAATGGGTTGCCCAGGGAGGTGGTTGAGGCCCCACGGCTGGAGGTGTTTAAGGCCAGGCTGCTCTAGGGTAGGGTGTCCCTGCCCATGGCAGGGGGGTTGGAACAAGATGATCCTTGTGGTCCTGTCCAACTCTGACTGATACTATGATTCTGTGATCATCCTTGTGGCCCTCCTCTGGACTAACTGCAGCAGCTCTGTGCCCTTCTTATGATGGAGACACCAGAACTGGAGGCAGGATTGGAGGTGAGATCTTACCAGAGCAGAGCCAAGGGGCAGAAACCCCTCTCTTGCCCTGCTGCCCACACTCCTCTGGCTACAGGCCAGCACACAGCTGCCTTCTGGGCTGCACGAGAGAACTGCTGGCTCCTGGGGAGTTTCTCATCAACTAACACCCCCAAGTCTCTTTCTTCAAGTCTACTCTCAACCTAGGATGATCAAACTTAGAAACCTCTGGATTCTCCTGAACCAGTAGCTGGTCCTGTTAAACAAAAGAGAGGAGGGGTGGTAAGGAAACCTCATGGACTTTTCTTTAGAATCATAGAATCAGCCAGGTTGGAAGAGACCTCCAAGATCATCCACTACAACCTAGCACCCAGCCCTAGCCAGTCACCTAGACCATGGCACTAAGTGCCCCAGCCAGGCTTGGCTTCAACACCTCCGGGGATGGTGACTCCACCACCTCCCTGGGCAGCCCATTCCAATGCCAATCACTCTCACTGACAATAACTTCCTCCTAACATCCAGCCTAGACCTCCCACGGCACAACTTGAGACTGTGTCTCCTTGTTCTGTTGCTGGTTGCCTGGGAGAAGAGACCAACCCCACCTGGCTACAGCCTCCCTTCAGGGAGTTGTAGACAGCAATGAGGTCACCCCTGAGCCTCCTCTTCTGCAGGCTGCACACCCCCAGCTCCCTCAGCCTCTCCTCATAGGGTTTGTGTTCCAGGCCTCTCACCAGCTTTGTCGCCCTTCTCTGGACACCTTCCATTTCTCAGCCAGAGTGATTTCAATTGCTGATATCCAGATGAGTATGTGCATGTATGACAAAAGCTTTGGAGCCTGTCCTTGACATGATGTGGACAACTTTGGACGTTGGGGCACCATTTTCTTCTGGAGCCCTAAGGAGAGAGAAAGAAACCTATCTGCAGAGGGAGCGAGAAGAAAACACACAGCAACATCACAGATGTACCTCACAGCTTGCCCTGCTGATTTAAAAGACACTTCCAATGAATTGGCTTGCAATAACCTCCAAAAGATCAGCCTTCTTAAACGATGTTCTGCAGGAAGAATGTTTCTCCCCCTTTCAACACAGGATTTTCCATGCACCAGAGGATTATCCTCTCTAGGTCAGCGACACTCGGTGGAAGCCAGTGTAAGACAGGCTAGTTAGCTAAAAAGCTCTGCTCTCACACTGAGGAAAAAAACCCCACACCACATTTGTTCCTTTCTTGCTAAGGATATTTCCACTGAAACAAGATCTTTGTGCCTTTGAGAAGCTCTACCCTTCCTCTGCCACATGCCCACCTGGAGCTATAATGCTACACTTGTCACCAGCCCGGCCGCTGCTGCTGAAGTTGTTACGGCTACTATCTGCAGATTACAGCAACTTCTAATAAGGGATAAACACAGCAGGAACAGGTGAGTCTGAGCAGCAAAGAACCTGATGGTTCAAAGAGCCTTGCTATTAATATTTATTATTTTTAAAGCATTCAGTGCGTGCCACAGGAGATAAAAGAATGAACTGATAGCAAGAGCCAAGGAACCAAGACAAGGCAAGGGGGAGAGTGTAGAGAATGAGCATCTGGGGAGGAGGAGAAGCAAAGGAGGAGCAGGAACAATAAAGGGAGAAACCACACCTTTTATCAACAAGATGTTGCTAATAGTAAGAAGGATGAAGAGAATTAAAGAATTGCTCTGCATCTAATCAGAACTGTTCCCACAGAGGACCTTCTGAGCATAATTCCAAAGCATTGGCACATCTTTAATGCTTTGATCACGAGAAGCAAGTGTGTAGAGGAAGGGGATTTGGAGGGGAGGGAGGGAGTGTGACTAGCAAAACAACGAAAGGAAAAGCAACTGCATCACCCTGTGGGCTGAGGGCAAAATCCAGCCCTAGGCAGATGCTTTGCAAAGCTCTGAGTAAATCCAGTTAGACCTTGTGTAAAACGGTTAGAACAAGTCAGGATTGCCACTCAGGTCCTCCTTCATAGGCATATTCATAGAATTACAGATTCGTTTGGGTTGGAAAAGCCCTCTAAGATCATCGAGTCCAACAATCAACCCAACACCACCACAGCCATCAAACTATGCCTCAAAGTGCCACATCCAGACATTTCTTGAACACCTCCAGGGATGGCAGCTCCACCACCTTCCTGGGCAGCCTGTTTCAATGCCTGGCCATTCTTGCAGCAAAGTCTTCACTTTGGAGCAACTCTGCTACTAAGACAGGTTGAGGGAGCTAGGATTCTTCAGCCTGGAGAAGAGAAGGTTCTGGGGAGACCTAATAGCAGCCTTCCAGTATCTAAAAAGGGCTACAAGAAGGATGGAGAGAGACTGTTTACAAAGCAATAGGAGAAGGAGCAATGTCTTCAAATCAGAGAGGAGCAGATTTAGGTTAGATGTTAGGAACAAAGTCTCTGCTATGAGAGTGGTGGAACACTGCAACATGTTGCCCAGGGAGGTGGTTGAGGCCCCATCGCTGGAGATACTCAAGGTGAGGCTTCAAAGGGCTGTGGGTAATCTGCTCTAATGAAGGATGTCCCTGCTGACTTCAGGGGGGTTGGACTGGATGGCCTTTGGAGGTCCCTTCCAGCCCGGCCCATTCTATGATTCTACTATCCAACCTAACTCCTCTTCTTTGCCCCAGGATTCCCCATGGGTCCTTCTCTTCCCTAAAAGTGATGCTTACACCCTTTTTAAAGTTTCACACTTCCAAACCACAAGCCATGATGCTTCACAGCTCCAACACGCTGGGCTGAGATGAGCTAACAAGAACGTTCATCATCCCCCACATGCTGAGGGAGCTGTCTTCATTTTCACAGCTGCTGAAACAGATGCTTGGGAAAGCAGCGAGACTTTCCCGCAGCCAAAGAGGCTCCACAGCAGTCCCATGTTAGTGATGCTGGCACTTGCACCTCTCAGCTCAATCTGAGCAGCCAAACCAGTGACAGGGCCAGGGGAAGGGAGTCCAAACACCCTCTCTCCCAATGCCCTCTGCTCCCCAAGGCTGGGGCAGAGCTTTGAAGCTGTGCCTGAAGAGCGTCACGTTACAGAATAACGACGAGAAATCTGCTACCAGCTGAAGCCTGAAGCTACCACCAGCAGCATTAAAAAAAGACAATGAATGCTTCAAAACTGCTCTCATCCAAAGCCCTCTCCGCTGCAGTATCCAAACATCAATGCACAAAATGCAAAGCAGAAACCTTCTGCTCCTTTTAGCACAGTGAGGAAGGGGGAAAAAATAAACCAAAACACCAAAAACAAAGCCTCAAACAAAAACAGCAACCAAAAACCCCCAAATCCCACAGGACCAAAATACAAATCCCTCTTAATTCAGTCAGCCTCTAGGAAGTTCTGTTCTTTCTTAACCTCATCAGGCTCTTGCTCCCAGCTGATGGTTCCCTGAACATTTAAATGAGGAGAGTCAGTTTTCAATTGGCAAAGCATCACTGCAAGCTGAAATCCTTTTCAGTTTGGAAGGCTTCTTTTCAAGGCTGTGAACCCAGGGAGTCACTCATCACATCATCAACATATTACATCATCAGTCTCCAGGCTGACAAAGCAAAACCTCATAGGTCAAAGGGATCTATTAGTACTACAGAGGTGTGTCAGTGCTTCCAGCATCGTGCCTCAAGCATATCCAGAGCTACCTCCCAGCTTTTGCTGTATCTTATTTTGATAAGATCCAGCTTGGTGTGACTGTAGAAGGTCCCAGTGCTTCAGCTACATGCCTAGCAGAAGGAAAAGATTTGTGGATCAACACAAAATAAGCCTCTCATTCTAAGCAGCTCTGAGAATCCCCTTTGACATTACAGAATCATTGAATTGTTCCAATTGGAAAGCCCTCTAAGATCATCCAGTCCAACCTTCAACCTAACACCATCATGGCCATCAAAACAGGTCCCAAAGTGCCATGTCCATGTGTTTCTTGAACATCTCTAGGGATGGCTACTCCACCACCTCCCTAGGCACCCTGCTCCCATGCCCAGCCATGGAATCATAGAATCAACCAGGTTGGAAGAGACCTCCAAGATCATCCAGTCCAACCTAGCACCCAGCCCAGCCAGTCAGCCAGACCATGGCACTAAGTGCCTCATCCAGGCTTTGCTTGAACACCTCCAGGGATGGCAACTCCACCATCTCCCTGGGCAGCCCATTCCAATGGCAAATCACTCTATCAAGAACTTCCTCCTAACATCCAGCCTATACTTCCTCCAGCACCTCAACATCTCTCTTGAATTGAGGGGCCCAGAACTGGACACAATACTCAAGGTGTGGCCTGACCAGTGCTGAGTACAGGGGAAGAATAACCTCCCTCGTCCTGCTGGCCACACTGTTCCTGATTCAGGCCAGGATGCCATTGGCTCTCTTGGCTACCTGGGGACACTGCTGGCTCATCTTCAGCTACTATCTACCAGTACCCTCAGGTCCCTTTCCTCCGGGCTGCTCTCCAGCCACTCTGTCCCCAGCCTGTAGCTCTGCTTGGGGTTGTTGTGGCCAAAGTGCAGAACCCTGCACTTGGCCTTGTTAAATCTCATTCCACTGGCCTCTGCCCACCCATCCAGACTGTATAGGTCCCTCTGCTGGGCTCTCCTACCTTCCAACAGATCAACACCTGCTCCTAGCTTGGTGTCATCTACAAACTTACAAACCACTCTAAGAGGAGTGAAGCACAATCAGCAGAGTCAAATTACATCAGATTCAAAGTCCATTCCCCTAAGAACATCCTGAGACATTCATAGAATCACAGAATTAACTAGGTTGGAAAGGATCTTCAAGATCATCGAGTTCAGCCTATCACCTAATGCCTTCTAATTAACTAACCCATGGCACTAAGTGCCTCATCCAGTCTCCTTTCAAACACCTCCAGGGGCAGCAACTCCACCACCTCCCTGGGTTATGCACTCAGTTACATGTCACCTATGTCCAGCACTGTGCACCCACTACATGATTACTTTTTTTTTAAGGCTCACCAATTATGACATGAAGACTGACACGAAAAAGCTTTCTGTTTCCAGATGATGACAGCGACAAGCACACTAACAACAGGGACTCCCATTCCAAAATCCGCTGCACTCCCACACCATTATCTCACTTAACCCTGGCAGCAGGTTTTGAGAAGCCCACCTGAATGGTACCCACAGCTCCCAGAGACTTCCATGAGAAACAGCCTCACAGAGGGTCTAAGGAACCACTGCTCCAGCTCTCTCTGGACAAGAAGATCCGGTTCCCTGCACTCCCCAAGGAAATGAGCTGTGCTCTCAAGTGAGCCAAGAACAAACTTTGCCTCTGCATTCCCAGCAGAGCATGTTCCAGCTCAGTGCCCCGTGAGGTTCGTGTCTCGAGAAGAGGGCAAAGTGCCAGTCAGCTATTTAGACCATCTTCCTTCCCGGAGAAGTGTAGACACCATCATTTAGGGTGATCTTCGCTCCTCTGAAAAACTCTCTGCTCACAGCCTGAGCCTTTCCTAAGGAGTAAATATAGTGACTGTTTCCATAATAACGTTAAAAATACCCCAACAGATGAAACAGGGCCATAAATACGTATGTCTAGCAACATGACCAAAATCACCCTTCTCCAAACTGGGCACTGAGCCATGTAAAAGAAGCTGCTGGCATTACAATTTCAGTGCTGAGCCTTTGGAGGAGCACAGAGCTGCTGAAACAGTTGCTGCTGTAACTGTCGCTGCTGTGATCGTGCACAATGTATCCCAGCCAAGCTGTAGCCAGGGCCTCCAAGCTCCCCAAGCCCCTTGCCAGGCTGTGCCACCAACCCATAGTCAACAAGTCACCATATGGTCTCACACCCCATTCCCCTCCTCTGTCTTGTTTGGCTTTGCAGGCATCTGAGATGGCACAAAGTGCATCTAAAGCTGTTTGCTAGGCAAGTGAGCAGGCTGCAAGAATCTAAGAGCCTAATCATCACCTCTGCTACACCACATCACTCTTCCCAACAGCAGCTTGGTTCAGTTCTACCTCCCCAGGATCAACAGCCACTGTGAACTTTTGGTCTTGACACTAACACCACAGGCATCGAGAGTAAAGAGCTTCTGGAAGATTAACTGAAGCAGATGATCCCAGGAAAATCCCTCTCTGACATGGCTACATTCCCATGAAAGGAGGAAGGCAGGAGGGAATGAGCAGAGAGAAGCTAAACACCATCACCAACAGCTCAGCTGAGCAAACTCAGACCTAAGCCCCAACTCACAAAATCATGCAGCCTCTTTCATCACCACACAACCAAGTCATACCAAGCACATGAGTGAGATTCAGTTTCAGCAGCTTGTTCCATCAGAAGGATCCTCTGTTTCTTCCTGAAGTGAAAAACTGGTGTAAAAACTTCATCATAAACCTCATTCAGGTTCAAGAGCTGACTCTCCAACAGAGTATTTCTCAAGGAGTGGGAAATCTCCGTCTCAGATCAGGTTTTATACAGCAAAAGGAACATCTTGCTGGCCAAAACCAAAAAAAGGTGTAGAGGACTCAGAGGTTTACTTAGGCATTGTTGGAACCCCTGCTGGAGGGCCTACAAAGGCAGAAGAGGTCCTGTGCACGAACAAGGCTCATGCTGGAAAGCTGTGATATTCAAAGCCTCACTTCAGTTCTTTTAACTGAACTTAGAGAGGGTAAACCAACACCACATGAATGCTCTTCATTGGCATATAACATCCACTGCCTGCTAGCCCACCACACACACAGCCTTCATGGGAGACATGTGGTCATCCAAAGCTTCCTGTACCAAAACACCTGCAGAGGCACTTTGGAGCCAGAACAATCACGCCCATACAACTCCTCCAGGGTACTGAGCCTCTGTGCTTCTGACTCCGAGGAAGCACAAGGGGGAAGAGCACAGCTCCACTGCCCTGGATGAGCACAGGCTGCTGCTTATCAGCTCTGGGAAAATGGCAAGCCTTCAAGCCCAAGAACAGAAGGTGGCAGAGGTGCAGAAGCAAATCCCATTTGGGCTCAAACACAGGCACTGTTTGCTCTTCAAAGCTTATCTGTGTGAAAATAAATAAAAACATGCTGGCAAACTGGTTTAGCAGCTGGTGAGGCTCACAAAGAAAGATCAGTGCCTTCCTCCAGCCACCTCTTCCAGGCTCAGACAATTTACACACTGAATTAGCCCAGACAGATCTCTACCAATGCAGATAAGCAGCAAAGCAGCTGCTCAGTGCTCCAAGGCAAGAGGTTGAGTGGGTGGAAGGAAGAACAAAACAAACAAACAGAAAGTCCCACCAACTATTTGCTGGGCACTGAATTCACCCAAAGCCTCTGGAATTGCAGGATGGGATAGTTCAGTCACCACGTGGGAAACTCCAGGCTGCAAGAGCAGTGAACAGCAAACAGGAGCTGTTGGTGCAGAGGAAGGAATGGGCACAAGAGGAATGCTGAGCCACGCAGTCGTGAGCAGTAGCAGGCCCAAGAGCAACGAGGCTGTCATATCAAACACAGGCGAGATAGCAGCGACCAGCAGCAAGCAGAGCTCAAGACATCTGGAACATATCCTCATATGAAATATAATTAAGGTCCAGCAGCTTTGCCAGTGCTGAGGAGTGGTGGGAAGGGAGGGAAGAGACAGCACAAAATATCTCAGGAAGTTTTTAGATGGAATAAGCATCGTGAGAAAGAATGAAGCTGTCTGGACTGGTTCTTCTGTACAAGGTTTTTCTCCCCTCACTTGCTGCCTCTGGTTAAGATTAACAATCACTTGCAAGGAAAAAGAATAAAACAAAAATAAAGAGAACTAAGAAATAGCTGAAGGAGGAATGAGACATTTCAGATCCCAAACAGCTCATTCTTGTGCATCCTGGAGGAGATACACACAGGCTTTGCCTTTTGGTGCAAACACTTTCCTTGGGTTTGAGCCACTACTTTAAAGTGAAAACTAAAGATTGCCACTTCCCAAAGCCAGTTCATAGAATCATAGAATCAACCAGGTTGGAAGAGACCTCCAAGATTATCCAGTCCAACCTAGCACCCAGCCCTAGCCAGTCAACTAAAGCATGGCACTAAGTGCCTCATCCAGTCTTGCAGCAACATCCCCGTGCAAGGGCTCCTTCAGCAGCCTCACAGCAATACGGATGCCAGGAGGAGCACAGATACTCATCTGGTTTAATTACAGCTCCCAAACAGACCTCAGACCTGCTACCACCTCGTGCAATGACTCATGTTCAGGATGTCAGAGGGCTATGCACTACCTCACTGAACTCTCAGAACACATCTTGGACCACCATCTGCATATTTAGATGCCTTAAGCCTCAGTTTTGTAGCATCTGAACTTCTTTTTCAAAGTCCTCCCTTCATTTGAGAGCCACAGCCCCATAAATCCAGCAGCTTCTGTTCCTGGAGCAGTTGTGTCTGTTTTCCTGCAGCCTGGTGAGAACAGACAGGGCTCCAGATAATTAAATAAAAACACAGGAACTGCATTATTTATTTTAAAGGAAAACGTGTTTTCTAGGAAGAAAGTCCTTTATTTGGGCAAATCTGTAAGCTGTTTATCAGCTTAAATTCATTATCTGCCCATATGGTCTTAGCACTGTGGCTTAAAAAGGGAAAGAGACCTAAAAACACAACATGAGCATGCACTAGCTGATGAAATGTCAGCTGCCCTTCTGCCAGAAACCAGGATTTTCACGTTGACGTCAAATTAGGCTCCTTGCCACAAGCAAAAGGCTACCATAAGGCTAGTCACAATATTTTAATCACGGCAGGATCTTGCAGCAGGGAGTGAGAAAGGCAGGAAAAACCATTCACAAAAAAAACCAAAAATCCCAAACACTCCGAGCCACTTAATTCACTTTTTGCCTCCTCTGCCTCACTCGGGGATGTGGGGTGGGAAGAAAGCAGCCTGGAAAAGGAAAAAGGCCAGAGAATGAGATGTGAGAGCCAACAGCCACACATCAAAGCATGAGATGGCTCCGCTTCAACTGCCTACAGTGCTCAACCTGGGATAGATTAAGGCGAGATAAAAGGTGCTAGGAGGGAAAAATCCTACCCCTAGAGCAGTGCAGGCCTTGAATCTCAGTGCTTGGCACTACTGCTGAGAGAACACCAAGATCCCAGCCAGCTCTGCCAGTGCACGGGATGGGGCTGGTTTAAAAAAGCTCCAACAGTTGCCCACCACCAGACCAGCTCCACTCAGAGAGGTGGCTGGGAGCCTGTCCCACTCGCTGTGGAGTGGCTGCAGCCCAGCAGGAGCTGGGTTTATTGATTCAGTGAGTCACAGCTAGCCACAGGTCACTCAACCAAAGGTTTAGCATAGGACATTAAACCTGGCAGTCTGAGCTGTCAACTTGGTTATTCTGCAGGAGAGGGAGACAAATAGAAGCCACACTGACAGATGTATCTCAAGTTTTACAGACTGCAGTCTTGTGGACAGCAGTCTGCATGGTGGGGGGAGGGGCTGGAAGGCACCTCTGGAGATCATCCAGTCCAATCTCCCTACTAAAGCAGGGGCACCCACAGCAGGCTGCCCAGGATCACAATGGCCAGGTGGGGTTGGAATCTCTCCAGACAAGGAGACTCCATAACCTCTCTGAGCAGCCTGCCCTAGGGCTCCAGCACCCTCACAACAATGAAGTTTTTCCTCATGTTCAGATAGAACCTCCTGGCTTCCAGTTTGTGCCCACTACCCCTTGTGCTGTCACTGGGCACTGCTGAAAAGAAGCTGGCTCCATTCTCTTGTCCCTCACCTTTTATCTCTTGCTGAGCATTGCTCAGATCCCCTCTCAGGCTGCTCTTCTCCAGTCTCAGCAGCCCTAGGGTTCTCAGCCTTTCCTCTTCACAGACATGCCCCAGTTCCTTAGCATCTTTGCAGGCTCCACTGGACTCTCTCCAGTAGTTCCCTATCTCTCCTGAATGGGGGAGCCCAGCACTGAACCCAGGACTCTGACTGTGACCTCACTAGGGGAGAGCACAAGAGGAGAAAAACCTCCCTTGACCTGCTGGTCACACTTTTCCTCATGCACCCTAGGAGACTATTTGCCTTCTTGGCCACGAGCACATCTGGTTACAGACTCAGCTTCTGCCTTTTAAACCAGACCTGCAACGCTGCGTGCATGAAAATTATTCGAATTAAACAACACACAGGCAACTTGGCAAAGGACTTGAGGACAGCTCAGCATTTTCATAGGCACACAACCATTCCTGTTTCCCTCTTGCCCAGCCCCACCCTGAGAAGCATAATACATGTTAGAGCAGCCAAAAAATGAGATCACGCCAGGATACAGTCATGTGTGGCCATCAGCTGGGGCAAGGATGTGAACACTCAGACCCCACTCCGGTGAAAAACGCATTCAGCCTCCTCCACCTTTCCACTGCAGGGAAATGAAGTTGCTGGGATCTGAGCTAAGTTTTGAGTGAGCCTGGAAAAGGAAGGTTGCTGTTTTTCCCAGGATGTTCTCACACCTCAAGGGCAATAAAGGGATTCACCTACTACTGGCAAAGGAAATCTGAAGTTTTTGCCCCATTGCATTGTATTCCCCCGAACTCTGCCTCCCCTCACAGCCCTGCTACACTCCTGGGCTGTGGATTAATTAACCCACCCGATCACCTGCACCTCTCATCACTCTAACCACACACAGCTGGGATAATCCAAGAAATATGTGGCAGAGGTCTGCTTTGCAGAAAAGGTGGGAGAAGCAGTGGAAACTTCATCTTGATTTTGCTGGCAGCCTACAGCATCTCAGAGAAGTTAAAGCTCTTCCTTTCCTCTTCTCACCCCACTACGCTTAAATTCAGGTATTTTAGCCTATGCCAACAAAAGCTGTACTTCGGCCACCACAAACAGAGGAACACGAAGTGTCTTCCAGGGAGGATCAGACCTCTGAGCCATTTTAACATACTACCCAAATACTTCAGCGAAAGCAGAGGATAAAGCAGTGCATCTGTACACGAAGTTTCCCATTGAACTGTAAAGACTCAGTGCCACCAAATGATGAAAAAAAACTAAAGTTCTCCTTATTTTCCTCCTTCCCCGTTTCTCCCAGTGACCTCTCCATCGTTTCGTCCCTGAGACGGAGCAACTGCAGCTCTTTCCGAACACGCTAAGCACCGAACCAAGCCTTTTACTGGTAGAGTACTAACACACCGCGCTGAATTAAGGCAACTCTTTAATAACTCCACGCACTTTTCCCCCACTGGTGAGGATCCAGGACGAGCCTGCGCTGACAATTTGTCTACACCCAGCCAGGCACGGAGCCATCTCCAGCACGCTGCTGCCCAAGCAGCTTGGGTAGCCACTGGCTATTCAGTAAAATACGTGCCTGGAGTCTATTAATTGTGCTCAAATTCTCTCTTAATTACAGAAATCCAGCAATCAGGCCGAGCTTTTGAATTACGGAGAAAAGAGCTAGAGCAAAAAAAAAAAAAAAAACCCAACAAAATAAGCAGCGATGTGCATCATCCAACCACACAGAAACCCACCCGAGTACAGCGCATCCGAAAACGCTGCCGGCTCGTTCCCCGCAGCCTGCAAATGACTAAAGTTACGGCAGAAGTTCACGCAGGCAGCTGAACACCTTATAAACCCACACGGCCCCGGGTGGGGTGACAGACACACATCTCCCCAGCGTCCTGTTGAAGCGCTGAATCCTTTAGAGAACGCGAGAAGCTGACCCAGGGCAGCGGAGTCACACTCCGAGAGCAGCAAAGTGGGAAGGAGAACGCTCCTATGCTACCCGCCTGGACCCAAGGCAGGCACTCGGTTAACTCTTCCACCTCTTTCACCCAGACTTTAGGGGAGGGTGGCACATGCCAAACAAGCTTCAAAGGCAAGGCAGAGCGCTCCGGGCACAGCCGCCCCTCTGCTCTCTTGCAGTCAGAGGGCTCCCGGAGTGGCACAAGTGGGACAGGAAAGCACAGATACACCGAGAGAAAGACGAGGGGGTGCAAGAGAACCTGGGTACACTGAGAGCAGGCTCCGAGACGCGCTCCAGGGCACCGACCACGAGAGTCTGCCGGGGCCCCCGTGCTACCGGTGGGGCCAGCCAAGCAGGCTGGGGCTGCCAGGCAGCTTCTTCGCCGGCTCCCAGTGCGGGCGGGCTGACGGCGAAAGTTGCACCCCGAGGAGTCTCCCTGCTCCAGCATCCACCCATCCAGCCCCGGAGAACCCACGGCGGCAGCGCCGGACTGCGAGCCTTCCCCCGTGGGTGCCCTCCAGCCGGTCCCCCATGGGCAAGGCTGGCCGAGACCGAACAGCCGGGCGGCGAGAGGCGAACCGCGACCCGTTACCTGCGGGCGGCTGAGGCGGAGGCTCCGCTGGCGGCTCCCCGAGGCCGGGCGGCGAGACTGGGCGGGCAGGCGGGCGGACGACTCCCGGCAGGGCTGGGCTCCCACTGCCGTGCCCGGCAGCGGCGGAGCGCCGGAGCCGCCCGCGCAAGCGGCTCCTCCTCCCGGCCGTGCCCCCGCCCCCGCGGCGCCCGGCCCCGGCCCTCCGCCCAAAACTTCCACCCGCGGGGGGCTCGGCCCGGCTGGCCCCCGCCGCTCGGTCGAGCGGCAGCCCGGAGAGCCCCGCAGGCAGAGTAGGGGTGATGCTCGGCCCGCCGAGCTCACAGTAGGCACCGGAGGATGGAGAACTCTGTGTGACCGGCCCCGTACCAGTAACACCTTTCTGGTGCATGAGACCAGGAAGGGCAGAGGTCACTTCTCGACCAGTAACTTAGTGAGAGCTGCCCCTCACACACATCATCAGCACCTGTAACACCCTCCAGGTGCGTGCTGCAGTTGGAATGAAAGGCACGAGGGAGAGGTCATTTGTCGACCAGCAACTTAGTGAGAGCTGCCCCTCACACACATCACCACCACCTGTAACACCCTCCAGGTGTGCGCTGGAGTTCGAATGAAAGGCACGAGGAAGGGGAGAGGTCATTTGTCGACCAGAAGCTTAGTGAGAACTGCCCCCAGAATCCCCAGTAAGACCCTTCTGGTGGATCCTAGGGCTCAAATGAGACCAGAAAGGTGAGAGGTCACTTGTTGACCAATATCTTAGTGAGAGCAGCCTAAACCTGTCCAAGAAGCTTCAAGCAATGACACTGTGGCTTGGAAAGCCTTTCTAAAACACATAGCATGTACAGTGAAGAGCCTGGGTGTGTGATATGGGAAGAGCTGCCCCTCCTGAGCCCGAGTTCCTGGAATATCCTCCTCTTCTCAAGCAGTGGTGCTCTGTGTGTGTGTGCCAGTAACTTCTGAGCCAGCAAAACTATCCCAGCTGAGGCTGACAACTGCACAATTCACAGAGAACTGTGTAGAGGATGTCATTTCTTCTCACAGGACCCCAGCATGGTGTGGGCTGGAAGGCACCTCTGGAGATCACCCAGTCCAACCCCTCTGCTAAAGCAGAGGCGCCTACAGCAGCTTACCCAGGGTGACAATGGCCAGGTAGGGTTGGAATCTCTCCAGACAAGGATACTCCGCAGCCTCTCTGGGCAGCCTGCTCCAGGGCTCTAGCTCCTTCACATTAAAGAAATCTCTCCTCATGTTCAGATGGAACCTTCTCGGTCCCAGTTTGTGCCCACTGACCCTTATGCTGCCACCAGGCTCCACTGGAAAGAGTCTGGCTCCATCCTCTTGCCCCCCATCCTTTAGCTGTTGCTGAGCATTGCTCAGATCCCCTTTCAGGCTGCTCTTCTCCAGGCTCAGCAGCCCCAGGGCTCTCAGCCTTTCCTCCTCACAGAGATCCTCCAGGCTCCTCAGCATCTTTGTAGCCTCCATTGGACTCTCCCGTAGTTCCCTGTCTCTCTTGAACTGGTCCCAGTATTCCAGATATGGCCTCACTAGGGCAGGGTAGATGGGGAGAAGAGTCTCCCTCAACCTGCTGGTCACACCTGTCTTCATGCACTCCAGGAGGTCAATTGCATTCTTGTCCACAAGAGCACAGACAGCTTTATGGGCAGCTGGCCCACCAGCACTCCCAGGCCCTTCTTTGCAATGCTGCTTTCCATCAGGTCAACCCTTCACCTGTGCTGGTGCAGGAGGTGATTACTCCTTGATTGCAGGACTCTACTCATGCTCTTGTTGAACTTTCTGAGGTTGTGAACTCCACGAGTCCTTCTACTTATAAGAATTCCTGTTTATCTCCAGATGCTCTACAAGATGTGAGATAAGGATTTGGGTCCTCAAAACTCGTGAGAAGAACAAGAGAGAGCAGGAACGTCTCACAGTGCAGTGCACAAGCAAAAACACCTGCCAGCACCTCTCTGCCAGTGCATCCTAACGAGCAATTACCAGGCTCCCCAGGTGCAGATGTGGGCTGGGGGTTGGCTTCCCTCTTCTCTTAAGGTGAGATAAATTCAGGGAGATGCAGGGAGAATTCAACAGCTGAGGTCCCAAATCCATTTCTGTATTAAGAGCAAGAGCAGATGACACGACCTGATTGTGTCTGCAAGGTAGGCTCTGTCACAGTCTGGTGCTCAAGACAGGCAATCATTTCAAGGTCGGGTATTTTCTCTCAAGCTTTGAGCCCATGTTTTTCCACTGCTGCTTCACTATTCATTTATTTGTGTCACAGCATGATCCTACCTCTCCTCGGTCGCTGTGGCAGAGCAGGGGATTTCCATTTCTTTATTAGACACAGTGTGACACGAGGTAATGGCCTTGTTCTTGATTTGATTCCTCTGCAAAGGACTCGCAGTGCTATTTTCCAAGAGGCTGGCTTCTCAGCGTACCCCTGGAGCAGCAGATTCTGGCTCCTTCAGGCAGAGGTCACATTTGTGCTCTGCAGTCTGGCCAAACTGGCTTCTCTGGGTCCTCCCTTTGCATTTTCCCATCACAGTCATACACTTTTATTCCTGCACCATCGTTGGACCTTTTCAGGACCCCACATGCTACCTAGAGCAGATGACTTGTGAGGACTGGCTGAGGGGCTAGGGTTGTTCAGCCTGGAGGAGAAGCGGCTGAGGGGAGACCTCACCCATTACAACTCCTTCAAAGGAGGCTGGAGGGAGCTGAGGGTCAGTCTCTTCTAGAAAACAAGCAATGAGACAAGAGGAAGTGGCCTCTAGTTGCATTAGGGCAGGTTTAGGTTGGACATGAGGAACAATTTCTTCTCCAAAAGATTTGCCAAGCCTTGGAACTGACTGCCCAGGGCAGTGGTGGAGTCCTCATTCCTGGAAGGATTTCAAAGCCAGGTAGATGTGGTGCTGAGGGCCATGGTTTAGTGCTGACCTGGCAAGTTTGACTTGATGATCATAGAATCATAGAATCAGCCAGGTTGGAAGAGACCTCCAAGCTCAGCCAGCCCAACCTAGCACCCAGCCCTAGACAAGCAACCAGACCATGGCACTAAGTGCCCCAGCCAGGCTTTGCTTCAACACCTCCAGGGACGGTGCCTCCACCACCTCCCTGGGCAGCCCATTCCAATGCCAATCACTCTCTCTGCCAACAACTTCCTCCTAACATCCAGCCCAGACCACCCCTGGCACAACTTGAGACTGTGTCCCCTTGTTCTATTTCTGGTTGCCTGGGAGAAGAGAACATCTCCCCTGTGAAGACAGACTGAGAGACCTGGGGCTGTTTAGTCTTGACAAGAGAAGCTGAAAGGGCACCTATAAATATCTGAGAGGTGGTGAACAAACCACAAAGCCATGGCTGCATCTGTCCAGCCTCCTACCCCTTTTTGGTGGCCCAACACACACATCTCACATGCAGAGGGCTTCTAGAAAGTGGGCTTAGCCCTGCCCCAAACCACCACAGATTTAAATGCTTCCAGATTCTACAGACAAGATCCTTTCCTCATCAGGGCTGCCCTTGGTATTTTTCCAACTGCCCCCTCCCCCCTGGCTGACATCATATTTTGGAGGAAAGCACAAGGCAATGCATCCAAAGGGTTGTGTGTGTTTTCTGCTTGTCAGCCTGCTTCTATGAGGCTGTTTTGTCAGTGAGCAGGAGTCATCTCTATGTGACCCCAGCCTTTAGCTCTTCCACATGCTTGCCTAGACACAATAGTGCTCTTACATGCTCGGCTCTGCAATTTGAGGGGCCGTGACTGAAAATTAGCTTGCTGAGCTGATAGTGCTCTCCTTGCCATGAAGGAATGGCTTTGTGAACCCCAGGCAGCACTGAAGTAAGGTTTGAATTCAAGGCTGGGGTTGACATCCTTTGTGGATGGGTGAAGGACAGAGTTTATCTGCTGTGAGCTTAAAGAGTGATGGCAACCTTGGATAAAAAAAACCCTTTTGTGACAGCTAACCTGGCAAGAAGGGCTGCTTCACTTGCCTGCTGACAAACACATCACCCACTTCAAACCAGAACAGGGAGACAGCACCACGCTTTAGCCTGAAACACCAAAGCCACTTTCTCCTCTTTCAGAAGTGCTTTATCTGAAAGGTCTGACCCTTGGGTATTGCATCATACATAGGATCATTGAATGCTTTAGGTTGCAAAAGGCCTTTAAAGGTCACCTACTCCAACCCTCCTGCAGTCACAGCAGGGACATCTGCAAGTAGTGCAGGTTGCTCAGAGCCCTAAACAACCTGACCTGGAATGGTCCCAGGGAAGGGCCATCCACCACCTCTCTGGGCAGCATAGGACAGGACATCCCCACCCACACAGTACAAAAAAATGTCTCTTTGTCCTCTCCAGTAAAAATCTCCTCTCTTTTAGTTTAAACCATCACTCCTTATCCTGTCCCAACATGCTCTGCTAAAAAGTCTGCCCCAGCTTTCTGATCAGCTCCTTTAAGCACCGAAAGGCCACCAGAAGGTCTCCCTGGAGCCTTTCTTTCTCCAGGCTGAACACCCCCAACTCTCTCAGCCTGGCTTCCAGCCCTTCCGTCATTGCCATTGCCTCCTCGAGCCCCACTCCAACAGGTCCATGTCTCAGCTGTGCTGAGGACACCAGAGCTGGCCCCAGCATCACAATCCATATAGTCTCTCCATTGCATTTCTCATGGGCTCAAGTTGTCAGAGGTTTGCTGGAAGCCATGAGTGAGTGGGAGTAGATTCCTCACAGGTGTAAGTGTTTGGGTTTTGTGAGAACCAAGTTATGCTCCATACAGCTAACCCACTAACACAAACCCTTTCCTGTCACAGAATCACAACATGGTAGCAGTTGGAAGGACCTCTGGAAATCATCTAGTTCAAACCCTCTGCTAAAGCAGGGGCACCCACAACAGCTTGCCCAGAATCACAATGCCCAGCTGGGTTCAAAATCTCTCCAGTCAAGGAGACTCCACAACCTCCCTGGGCAGCCTGCTCCAGGGCTCCAGCACCCTCACACCAAACAAGTTTCTCCTCATGTTCAGATGGAACCTCCTGTTGTGCTCATTGTCTCTTGTTCTGTCACTGGGCACCACTGACAAGAGTTTGGCCTCATCCTCTTGCCCCCACCCTTCAGATATTGATCAGCATTGAGAAGATTCCTATTGGTGCTTCATGTCTAAGTTTTCAAGTTCACAGTTTCCCCTCCCTCTCCTCCTTTGCCCTCCCCTCCCATCCCTTGCCCTCAGGCTTATCCCTTTCTTCTCCTACTGTTTTCTCTCTGTACTTTCACTAACACCTTTCCCAGGATGAAGCAGCAGTCCAGCCTGGATCAGGCTTGGCTGTGGTTCCTGGCACTGGACTGGGCCCCAGCCCAGCTCATTGCCTTGGCAGATGGGCAGAAGGAAACTGGCTGGCATCTGCATGCTGGAACCTGAGCACCAGCCTAGTTCCAGATTGCCACAGCATGTTCCAGGAGCAATCTGTGCTCAGTGGAGATCACACAGTGCTATTAACTCTGTCACTAGACTGAGTGGCACTTCTGAGAGCCAACAAAGATGACAAAGTGACTTTCTGAACCTCATCACCTGCTCACACATGAAGACAGCAGAGCCAGCGGTCTTGGGCTTCCAAACTGGCTGGAAATTTACCCATCAGGCTGCTCCCTCATCTGCTGCTCTCCATCAAGCCTGGGAAGACAGCATGGAGGAGGCAGTGGATGTGCTGGCAGCAAGAGATTTGTTCAAGCTTCATTAAAAAGGCAAAAAAAAATCATAATTAAAACCTTGCTAGCGTAGTTTTTCAACCCAGTTTTGCCCTGCCAGGCTCAGCTGGGAAAACTACAGCTAAATTGTTTGTGAGCTGCTCTCTGTGTCAATAGCAGCCTTTCCCAAGGATTTTTCATCCAGGCAACAGCTAGCATTTTGGAGGGAAAAAAACAACAACACATCATAGGCCCTCAATGCAGCTTTGCCATGGTAATTAATTTTAAGTCAAGAAGTAAGCTGTGTTTGAATATTCATTTACAGATTTATCCTGTCTTCTGAAAACAACTTTGCTTTCCTATCTACTCCATCAGATGGGTACAAGTATGCTCTCCTCAACTCAAAAAAAACATCTTTTGTCATCACATCATGTATGACCTTCTTATAGCTCTCAGATCACAAGATCACAGAATCACAGAATTAACCAGGTTGGAAGAGACCTCTAGGATCATCAAGTCCAACCTATCACCTAACTCTTCTAATTAACTAAACCATGGCACTGAGTCCCTCATCCAGCTTCCTTTTAAACACCTCCAGGGATGGTGACTCCACCACCTCCCCAGGCAGCCCATTCCAATCATAATCACTCTTTCTGTGAAGAACTTCTTCCTAATGTCCAGCCTAAACCTGCTCTGATGCAGTTTGAGGCTGTGTTGTCTAGTTCTGTCACTGGTTGTCTGGGAGAAGAGACCAACCCCTGCCTGGCTACAACCTCCTTTCAGGTAATTCATAGGCTCACAGGATGTCAGGGGTTGGAAGGGACCCAAAGAGATCATCCAGTCCAACCCTGCAGCCAGAGCAGGACAATACAATCTAGCTCAGATCGTAGAGGAATGCATCCAGACAGACCTTGAAAGTATCCAGAGAAGGAAAGCTGTAGAGGGCAATCACCATCTCAGAGCTGGTCCCTTCCTGCAAAGCTCATCAAAAGGAGTGTGGAGACCAGCAGCAGCTCTGCTGCCAGACTGTCTTAGCACAAGGGCTCTGTATCCCTTGCACAAGTTGTGGGAAGAGAGACAGTGATGGAAAAAAAGCACAGAATTCCAGCATGGCAGAGGTTGGAAGGGACTTCTGGAGATCATCTGGGTCACTCACAGCAAGCTGAAAGGAAGCAAGATTCTAGAGAAAAAGGCTTGCTCTTCTTAAAGTGATTCAATCCTTGCTCATGGATACTCAAATAAGTAGACATCATTTGCCTAAATCCCTTCCTGCCCACCTGTCTCTTTCCTTGGCTTTGAAGTTGTAAGATCACATGAAACACCTGGCAGTAGTGCCCAAACCCCAGAGTGCAGAAGCAGGGATTGAATGAACCCTTGGACTCTACCCAGAAACATCTGAATTAAGAGAATTCTTTTTAGCAAGATTAACACTCAGTCCTGAAGGGAGACTTTGAAAGTAGAGTGTAGTGCTCTCACTCCAAGGAGGACATTGAGGTGCTGGAGCAGGTCCAGAGAAGGTCAACAAAGCTGGTGAAGGATCTGGAGAAGAGGAATAATAAGGGGCAGCTGGGGAACTGGGATTGTTCATCCTAGAGAAAAGGAGGTTGAGGAGAGACCTTCTTATTCTCTACAGCTCCCTGAAAGGAGTCATCAGGTGGGGGTACGTCTTCTCTCCCAAAAAAACAAATGATAGGACAAGAGGAAATGGTCTCAAGTAGGAGCAGGGGAGGTTTAGGTTGGACATTAGACAAAACCTCTTTGCTGAAAGGGTTGTCAAGACGTGGAGCAGGCTGCCTAGGGAGGTGCTTGAATCCCCTTCCCTGGAGGTGTTTAAGAGGCAGAGATGTGGTGCTGAGGGACATAGTTTAGCACTAACCTTGGTAGAGTCAGAGGATGTTGGACTCAGCAACCATCAAGGGCTTTTCCAACAAAACCAATTCTATGACTCTATGATTCTACTGAAGATGATGACCAACCCCACTGCTAGCACCAGGTAAAGCTGAGCTGAACAGAAAACACAACCCAAAAGCAAACCCAGAAAGCATCTGGTCCACTGTTTGCTTTTTAAATTTCACCTTCCTAACACAGAGCTTGTGCCAAAACCTTCACATTTCCAACTGCACATCCTTTGAGAAAGTTCTCAGGGCTCCTATTTCTGCTGCTTTTTCTGCACGCCTTGAACCCTACACAGAAACAAACCCTGACTCCCACAGACTTTTTTGTTGTTGTTTTTCATTAAGGACCAGCAAAGTAGAGGTCTCCACCGTATCAGGAACCCTGCAGTCCCTTACCTGTGTACGTTCAAATAGGACCTGTGAGCTCATGGAAACAAAGCATCTCCTAGAACTGATGAAGTGATGAAGCCTTGGTCAATAAATCCAGATCATAGAAATTGCCACAGGTCAGATGTGGGTTTCTTCTTTGACACCAGGTGAGAAATCACAGCTTCAGAGTGATGCCAGTCCTTCAGCTTAGGGGCTTAAGAGCTCACTTTCACCTGTGCTGTTACAGAATCCCAGCGTGATGGGTTTGCAAAACACCTCTGGTGATCATCCAGTCCTATGCCTGTGCTAGAGCAGGGACACCCACAGCAGCCTGCCCAGAATCTCAGAGGCCAGGGGAGTTTGGAATCTCTCCAGACAAGGAGACTCCACAACCTCTCAGCAGTCTGCTCCAGGGCTCCAGCACCCTCACAACAAAAATTTCTTCTCGTTTTCAGGTGGAAGCTCCTGGGTACCAGTTTGTGCCTGCTGCCTCTTGTCCTGTCACTGGTCATAACTGACAAGAGTCTGGCCCCATCCTCTTTGCGCTCCACTTACAAACAGGGAACTGAGGCATGAAGAATGAATGCTGAAGAAATACTAGCAGTCTGTGACAGCTCCAGGCCATGAGATAGGAGATCCTGGAACACAGACAAGTGCCTTACTCATCCCAACATCTACCTTCAAATGCTTTGATGCTCCTTGGCATTTGTATTTCTCTTCTGAGACAAAGGAAGAAGGCTCAAAAACACTTTAAAATCTCCAGCTGAGACTAAAAAACTGAAGCTATTTTTCTTCTCATAAAGTTTTTCAAAGCAGTTCTCTCCTTTTTTTCAAAGCAAAGCAGGGTTAAGAAACATTGCTTGGGGGTTTATTGTTCCTTGAGATGATCCAATGAAGTCCCACTTTATAGGCCAGTTAGAGCCCTTGGCGCTTTTCCTGATGGCGGGGATGTGGTGGGCAGCACAGAGAGATCTGCAGAGGGAAGCAGCAACTGCCAGAGAGCAGATGGAGGTGTTGAAAACCTCCCTTCTGACAACAGCGAGGTGGTCACCCTGCAGTTTGTTTCAACAGAGCCACTTGTGTTGCCATAACTTGTTAAACATCTGTTCAAAACATCTGGGATCCCCCTGGGGCATGTAAGTCGATGCCGTTCATCAAACTGTTTCTTCGCTTCCCTTCTCCCCAGATGACTCCCTCCAGAGAGCCAACTGAAGGAAAGGATTCTAATGCCTTCCTAGAGAGAAATCCCAAGCCAGAAAGGTGGTGATGGCATCTCTTGAACCTGGGAGAAGGTCCTAGCTGGGCAAATTCTTCTGAAGCACATGTAAGATGGTTAAAGGAAAAAGCAAAGCGGCACATTCTCATCGTTCCAAAGTGGTCATCCCACTGGCCCATAGGTGAAAAGAGGAGCTGTCATGGTGTCCTGTGGCCATGCTGGTCCTGGTTCTGCAAGAGGTAGTTGATGTGGGCACTATCAGGTTGGCGGGGAGATTGCTGAGATGATAACCTGATAGAAGGACCTGAAGTTTTTTTGCTTGATATCACCCAGACCTGCATGTGATTAAAGGCTGGGGGGTTTCTGTCTGCACACTGGGATGAACACTGGTGGCTGTGCAAAATGACCACGAGCTGGTTGGAAATCATAGAATCACCGAGGTTGGAAGAGACCTCCAAGCTCAGCCAGTCCAACCTAGCACCCAGCCCTGGCCAATCAACCAGACCATGGCACTAAGTGCCTCATCCAGGCTTTTCTTGAACACTTCCAGGCACAGCGACTCCACCACCTCCCTGGGCAGCCCATTCCAATGCCAATCACTCTCTCTGACAACAACTTCCTCCTAACATCCAGCCTAGACCTCCCCCGGCACAACTTGAGACTCTGTCCCTTTCTTCTGTTGCCACTTGCCTGGCAGCAGAGCCCAACCCCACCTGGCTACAGCCTCCTTTCAGGTAGCTGCAGACAGCAATGAGCTCTGCCCTGAGCCTCCTCTTCTGCAGGCTGCACACCCCCAGCTCCCTCAGCCTCTCCTCACAGGGCTGTGCTCCAGGCCTCTCACCAGATTCATCGCCCTTCTCTAGGCACATTCCAGTATCTCAACATCTGAGTGATGCTGATGCCTTCAGGAATTAGAGCTGGCACTCAGTTTGTGTACTTTTCAAGGTTGCTGGACACCATAGATGATCCCAGATGGTCAAATTCAGTGTCCATAAGAGGGGCGAGACTTTTAAGACCTGGACTGATCTCCAGGGACAGATGGAGATGATGGAGAATCATAGAATTGTGGAATTGTTTTGGTTTGAAGAAGCCTTTAAGATTACCAAGCCCAGCAGTTCACCCAGCACTTCCAGGTCACCACTACACAGCTTTTAAAGCCCTCCAGGGATGGGGACAGCATCACTGCCCTGGGTAGCCTGTTCCAGGGCTTGACAACCCTTTTGGGGAAGGAATTATTCCTCATGACCAACTTAAACCTCCCCTGGTGCAACTTGAGACTATATCCTCTTTTCTCCCTAGTAACAAATGATAGGACAAGCTCCAACCTCCTTTCAGGGAGCTGTAGAGAGTGATCTCATCTCAGCCTCCTTTTCTCCAGGCTGAACAACTCCAGTTCCCTCAGCTGCTCCTCATAAGACTTCTGCTCTACCCTAAATGGGCATCAGGATGAGAATTTGGAACTCCTAGCCTCATTGAACCTCCATCAGCTACTACAGGCATGAGGTTCCTCTACCAGAAGATTAAGTTTCTCTACCCTTTCACTGCCTGGGCACACATCAGCCTGAGTGGTTGTTGTGTCTCCAGCTTCAGAACATGGATTCCTGTAGGCCCTGGTGCAACACGGACTGGAGCTACGTGAGTCACTTATCAGACTGATTCCTGCTGGGAATGTTTTAAACGGCATCACGAGTTGCTAGCTGCTCCTTCCTATCAGGAAGAGATAAACTGTGCATTTATTAGAGGCTGGAGCCAACTTCACCCCTGGTTTCAATGAAATGATGCCAAGGACACCTTCTCTTAGCTAAGTAGCCCTTGGCCACCCACTGAGGTTAGGATGTTGTACACACATCTCACAAAGCAAAAGAAAAAAGCAGCATCTCCTTATTTTCTCTTTTCTGAGCTACCCTGGGAGAAGGATCCAGCACCCAGATGTTGTTTGAAAGATTCCCCCAGATGCTCTTTCAGTCTACCAGAGAGCTAGGTCCAGCAAACCCTTAAAACATGAGAGGCATGGGAAGCCTGGCAAAAGCCAAGTAGTCCTTGGCCACCCACTGAGGTTAGGATGTTCCTGCTCCTCCTTCTGCTTGTATACAGCTCCTTTGGGCAGCCCTTCATGACACAGTTGGGCACTTGTGATCATGGCTGTGACAGCAAACTGCAGAAGTAGCTGTGAAGAGTTAAAGACCATTGAGAAGAAAACAGTAACTGGATGAATTGGAAGTCATGGAAAGTATAGCTGAGTCCAGGCTAAAACGTTCAGAGGGCATCAGAGATTTCATAGAATCACTGAGGCTGGGAAAGAGCTCTGAGATCATCAAGTGCAGCCTATAGCCTAACACCACAACATCAGCTAAGTTATGCCACCAAGTGCCACATCTAACCTTTTCTTAAACGCCCCCAGGAATGGTGACTCTGTCACCTCCCTGGGCAGTCCATCCCAGTGCTTAATCACCCTTTCTGTGAGGCAGTGCTTCCTAATATCCAACCTAACCTTTCCCTGGCACAGCTTCAGGCCATGCCCTCTTGTCCTGTCGCTAATTGCCTGGGATAAGAGCCTTACCCCCTACCTGACTACAATTTCCTTTTAGGCAGTTGTAGAGAGTGATGAGGTCCCCTCTAAGTCTCCTCTTCTCCCAGCTGAACAATGCCAGCTTCCTCAGCCACTCCTTATCAGACTTTCCCTCCAGCCACCTCACCCTTTGCCCAAGCCCCTTCTGCAGCACTGCTGCTAAGAGAAGGTCAGTTGTTCTAACAAATGGAAGAGCAGAGGGGAAGAATCACAGAATTAACCAGGTTGGAAAAGACCTCTGAGATTATCGAGTTCAACTTATCACCTGACTCTTCTAATTAACCAAATCACGGCACCAAGTGCCTCATCCAGCCTCCTCTTAAACACCTCCAGGGATGGTGAGTCCACCACCTCCCCAGGCAGCCCATTCCAATGCCAATCACTAGTGCTGTGAAGAATTTCTTCCTAACATCCAGCCTAAACCTGCCTTGGCACAGCCTAAGGCTGTGTCCTCTTGTCCTGTCCCTGGGTACCAGGCAGAAGAGACCAAACTCCACCTGGCTACAACCTCCCTTCAGGTAGTTGTAAGAGAGCAATGAGATCTGCCCTGAGCCTCCTCTTCTCCAAGCTAAACACCCCCAGCTCCCTCAGCTTCTCCTCTCAGGGCTGTGCTCCAGCTCCCTGACCAGCCTTGCTGCCCTTCCCTGGACACGTTCAAGCACCTTAACATCTTTCTTAGACTGAGGGGCTCAGAACTGGACACAGCACTGAAGCTGTGGCCTAACCAGTGCTGAGCACAGGGGCAGAAGGACTTCCCTGGTCCTACTGGTCACACTATTCCTGATACAGACCAGGATGCCATTGGCCTTCTTGGTGCAAGCCTTCAGGTGAGCTCCTTCTGTGCAATCCAGCCTGTACACTGAATCACAGAATGTGAGGGTTTGGAAGGCACCTCCAGAGATCATCAAGTCCAACAATCTTGCCAAAAGCAGGATCACCTAGGGCAGGCCACACAGGAACACATCCAAGCAGGTGCTGAATGTCTTCAGAGAAGGAGACTCCACAACCTCTCTGGACAGCCTGCTCCAAGTGCTCCAGCACCCTCACTGTAAAGAAGTGTGTCCTTGTGTTGAGTTGAAACCTCCTGTGTTCCAGCTTGCACCCAGTGTTCCTTGTCCTATCACTAGGCATCACTAAACAGAGCCTGGCACCTTCGTCTTGACACCCACCCCTCAGCTATTTATAGACATTGACCAGATCCCCTCTTGGCCTTCTCTTCCCCACATTAAACAGCCTCAGGGCTCTCAGTTTCTCTTCATAGCAGAGATGTTCAATTTCCACCGTCCTGCTCCTCAGCACACAACTCACAGCCTCCCTTCTGCTTTCACCTGCACCACTTCTCTCCAGGCTCATTTTCCCTCACTGTCTGCAGCCCTGTGGTGTTCTCTGTAGGACTTGCAGTCTTTCCTTTTCCCCACCTATGACTGTGGTAACTCCTCGCTCACTCACCTCTACCAGGTCTCTGCTTTGTCTTCCAGGTGACCTCATTCTGGTTCCACAGACAATTAAGACACAAAGCAGAGTGAATAGGGAAAGGAGGGTCAGAGAAAGACAGAAGAGGCTTTTCTTTTTAACCTAGAAGCAGATACCTCCATTACAAACACATTAGAAAAGGTGAAATAGAAACTCTGCTTTCTACAATGAAGCAATAATGAAGTTTTGGGAAGCCCAGGGTACTGCTAAGAGAAGCCTATCTCCTTCCAACTGGGAATTTGGGTGTTCCAGGGCTATAAGCAGGCAAATAGTTAGCCACCAACAGCGTTATCCATGAAATCATAGAGTCATGGAACCACTGAACCACAGCATCATTGAATAGCAGGGGTTGGAAAGGACCTCTGGACATCATTGACTCACATTCAGTGCTCCAGGGAGCAAACTGTTCCTTCACCTGAGGTGGAAGTGGCTTCATTAATATGCCCCAGTCACTAAGGAGCCTTCCTCCCTCATCAGCCAGAGACATGCAGTTGTGTGTGCAGGAGGACCTGGCCAAGGCACGGCGATGGCAAGCTATAAATGATGAGGGCTAATGGCCCCTTGAGAGCATGGGGAGTAGGGAAATTAAATCAAATCCAAACCACCCCCTTCACCTGAATTTTAATCACCCCCAAGGGGAGACACAAGCTTTAATACAAAACATTACACAGCTGCTTTGCTACACGAGATTAACTTCATGTAACAGGATGAATCAAAATATTCCCACTCCAACTTTTGGAAACATTCTGCCCTGAGGCAGTAAGAGAGGTGGCACAGAATACAGAATGAGGCAGGGAGATGAGCTGGAGATGCTTTTAAGCTTTGTGCAAGCCACCCACCCACCCACAGCTGGGCTCTGACACAGATCTCCTTCAGCATCTCAAATTAATGATTCAGCCTTTGCTGGGTGATCATTAGAAGATGGCTTGTTGTAGACAGACAGGGGGAACAAATGGAAGAGCTAATGCTGGCTGGCAGCACTGAGACTCTCTGAAAGCAACCGACTATGACAGCCCTTCTGAGGTCCTCCTCACGCCGTGCCTAGAGCCTGGGCATCTGAGAAAGGCTGGAGAAGAGTGCCCGTGAGGAGTGACCCACTTCTGCAAGTGGAAGCTGGAATGCCTCCCAGAGGCACACGTGATGTTCTGGCAGCTGAGACAGGGAGAGTGGTTGAAAAGTACAAGGAAAAGAGCTAAGGAGAAGAGTGTGACCAAAACTACCAAAGCAGCAAAACACCAACTTCTACACTCTCTGTAATCGGCCACCCGAGAGGAGCTGCTATTGAGGACACAAGAGATCCTGGTGGCAGAGGAGAGGCAAGTCACAGGCTCACAGGATGTCAGGGGTTGGAAGGGACCCAAAGAGATCGTTAAGTCCAAACCCCCTGGCAGAGCAGGAACGCACAATCTAGCACAGGTCACACAGGAACACATCCAGACAGGCCTTGAAAGTTTCCAGAGACTTCAGAGAAGGAGACTCCACAACCTCTCTGGGCAGCCTGTGCAGTGCTCTGGGACCCTTCCAGCAAAGAAGTTCCCCCTTGTGTTGAGCTGGAACCTCCTGTGCTGCAGCTTCCACCCATTGCTCCTTGTCCTATCGCAGGGAGCAGTGAGCAGAGCCTGTCCCCCTCTCCTGACCCCCAGCCCTCAGGTGTTTATAGACGTTTATTAAATCCCCTCTCAGTCTTCTCTTCTCCCTATGAAACAGCCCCAGCTCCCTCAGCCTGTCCTCATAAGCTGATCAAACATTACTCCCCTCAGCCACCGAGAGAAGCTGTAAGCTCACACCATGGCTTGTCACAGTCAGCAGGGGCTCGGTCAGAAATTGATTTAGAAGAGAACCAGCAGGAGATACAACTTTTTTGCTTCTCAAGACATACAGAAAACACACATCCCTTGTCCCTTGGCAGAGAACTTGCCCTGGTAACCCCATCAACCATTTGTGAAGCAAGCCTGCTATTTCCTTAGTGCTCACAGGCAGCATGCAGTTCACTAATCCACCTCCACCCCTAACCAACAACTCCTCACATTAACTATTTCTTACCAGAGAGGTCCAGCTGATCACTGTGCACGTTTTTGTGCGGATCCTCTGTGGGCAGCAGCCCTGCAAGGTCATGGAAATGAAGCCTCTTCTAGCACTGGTCAGTAAACCCAGAAATTGCCATAAGTCAGGTGTGATTTCCCTCTCTGACACTAGATGAGACTTCACAGCTTCAGAATGATGCCAGTCCTTCAGCTCAGGGGTTTAAGAACTCAGCTTTGCCTGTGCTGTTACCTAGTATGGTGGGTTTGGAAGACTTTTCTGGAGATCATCCAGCCTAACCTCCCTGATAAAGCAAAGGCACCCACAGCAGCTTGCCCAGGATCACAGCGTTCACATAGGTTTGGAATCTCTCCAGACAAGGAGACTCCACAACCTCTCTGGGCAGCCTACTTCAGGGTTCCAGCATCCTCACAGCAAAGAAGCTTCTCTTCCTTTTCAGATGCAATCTCCTGGGTTCCAGTTTGTGCCTGTTGCCCCTTTGCCTGTCACTGGGCACCACTGAAAACAGTCTTGCCCCATCCTCTTGCCTTTATCTCTTGCTGAGCATTGCTCAGATCTCCTCTCAGGCTGCTCTTCTCCAGGCTCAACAGCCCCAGGGCTCTCAGCCTTTCCTCCTCACGGAGATGCTCTGAGTCCCTCAACACCTTCGTAGCCTCTACTGGACTCTCTCCAGTAGTTTCCTGTCTCTCTTGACTCGTGGAGCCCAGCACTGGTGCTAGTAGTCCAGCCGTGGCCTCACTGGGGTCGAGTAGAGGGGCAGGACAACTTCTCTTGCTCTGCTGGTGACACTCTGTTGAGAAGCCCTGAGTCAGGCCCTGGCACTGGTGATGCTCTGCAGCCAGAGGTGTTCAGAGTGAGATGTAAATCAAGATAGATGGTCATAAAGCAGCTAGTGAGGGGTCTTGGAGGGGGAAAAAAAGGTGTTATCTTTAGTGAGCAGGCCAAATGCCAGCTCCAGCTAAGATAACAGATATTCTCCTGACTTCCTGCCATTTTCCTTGGGTGAAATATTATCCTCTTCCCTTCCTGCCACACTGTCACTTAACAGCCCTCTGCCCATCAGCCCTGAGTCACTCAGAGGAAGCTGCCTTTCAGTAGAGGCTGAAGCAACCCCCACCACGTTAGGGATGCATCCAAACATGATTCAGAATGAGACTGAGACATGTGCTCAAGAGGCTGCAGGAACTCAGTGTTTTGGTTGAATTGTGGTCAGTGACATCCTTTGTGGTAGGAAAAGCCAAGAGGCTGGGCAAACAAGTGGGTGGCAGGAGCATTCCTCCTCGACCAGGTGCTACTAAAATCCCTTCTTCAGAACAATAAGAAGACAACCCTTTTCCCATAGCACCCTGATCTTGGATTCCAGCAGTGGTAACCCTGTCACCTGGAAACATCAGCTGCTCCTAGAGACTTCACTGAAGTGCTCAACCAGGCTGAAGGTACCAGCCTGGTTCCACCATCCAGCACAGAGCCAGAAAGATAATGAAGGAGGTGCAACATCTTCCTTAGGAGGAGAGAATGAGGAAGCTGGGGCTCTTGAGCTTGGAGAAGAGGAGCCTGAGGGGTGGCCTCATTCATGTTTGTAAAGATGTAAAGGGTGAGTGTCAAGAGCACGGAGCCAGGCTCTGCTCAGCAGTGCCCAATGACAGGACAAGGGGCAATGGGTGAGAGCTGAGGCACAGCAAGTTCCATGAAAAACGAGGAGGAATTTTTTCACTGTAAGGGTGACAGAGCCCTGGAACAGGCTGCCCAGGAGGGTTGTGGAGTCTCCCTCTCTGGAGATACTCAAGAGCTTCCTGGATGCATTCCTGAGTGATCTGTGCTCTGCAGAGGAGTAGGTCTGGGTGACCTTTTGAGGTCCCTTCCATCCACTAACATTCTGTGGTGCTGTGATCTTTCATCATAGAATGGTTCTGGTTAGAACAAAGCTTTAAGATCATCAAGTCAAATTGTTCCACCAGCAGTGCCAGGTCAACACTAAACCACGTCCCTCAGCACCACATCTATGCAGCTTCTGAATATCTCCAGGGATGGAGACTCCACCACTACCCTGGGCAGCTCCTTCCAGGTCTAACCACTCTTTTAGTGATAAAACAGTTCCCTTTGTCCAATCTAAACCTCACCTGTGCAGCTTGAGGCCATTTCCTTTTGTCATATTGTTTGTTACTTGAGAAAACAGACCAAGCCACACCTCCCTCCAATCTCCTTTCAGGGAGCTGTAGAGAGCAAGAAGGTCTCCCTTCAGTCTCCTTTTCTCCAGGATGAACACACACACACAGAATCACATAAGCACTCGGGCTGGAAAAGCCCCTCACAGGATCACCAAGTCCAGCCCAGCCCAGAACCCTGCTCTACAAGGCTCAACCTAAACCCCTCACAGGATCACCAAGTCCAGCCACCTGGACTGGGCAGCTCATTCCAATGCCTGACCTCTCTTGCTGGGGAAAAAAATATCTTAATGTCCAGTCTAAAGTTATCCTCACACTGCTTGAGGCCAGACCCTCTTGTTCTATCACTATTTACCTGTCAGAAGAGACCAACCTCTCCACAATCTCCTTTCAGGTAGCTGTAGACAGCAATGAGGCCTCCCCTCAGCCTCTTCTTTGAAAATGAAGAAGACCCTTCAAGGGTCCCTTCCAAGCCAAAGCATTCAGAGATTCTATACTGAGATCAAATCAGAGACCAAGGAGGAAAGGGATAGAGCTGTTTCCTGAAATCCAGGTACCATCAGAGCTCCAGGAAGCACATGACAAGTTTCTCCATCAAGTGTCCCACCCTTCTTATGTTCCTGCTTCTCCTTTTCACAGAATCACAGAATGGTCTGGGTTGGAAGGGACCTCCAAAGGTCATCTAGCCTAACCCCTCTGCAGTCAGCAAGGGCATCTTCAACTAGATCAGCTTGCCCTAGCCCTGCTGAATCTCACCTTCCTTTGGAGTGCTTCTCCCAGAGCACTCATGGTGGTGCTGATGGAGGTGGGACTGCAGCCAGCTGTTCTCTGACCTGAGCTGTGCCAGGCAGCAGGAGACTGCTGGCAGCTCCAGGAGCTGTCAGAGCCATCATGAGTTTACATTTGGTGGAAGTAATGAGGCACCCCCTGCTGCTCCTCCGCTCGCCTCCAATTTGTAGGGCAACCTCATCCCAATGGAGCTGTGAGCAGCCACTGCTGCTGGCCTCCCCTGGAGCCTGTGGGGACTATGAAGAGAGATTATTGGGGCAGATGGAATATTCCCCACCAGAAAGCACAGGCAAAGCTATAGATTTTGTCCCAGAATATCGCCTGTGGCAGCTTCCAGCAGCTAAGCAAAAGCTGCTGCCCTCATTGATTCCTTCTTTGTAATCATCTGCACCACCTCCTGCTTCTAGCCACAGTAAGCCCTTCTCCAGTCTCCTCTAGAGAGGCTCTTTTGCTTTGTGTCTTCCCTGTTTCCCTCCTGCACCAGCACAGGTGAAAGCTGACCTGCTGGAAAGCAACTCTGCAGAGAAGGACCTGGCAGTGCTAGTGAACAAGTCCAACATGAGCCAGCAATGTGTCCTCATAGCCAAGAAGGTCAAAGGTCTCTTGGGGTGTATTAAGAAGAGTGTGGCCAGCAGAAAGAGGGAGGTTTGCATTCCTTTCTGCTTTGCCTTAGGGAGGCCACAGTTGGAGGACCAGGGCCAGTTCTGGGCTCCCCAGCTCAAGAACTACTGCAGAGAGTCCAACAGAGGCTATAAAGATGCAGAGGGGCCTGGAGCATCTTTGTGAGAAGGAAAGGCTGAGAGCCTTGGGGCTGTTGAGCCTGGAGAAGAGCAGCCTGAGAGAGGACCTGAGCAATGCTCAGCAACAGCTAAAGGCTGGAGGGCAAGAGGATGGAGCCAGACTGTTTTCAGTGGCGCTCAGGCACAGGCCAAGGGGCAACAGGCACAAACTGGAACCCAGGAAGATCCATCTCAACAGGAGGAGAAATTTCTTTGTTGTGAAGGTGCTGGAGCCCTGGAGCAGGCTGCCCAGAGAGGTTGTGAAGCCTCCTTCTCTGGAGAGGTCCCAGCCCCCCTGACCATTGTGATCCTGGGCAAGATGCTGTGGGTGCCCTTGTTTTATCAGGGAGCTTGGACTGGGTGATCTCCAGGGGTCACTTCCAACCCTGTGTTTTTTCCCCATCACTGTCTGTATTCCTACATCTTGTGCAGGGATACAGAGCTCTTGTGCAAAGGGGTCTGGAAGTGGAGCTGCTGCTGGTCTCCACACTCCTATTGATGAGCTTTGCAAGAAGGGACCAGCTCTGAAATGGTTAAGCAGTTTTCCTCAGCTGGCTTCAGTCCTTCTCTCCCTACAACCACACTGGATTAGCAGCTCTGAAACACCACCTGAGTTCATTTTGTCCTACTCCATCAAGTCTTTACAGTGCAGTGAGTTTCTCAGCGGGCTTCCCACTGTCCCTGAGGCTCACCAGGGGCTCGGGACCCATGAGTTTTGCCAGGATAAAAGCTAAGCTCTTGCAGCTTCCTGCCTCACAGCAGATCCCTCCCCCAGCAGTGAACTGCCACTGACCCAGTGAATTCAATTAGTGTGGTTCTTCCTTTCTCAAAGAAGCCCCACATGGCCCAAACCAAACATGGTGTGTTTGGAAACAAATGGACTGGAACTGCCCTAATCTACTCAGACACTGTCCCCTGCCTGTGTTCCCTCCCATCAGCCTGCCCAGAAATATAATCAGGGAATCATCAGGGTCCCATCTGGCCTGTGAGGGGAGAAGGAGTCTGACACCCTGCAGAGCAGAGGACCACTGACTGAGGCCTGTCAAGCAGACCACCACAGTGCCTCACTGGTGCTTTTGGGGGCATTTTCCTGACTGTCCCCACGGATAAGCCCTCAGGGAAGGTGGGAGAATGCCTCAACTGGAGTCCTAGGGAAGGAAGCTTGTGTGATCTTGACTTCACAGTATCACAGGATATTAGGGGCTGGGAGGCACCCAAAGAGATCATCATTTCCAAACCCCCTGCCAGAGCAGGACCACACAATCTAGCACAGATCACAGAGGAACACATCCAGACAGGCCTTGAGAAGCTCTTGGTGGCAATCCAACAGTAGGAAGGAGGCAGGAGCTGAGGGCAAGCCTTCACTCCAGGAAGATTCAAAGCCAGTGAATCTATTCCCTGCATCCACTTGGTTTCAGTGTAGGACATATGGCTCAGGTGAGTTTTACAAAACTGTGAAGGAAGACATCCTGTGAAGCAGAGCAGAGATCTCACTAGGGCAGGTCTGAAGCCACTGCTGAAAAGCAGAACCTGGAAGTCACCACATTTTCTACCCCAGGCTGCCTGGAATATGAGGCAGGACATTCGCATCCCTGGGTGGCAGATGTGAATCATCCCACTGGAACCAGGAGTCACAGCACTCTAAACTTCTGGAATCAGCCATTACTCTGAGCTACTTCCTCAGCCCCCAAAGCCCTTGACAGGTTTCCCACGTTCTCCAAAACATTGCACAAGACCTCATTTATTACTTCTTCTGTCCAACCCACCCCTGAGGAGGAAAAGGTCAGAAAGCAAAGAGGAATTTGTCTCACTGCTTTCAAAGGCAGAGACAGAGCCCTGCACCAGGCTGCCCAGAGAGGTTGTGGAGTCCCCCTCTCCAGAGAGATTCCAAACCCACCTGGGCATTGTGATCCTGGGCAAGCTGCTCTGGGTGACCCTGATTTGGCAAGTTGGGGACTGGGGAGGTGTTGGACTAGAAGATGCCCAAGTGCCCCTCCTAATCTTCACCATGCTGGCATTCTGTGAAAGTCAAGATCCATCAAAAGTGCCTGCAAAGCCAAACTCTGCTGCAGTGCCAGGATGCTCCCTATGAGCACTGCTGGACAGGTTTTTGCACCCACTGCTGCTGCTGCTTCTTCCCTGCAAACACCACGTTCCCTACAGAGCAGTCACACAATACAGCTGCCTCACTGAGAACCAACTCAAACACATCTGAGAAGACTTCTAGGAAAGCCTCCTGAGCAGTAAAATAAGCAGGAAACATGGGGCTGGGCACAACAGAACTCATTTGCATCCATAAAACATACACAAATATTTTATAACAAAATATATGGATTTGACTCCATTGATTTGGGGAGCGAAGAAACTCACAAGAAGGCTTGAAGTTGTTCATTTGTGGCTGGGAACTGCTCAGCAGAGAAAGATCAGGGGGTGTTGGTCAACAGCTGGGTGAAAATGAGCCATGGTGTGCCCAGGCAGCCAAAGATGCCACCAGCATCCTGGCCCGGATCAGCAATGGTGTGGCCAGCAGGACCAGGGCAGGGATTGTCTCCCTGCACTCAGCAGTGGTGAAGCCTCATCTGGAATATCGGGTTCAGTTTTGGGCCACTCACTCCAAGAAGGACATTGAGGTGTTGGAGGAGGTCCAGAAGAGGGACCAAAGCTGGTGAAGGGCCTGGAGAACAGAGCTGGTGAGGAACAACTGAGGGAGAGCTGGAGAAAAGAAGGCTGAGAAGAGACTTTCTGGCTGTCTACTCTCTACTGGGCATTGGTCTCCTTTCCCTAGGAAAGGATGAGAGGAAACAACCTCAGGTTGCACCTGGAGAGGTTCAGTTTGGATATTAGGTTACTGGAAGGGCTCTCAAACATTGGACCAGGCTGCCCAGAGAGGTGACTGAATCTCCATCCCTAGAGGTGCCTTAACTACACAGAGAAGTGATGCTGAGGGTCCTGTTTTAGCACCAGCCTTGGGAGAATTGGAGAATGGTTGGATTTAATGATATTAAAGTTTTTTTCCCAATCAAACCCAAGCCTGACTCTGTGTTTCACATGCTGGCACTCAGAATGCCCTCCCAGCTCACCTATTTCCTGCAGTCACCACCATCAAAGCTGTGGAATCCAGCTCTCTTTGCACAAAGCTTTTTCTTGTTAATTAAACATTCTAACCTAAGGCCAGAAATTCCTTCTTCTTCTTTCACAGCTGGAGAAGTGATGGGAGAGGAAGAGAATCCATCAGTCACTGTACAGAGAGAGCCTGCTTGGCATCCTAGGTGCTTCCAGTCACCTTCTGACTGCTTGCTTCATTGGTGTAACATATGGTGAAGCCTACCTAGAGCCCAAAGGTCACTGTGACACCTGCAGACCCCTGTCAGTACACAGCCTTGCACAAATACACATGGAAGCAATTAGGGAAGCAAGGGAGCAGGGATGTGAAGCAGAACCTTCTCTGTTGCAGGGAGAGAAGCTGGAGAATATGTGTGGCTTCTCAGGGGTCTGATCACAGAATCAGAGAATGACAGAGGCTAGAAAGGACCTCAAAAGTTGTCAGAGTAAGATCACCTAGAACAGATCACACAGGAACACGTCCAATTGAGTTTTGAATACCTCCAGAGAAGGAGATTCCACAACCCCCCTGAGCAGCCTGTTCCAGGGTTCTATCACCCTTACAGTGAAAAAATTCCTCCTTGTGTTTCCATGGAGATTCCTATGCCTCAGCTGTCACCCATTGCCCTTTGTCCTGTCATTGGGCATCACTGAATAGAGCCTGGTTCTATCCTCCTGGCACACACCTTTTACATCTTTATAAACATGAATGAGGCCACCCCTCAGGCTCCTCTTCTCCAAGCTCAAGAGCCCCAGCTCCTTCAGTCTCTCCTCATAAGAGAGAAGTTCCAGTCCCTTCATTATCTTTGTGATTCTGTGCTGGGCTCTCTCAAGCTATGGCTTTTAGCTCTGGGTAGGGAAAAAACCCATGATTAACTGTTTCCTTGCCACTAAGACGGTGTCACAGCTGTGAGGTTTGGGTTGAGAGGGGAACTTGAGCCTCCTCCACGTGTATTCAGTTCAGAAATCACTTTTGGATTGCCCTTAAGAATGTGCAGTTAGAGGTGACAAGGTCTTTGGGACCAGTGTGGTAGATCCCCAGTGTGAGGATAGGGGGATGTACAGTGGCAGGGAGATTGGATTTGTCTCTTCCTGATGATGTTGCACCCTCTAGAAGCCTGAACCTACAAACTGAGACCCCCTTCCCTGCACGAAGAGGCTGCCCAGGGAGGTGGAGGAGTCACCACCCATGGAGGTGTTCAAGAAACGTGTGGACATGGCACCTGGAGACACAGTATAATGACCATGGTGATCTTAGGTTGAAGGCTAAACTCAGTCATCTTGGAGGTCTTTTCCAACCAAAACAATTCTATGATTCTACAACACCAATGAGAACAATTTCCTCTTGCCTCAAAAGTCTTACAGTTGAAGTAGCAGTCAAGAGCTGAATGTGCTACAGCACATGGTGGTGGGAAAGATGAGAAAGCTTTGGAGAGGTGGACTGAAAGCTGGTGTGCTAGTTTGAAGCTAGCTAGAATGTTTTGGTGAGAAGAACTAGATTATAGGCTGCGAAAGGAAAACAATGGTGACGTCTACTTCCCTCAGAAGTCTCGCTGAGGACTTTGGGAAGAAGAAATGAAAACGTGAGGTAACACTCTCGCCGTTTTTTTCACTCACTCTGGCTGGGCTGCTGGCTGAGCTGCATCTCCCTAACCTCACCTTCCATTTGGCCTAACCCACCTTTGCTTCTTAACCTCTTGGCCAAACCTCTATTCTTCCTTAGGACTGGGGTAAGGTTGAGAGGGGCAGGGGGAAGGTGCAGGGGTGGTTGAGAGCCCCTCCTGAGGACTCAGGTTTCTGGGAGGGGAGTTGTGTTTCTGTATTACCTTTTACCTTGTCTATTTCTGTCTATAACTGTATATACTGTAAATATCTGCTTGTATATTGTGCCAGCTGTAAATAAAAGCTTCATTCATATTTCCAGAGCTGGCTGAGTCTATTCTGGGTGATTTCTAAAGTGTGGGGGGGCAGAGAACACCCAAACCATCACAGCTGGCTAAAAAGGGGGTGGGGCTGAAGAAGGGCAAGAGAGTAAAAGTACCCATCAGGGACCCAAGGTTCAGGTTCCGGTGAGTCTTGAGGCTTCTCTGCTAGAACAACCTGTAGTCATCCAACTATGTTTGGCAGCAGACAACTTGGGAACGATCACTGGCAGACCGTTCCCTTCTTGGTACTGGCATAGCCCTCATGTCCAGCCTGCTTGGCTCCATGGGGCCCACCAGCTCCTGCACACACTCTCCTGAGCTTTTCCTCTCAAAGCTTCACTGCTCAGGCCACTGCTCGCACAGAATTCAGTGTCCCTGCTTTAAAGCAAGGAGGTTAGACTAGACAATCTCCAGAGGTCCCATCCAACAACCACCTCTGTGGGATCTCTACAATGCTTCTCTGCTACCTTGCTGCTGCTGTTTGGCCAAGGATTTCCAGGTGCTTCACATGTTGCAGTGACTCTTCTATGGGATCAGGAGGATTTTTCCTCAAAGGTGGTTACTAAGGAGGAAGAGGTTGATGTGTGCTGTTCCTGCTCAATCTCCCAACTCCACGTTTTGTGCCCAATGGAAACAAACACACCAAACCAGCTCTCTTTGGCAAGATATTTTGACAAAGATGTTTTGCCTCCTGCTGAGAGAAAGCCGAGCAAAGCATCAAAGTCAGAACTGTGGGAGCTGCTAAGGTGTCTGATGGAGAAAACCAAGGTATGAGGGAACAAGCTGTTGGCAAATCCTCTCACTGAGTATAAGCTGAGAAGCTGATCCCAAGTTCTGGCCTTGGACTACCACCTTTAACTGGCTTTTGCTGCCTTTCCCTGCAGTTGGCAAGCAAGAGCAAACCCCAGACCTGCTCTAGATCAGCTTCTGCTCTGCAGTGAGTCAGCACACAAAGTAAAAAGTAATTGTGTGGGGACAATGGACCTAAACCTTTCTCTTGCTGATCCAAGCATCAGAGCACAGCCATGCTCAGCTCTAACAGTCAGACTAAGCTTTTTGCTGAATGTCCCCAGGCTGCCATTTCAGGGAAGGTTTGCAGCAGGTTGGTGCCCTGCCAGCATCCCAGTGGGAGGGAATGGCAGATATCTAGGCACTGAAAATCTGTCTTAGCACAAAGGGGTGAGATTTTAGCCTCCAGTTTTCCCCAGAAAGAGGCTTTCCATCCTACCTTCATTCTCCTTCAGAAACTCCTGACATGAGGCTTATCCACTCTGCACTGGATAAAAAGCTGTCTGGATGGCTGTGCCCAAGGAGTGGTGGTGGATGGAGTGAAATCTGGCTGGCACTCAGTCACTAGTGGTGTTCCCCAGGGATCAGTACTGGGGCCTGTCCTCTTTAATATCTTCATTAATGATCTGGATGGGGGAATTGAGTGCACTCTCAGTGAGGCTGCAGATGACACCAAACTGGGTGGGTGTGTTGATCTGCTAGAGAGCAGGGAAGCTTATGGCAAGACCTGGACAGGTTGGACTGCTGGGGCAAGCCTAATTGCATGAAGTTCAACAAAGCCAAGAGCCAGGTGCTGCACCTGGGTCATAACAACCCCATGGTGAGCTACAGACTTGGGGATGTGTGGTTGGAAAGCTGCAACTTGGAGAGGGACATGGGGCTATTGGCTGATAGTTGACTGAGCATGAGTGAGCAGTGTGCCATGTGGCCAAGAAAGCCAATGGCATCCTGCCTTGTGGCCAGCAGGGACAGCAGGTGATCATCCCCTGTGCTTAGTGCTGGTAAGGTCACATCATGAAAAGTGCTGTGTTCATTTCTGGGCCATGCACTACAGGAAGGACACCGAGGTGCTGGAGCATGTCCAGAGAAGGGCAACAAGACTGGAGAAGGGCTACTGGGACGGGCTGAGGGTGTTCAGTCTGGAGAGGAGGAGGCTGAGGCTCATTGCTCTCTACAGCTCCCTGAGGGGAGGTTGGAGTGAGGAGGGGGCAGCCTCTGCTCCTTGGTGACAAGTGACAGGACAAGAAATGGTTTCAAGCTGTGCCAGAAGGGGGTTAGGTTGGACATTAGGAAATATTTCTTCACTGAAAGGTCTGCCAAGCATTGGAATGGTCTGCCCAGTGCAGTGGTGGAGTCACCATCCCTGAGGGTATTTTAACAGCCTGTGGACCTGGCACTTAGAGACATGGTTTAATGTTGGTCCTTCTGTGCTAGGCCAGGCACTGGACTTGAAGGTCTCTTCCAACCAGATATATTCTGTGGTGCTGTTTGCTTGGTAAGAAGCAAGGTTCTCCAGCTAAGGGTCATGGAGCACAGGCTCCCTGTAAGGGAAGTACTCTTCTGTGCTCTCAGAGCAATACCACAGGCATGCAATAATCATGAAATGGCAGCTCTCAGAGGAAGATTCCTCATATTTGAGCCTCTTGTTGCTGTGGGTAGGAGAAACAAATCCAGTCATCTCATTTAGGGATTTAAAGCACCTTCCCAGGATAATTTAAAACTAAACCTTCTCTCACAGAATGATAGGAATTGGAAGATTATTGAGTCCAACCCCCCTGCCAAGCAGGTTCACCTAAAGAAGGTCACACAGGAACACACCCAGGGGGGTTTTGAATGTCTCCAGAAATGAAGACTCCACCACCTCTGGGTAGCCTGTTCCAGTGCTCCATCACCCTTAACTTAGAAGAAGTTTCTCCTCCTGTTTAGATGGAACTTCTCCTGTCCAATTTTGTCTTGTTACCCCTTGCCCTGTCACTGGGCACCACAGAAAAAAAAAAGACTGCTCTCATCCTCCTGACACCCAGCCTCTAAGTACTGATCAGCACTGATGAGACCCCCCTCAGTCAGCTCTTCTCCAAACTGAAGCCCCCCACAGTGCTCTCAGAGTTTCCCTCAAGAGAGATGTTCCAGTCCCCTCAGCATCTTTGCAGTCATCCCTAACAGAACAGTTTCCACAGTGGGTTCAGCTGGCATGGAGCCATCAGGAAACAGATCAAGGTGGTGCCTGTTTTCTCTGCACACTTTCTCTGCTTTGCTCAGGGGACAGCAGTAGGGATCTGGATCACTTCCCACCAGTGTGAGGAAGGAGCTTGGAGTGGTTAATAACAGTCAGGCTGGTGCCTCGGTGACAGCAGAATGGCTGAGCTGCACTCCGCAGGAGCCACTCCACATGCTCCTCAGCCACCTCTTAGCGCTCTTATCTTACAAGTGTTATCAAAGTAGGTGGACTAATTACTAGGGAGCTGATTTGTAGTGCAGGCTCTGGACATAATCCTGACTCTTAGCCATTCTGGGATGCTGTGGAGCAGACAAGCTGGCTGGTCTTTGTCAGGATGCCTGGTCCCGCTGCTTGGTAAACACTGTGCAGACCTTTGCTGTGATGGAGCTCATCATACCAAGAGATTCCTTACAAAGAATATCACTTTTGATATGAGGAACAGCTGAAGGAACTGGGATTGTCCTGTCATCAGAAAAAGAGGCTGAGGGGAGACCTCATTACTCTCTACAGCTACATCAAAGGAGGCTGGAACCAGATGGGGGTCTCTCCTTTCACAGGCAACAAGTGACAGGACAAGAGGAAAGAGCCTCAAGTTGTGCCAAGGGAGGCTCAGGATGAATATTGGGAGAAGTTTCTCCCCAGAAAGGGTTCTCAGGCACTGGGACAGGCTGCCCAGGGAGGTGGCAGAGTTGCCATCCCTGGAAGTATTTAAAAGAGGCATGGACGTGCCATCCCTGGAGGTGTTCAAGCAAAGCCTGGATGAGGCACTTAGTGCCATGGTCTGGTTGACTGGACAAGGCTGGGTGATAGGTTGGACTGGGTGATCTTGGAGATCTCTTCCAACCTGGTTGAGTCTATGATTCTAGTGGCCGCAGTTTAGCACTAGTGTTGGGATTGTGAGCTCTGGGTGAGTGGTTGGACTTGACTATCTCAAAGGTCTCTTCCAACCTCAACACTTCTAGGATTCTATGATTTCAGCCTGTACATGAAGAAAGCACAGCCAATTCCTTTCTGTGGAAGTCTCCATGGGAGCAAGACAGAGAGGAGGACATTGTCCAGTAATCCATCACCGACGATGTAACAGTGAGAAGAACTTGGAAGGTAAATTTTGACTCCAGAACCAAAAGTTCATCTGAACTTTGTTGATGATTGAGTTGACATAAAGCTGAAATGTCCAGCTAGGATCTGAGGTATACTTCTAAACTGCTCAGGTTTCATCCCAGCTTGGGTTTCCTGCTAACTCAGCATCCCATGCTAGGGAAAGGAAGGCCTGGCATTAACACAGTCAGAAAGGCTCTGGTTTAGGGCTTGGAGAAACAATGGCAAGTGAGTTACTAGAGGGTGTGTGAGCTGAAGTAACCCTGCACACCCTTTGCTCACAGTGGGTGCCTTCTATTTGATAAGCAGATGCAACAGCCAACCTGCTGAGTGCTTTCACAGTTGCCCTTGCAGGTAGAGCTAAGGACCTGCCTTGAAGCTCCTTTATTCTGTATCGTGTTCTCCCCCTTCTGAACAAATCCTTTCCAAGGTGATTATTCACAAAGAGGGATCCAGCCAAGCAAAGCAGCAACCTGAGGCTCTGGAAACATCTAACCATGGAGCACACCAAAACAGCCACTGTTCCCATCTGCTGTACCAGAGGTGCATAGCAGAAAGCTGGCCCAGGTTTTGACCAGGGTTATAAACCTTAAAGCAGCCCTAGAGGATTGTGAAGCCCTAGAAGAGGCTGCCCTGGGGAGGTGGTTGGATCACTATGCCTGGAGGCATTTAAAAGATGCAGAGATGTGATGCTGAGTGACATGGTTTAGCACCAGACCTGCTAGAGTTAGGTAGTGGTTGGACCTGATCTGAAAGGTCTTTTTCCAACCAAAATGATTCTGTGATCTTCCAGAGAGAATGAATGAGATCTGCTTTAGTCCACAGAGCAGGTGGCACTGGGCTAGCTTCCACATCCCCATGCAGCATCATTCCTTGCATCCCTATGTGCACAGTGGGACTGTCACACTCCCCAGAAGCACTGGATATTGGACATCTGCCACTGGTAGGGTATCAGGATGTGTGGTTTGATAGGGAGTTGGTGGAGATGAGCTCTTGGACCACCTAGGCCAAGCATCCATCTAGGTTTTGTAACATCTACAGTGTTCTCCAACTATAAGCTCGAAGCTCCCAGTACTGCAGAGCAGCAATAGAAGGTAGAAAGTTTAGGAGACCACAGGGGTGGTGGGGATCACCCTGGATTCAGACTCAGTCCTGCCTCACTTTACACTCTCAAGGAGGTGAACTCTTCAGTGGGATCTTTATTGGCAAGTGTTGGAGCAAAAGATGAATCACTCAAATTTATTAAGCTTTAATGACTGCTTTGATTGCTCTGAGCAATCTGACAGGGCTGCTTCCACTGTAGCTATGAGACCACTTTAAAACAATATCAATAATTTCAGCATCAGACCTGATGATTTTCTCCTCCTTCAACACTTGGCCAGAGATCCAGACAGTGTGTGTCTGCAGGCTGGCTTATGGAAAATGGGATGGCACAACGCCATGGCCCAGGGAAGCATCCTGGGCTGCAGCAAAAGATGCATGGCCAGCACACCCAGAGAGATGATTCTGCCACTTTTTTCTGCTCTGCTGAGACCTCACCTGGAGTACTGCCTGGAGATCTCAATATGGGAAGGACATGGACATCATGGAGAGGGTCCAGAGGAAGGCCAATAAAATGATCAGGGGGCTGCAGCACCTCTGCTATGAGGACAGGCTGAAGGAGCTGGGGGTGTTCAACCTGGAGAGGCACTGGGGAGACCTAACAGCAGCCTGCAAGACTCTGAAGGGGGCTACAAGAAGGCTGGAGAGACACTGTTTACAAAGGCTTGCAGTGATAGGACAAGGACAATGGCTGCAAACTAGAGCAGAGCAGATTTAGGTTGGATGTTAGGAACAAGTTTTGCACCATGAAGATGATGGAACACTGGAACAGGTTGCCCAGGGAGATGGTTGAAGCCCCATCCCTGGAGATCTTCAAGGTGAGGCTTGACAGGGTTCTGGGCAACCTGACCTAGTTGAGGATGTCCCTACTGACTGAAGGGGGTTGGACTAGACCTTTGGAGGTCCCTTCCAGCCCAGACCATTCTATGATCATCACCCACATGAGGGTGAAGGATGGAAGAAAGGGAAGTCAGCAGTACTGATTGTTAGAGCAGAAGCTGGAGAAGGGATCTTTCCCAGGCCTCTCTCATGTGAAAGAGTTTAGAAACTCTGAAGTCTGTCATGTGGACCTTTTCCCTGCAAAAAGCAGCAAATCATACTGGCTTTGATTTCGCCAGATGGCTTTAGATGTTCTGCCACTAACCCAGCAGTAGCAGTTTCACCACATTGGAGGGATCTGCAGATGGAACAAGAGGAGAGGTTTATGGAACCACAGAAACACTGCAGTTGGAAAAGACCTTTGAGGTCACTGAGTCCAACCATTCTCTATCTCTACCATGTCTGCTGCTAAGCTGTGTCCCTGAGCACCACATCTCAGCATTCAATCAGCTCCAGGGATGAGGATGGTCTCTGTCTGTACTGCTGGCCCAGCTCTCTGTTGTGGAGAACCCAGATGGCCTGTGCTGCACATCACACCCCTTTAGCCCTGGCAAGAGCGGAAACTCTTGCTGCGGAGTCTTGGATTACACAAGATCAGACCTCACAGGCCACTTCTAGTAGTTACTGACCCTTTTTTGTTCCCTGAGTTAGTGAGGTCAGAGACAGTGACCCCAGCCTCCATTTGGCATCAAAGGCAGTGACACAGCCTTTAGACACTGTGGGAACTGCAGCTTCAAAAGATACAGCATCAATGGAGACAGGAAAGTGCCTCCAGCACTGAGTCAGTACAGGCTGGGCAAAGGCAGGAGCTTCCTAGAGGTTCCCAGAGAACACCAGCTGGAGAGTTGCTCTGCCTGAGGACAGCAGAGGCCACATAGAACAGGGTCTTCTGAAAACCTCAGCCAGCCAGTTCCTTTAAGATGGGAGGAATATTCCTAGAAGGTACCTAGGAGGACACCCCTGAGTTTTCTGATATGCCAGATCTTTGGAGATGCACCATAAAATAAATCTTAAACAGCTCAGGAGTCCTCCCACATTGATACCTGGGGGAATTGGAGTGTTAGGTTAATGGCTGGGCTCTGGTATGCAGTGACAGGACAAGAGGTAACAGGCACAAGCTTGAACATGGAAGCTCTGTCTAAACATAAGGAGAAACTTCAATGGATCGAGGGTGGTAAAGCATTGGAAGAGACTGTCGAGAGAAGCGGCGGAGTTTCCACCTGTGCAATCATTCCAAACCCACCTGGATGCTGACAAGTGCAACCTGCTCTAGGTGAACAAGCTCTGGCAGAGGAGTTGGACTAGATGACCTCCACTAGATGTCCCTTCCACAAGGAAAGGCTAAGAAACCTGGGGCTGTTTACCCGAGAGAGACAGGGAACTACTGGAGCGAGTCCAGTGGAGGTTACAAAGACGCTGAGGGGCCTGGAGCATCTCTGTGAGGAGGAAAGGCTGAGAGCCCTGGGGCTGCTGAGCCTGGAGAAGAGCAGTCTCAGAGGGGATCTAAGCAGTGCTCTTCAGGAGCTAAAGGGTGGGAGGCAAGAGGATGGGGCCAGACTCTTGTCAGTGGTGCCCAGTGACAAGACAAGGGGTAATAGGCACAAACTGGTACCAAAGAGGTTCCACCTGAAGAAGAAGAGTAACTTTGGCGTGAGGGTGGTGGAACCTTGGAGGAGGCTGCCCTGTTGTGAAGTCTCCTTCTCTGGAAAGATTCCAAACCCATTTGGTCATTGTGGTCCTGGGCAAGCTGCTGTGGGTGCCCCTGCTTTGGTAGAGGGTGTTGGACTTGGCAGGTTCCCTTCCAACTCCCCTCTCCCCCTTCCCATTCTCTCCTTACCATTGAGTGTTCTTTTTATAACTCTCTAAGCCTTTGTCCATGGCTGCTCCAAACAATGGCAGTTGATGAAGGATGTGGAACAAACAGGCAGGGTTCCTCTTCTGAACGTTTGCTATGGTGGGAACAAGTGGGGAGAGAAGAAAGGAAACGGTGGTTGAGAATAGCCCAGGTGAGGGGAGAACTGGCACGGAAAGGCTTTCGCAATCACAAGCCAACATTCTTTGCCCTGCAGCGGAAAGGAGGGAATCTTCTCCTCCACTCTGGCTGAAAAGGGAGGCTCTTTGAAGTCTAGCAGAGAGGCAAGATGAGGATTCTCACTGCTCTTTAGAGCACACCAAGAACTGGAGAAGAAGTGACCTAAAGGCAGCCTCCCTCCAAAAAAAGCCTTCTCCAAAGAGTGAAACTAAGGAACTGAGGTGAGCAAACCCCAAGCAAGAAGAGGAAAAGCACAGAGACTGCAGAATTCCCTCCAACAATGCCTGGGGATCACATAAACAAGGTTATTAATAGATGGCTGCCTCTCAAGCAGCCCTCAAAGGCCGCTTCCTCCCATTCTTCTCTCCGCACCACTCCATGGCAGAGCAGCCCTGCCTTGAGAAAGCCTCATTTGCTGCCTTCTGGGTTTTTATCTTTCCCTCCACTGGATTTCCTGTCGAGATTGCAGGTCAGCAAAGCCAGAAATCTTTGTGCCTCTGCCACCGCTGAGCTCTGACCGAGAAATGTACCCCAGGTGGAGCCCAACAGCCCTCACACTCCAGCTGAGAGATCACGGAGGGGAAGAAGATCTGCCCCAAGTGTGGCTGGCTGCTCATCACCAGGCTGGAAGCTGTGAGTCCAGGTTGCTTTTCCAATCCCCTCAAGCAAGCCAACATTCCTGCTTCACAGCCACGGGACTTACAGAGGACTTGACCTTGCTTTTCCTGAGCCTTCCAGTCCATTTCCCAGCAGGCAAACCCAAAACATTGTGTTTTTCTCAGCTCTGGCTTCACAAATCCCAGGCATCTCTTTATGGTTTGTTTGGGGTTTTTGGGGTTTTTTTGCTAGGAAAAGGCAGGATTTTATGTGCCCTTGGGTTGGTTTTGTTGTTTGGTATTTCTTCTGAGGAGCCTCTGAGAAAATGAAGCATTTCATACTTCTCAGCTTGCCTTTTCCTTCCCTCCCCCCCACCCACCACACTCTCTGCTGTAATTGAGATTACAGCCCTACTTTATCCCAAACTTAATTTGCTCAGCTTCTAGAGTTACAAGAGGGCTGGGGAATCGAGTGGGAGAAATCACACAAGCTGTAGGATTATCACACAACAGGCAGCACATGTACCTACCACAGAGAACACAGAGGAAGCCCAGCAGCCTCTTTGCTGTGCAGGAAAACCTGAAGCCATTATTAACAGCGCAGGAACAAGAAGGGCAGGACAAATTTCTTCAGCTCCATGATCAAATAGCAGGGCAGTTTTGCAGTCAGAAGCAACAGGGAACAAACATCAAAGGTGGGCTTGTGATGTGGTAGCTTTTCCACGTTCAAACCTAACAAGGGGTCAGAAGAGAAATGGTGCCCCAAGGATGAGACTTCAGACCCAAATTACAGAATTCTCAGGGCTGGAAGTGACCTCAAGGATCATCCAGTTCCACCCTTCCCTGTGTCACGGGCAGGGACACTGCACACTAGCTCACGTTTCTCAGAGCCATATCCAGCCTGTTCTTAACAAAACCTCAGAGATGAGGCTTCCACTACCTCCCTGGGCAATCTGTTCCAATGTCTCACCACCTCATATGAAGAACTTCTTCCTAACATCAGAGCAATACAGAGGAGGCAGCAATGTGCTCCCTGCCACTCCAGACACCATCTGTATCATCCAGACGTTCAAGCTCTGCTGCCATAGACAAGTTGTTTGAAACTGGCATAAAAAACACCTACTGAGCATCAAATAAAGCCTCCTCCTGCACACGTGGAGAAGTGTGGGATTTTTACTAGAGGTACCAGAGTAGGACACTGTGCTCCAGAATCCTCTTGGCTGTATCACTCTACTGTGCCTTAAAGACTCAGCCTTCCTTGATCCAATCTCACAGAGCCCTTCTGAGCTGAAACAGCCAGCTTGAACTTTTAGGGGCTCTTCTGGACAGCCTGATGCATCCCAAGTGAAGGCAGAGACACACAGAGAACCACAGAATCAGACTGCTTCATTTGGAAAGGATCATCAGAGCCAACCATTAAAGAGAAGTCCTTTTCCCATGTGAAGACTTAGTTACTCCTGAAAATTCATTTGCATTATTCAATGTCAGTGTAGCACATGAGAAAGTGTGTTGAGCTCTGACCACGTGTAGCATCATCTAGCCCTACTTCTGCTTCTAAAGAATGTCCAGATAGAGGAGCTGGCATTGTGTTTGGTCACCCACCATGACCAGCACCAGGCTATAAATGCACCGTGGGAACTGTGATCCCAAGCCAACATCTTGCATGATGTTCTTGGAGCTGGAAGTGCTAGAATGCTGTGAACAAGCTTGAGTTCAGGAGGAACATAGCCACATTACTCCATGCTGTTGGTAAGCAGGGGGAAGGAAGCTGTGCTGCATAGCATAGACCTGTGGGTTTAGCACTCAGGACTACCTCTTCTTTTCCTTCCCCACAGACGTGAAGGGAGGCTGCAGCCAGGTGGGGTTGGTCTCTTCTCCCAGACAACCAGCAACAGAACAAGGGGACAGAGTCTCAAGTTGTGCCAGAGGAGGTCTAGGCTGGATGTGAGGAGGAAGTTGTTGCCAGAGAGAGTGATTGGCATTGGAATGGGCTGCCCAGGGAGGTGGTGGAGTCGCCGTGCCTGGAGGTGTTCCAGAAAAGACTGGATGAGGCACTAAGTGCCATGGTCTGGTTGATTGGCTAAGGCTGGGTGCTAGGTTGGCCTGGATAATCTTGGAGGTCTCTTCCAACCTAGGTGATTCTACATGTCTATGTTGTAGATGTGCCTCAGCAGCTTTGTGCAATGCTGTAAGCACAGAAGCAGATTCTACAAGTGCAGAAGAGGAAGCCAGAAGCAGAACATTGATAATCAGAAGATATTTTGACCATCATAGGGTTAACTGTTGGGACTCACTTCTGCAATGGTCAGAGAAATCCCACAGGTGCTCAAAAGCTTACAGAATGCTTGCATGGGTAACAGGACCTGGTTACTGTGGACAGAGTGAAATAGATAAAGACATTACAATCATAGGATGGTCTGAGTTGGAAAGGACCTTAACTTCAACTCCCATGGTATGGCAGGGATGCCTTCTATTACACCAGGTTGCTCAAGGCCTCATCCAACCTGGCTTTGAACACTGCCAGGCTTGGAGCCTCCACAGCTTCTCTGGGCAACCTCTTCCAGTGTCTCACCACCCTCATGGAAAAGAATGTCTTCCTAATGTCTGATCTAAATCCAGCTTCTCCCAGTTTGAAGCCATCACCTCTCATTCTGACATTCCATGCCTTCTCACAAAGTTGCTCTTCTGCAGACATCTTTCAATACCAGAAGGCTACTCCAGGGTGTCCCCAGAACCTCTAGGCTGAACAACTCCAATTCCCTCAGGCAGGGTGAAGACCCTACAAGAGACTAGGCTTAAGGAGGAATCTCCCTAAACTCCTTCTCCTGTTGTGTTCTATGCTGATAAGAGGGCCTGGGAGAAAACAGGGAGCAAGCACATTGGAGCAAGGAGCTGTGTGTAAATGCAGTCACAATGTCAAACTGCAGCCAAGACAGCACACAGCTAAACAAGCAGGCAAAAACCTCTCTCCTCTTAAACATTCAAACCTCCAAGGACCTCATTCAGACCTCAAAAGACTGCTCTCCAGGCACCACCACCAATAAAATCAGGGAAGAGCTGAGGGTGCAGGGGAGCAACCCTAGAGCCATGGTTCTCCACAGGCAGCCTTGTGGCGACCAAGAGCAGCCAACGCTAGTGGCATTCTGCCAGCACAACCTTATCACCACCCTGCTTCTGCACAACAGCTAATTGCAGCGTGCCTGAGCGCCACAGAGAGATGGTTGCTCTATCAGGAAACATATGCTGCCATATGGAGGAGACATCCTTCACAGAGACCACTTCTCTGCATGTAGGAGGCCTCCCAAGCCCCATCCTATCACTGTTTATAAAGCAGGTTCTCCAGGAGGCAAGCAGGAAAAGGGAAAAGCCGGGGGGGGGAGGTGGGAAAGAAATGGCAAAACACGTGTCCAGCTTTTGGTACAAGGACAGCAGCAAGTGGGCAGGAAGGCTGTTATCCCTGGCTCTGCGGGTGGGAGAACAAAGCTGCACATTGCACAGCCCCCATTCCCTAAACAGGATCTCTGGGATGAGATTGAACAAGGCCAAGTGCAGGGTTCTGCACTTTGGCCACAACAACCCCAAGCAGAGCTACAGGCTGGGGACAGAGTGGCTGAGAGCAGCCAGGTAGAAAGGGACCGGGGGGTACTGGTAGATAGTAGGCTGAAGATGAGGCAGCAGTGTGCCCAGGTGGCCAAGAGAGCCAATGGCATCCTGGCCTGGCCTGTATCAGGAACAGTGTGGCCAGTAGGACAAGGGAGGTTCTTCTGCCCCTGTACTCAGCACTGGTCAGGCCACACCTTGAGTACTGTGTCCAGTTCTGGGCCCCTCAAGGCAAGAGAGATGTTGAGGTACTGGAGGGTGTCCAGAGAAGGGCAACAAGGCTGGTGAAGGGCCTGGAACACAAACCCTATGAGGAGAGGCTGAGGGAGCTGGGCCTGTTTAGCCTAGAGAAGAGGAGGCTCAGAGGTGACCTCATTACTGTCTACAACTACCTGAAGGGAGGTTGTAGCCAGGTGGGGGTTGGTCTCTTCTCCCAGACAACCAGCAATAGAACAAAGGGACACAGCCTCAAGTTGTGCCAGGGGAGGTCTAGGCTGGATGTTGGGAGGAAGTTGTTGTCAGAGAGAGTGATTGGCATTGGAATGGGCTGCCCAGGGAGGTGGTGGAGTCGCTGTGCCTGGAGGCGTTCAAGAAAAGCCTGGATGAGGCACTTAGTGCCATGGTCTGGTTGACTGGCTAGGGCTGGGTGCTAGGTTGGCCTGGATGATCTTGGAGGTCTCTTCCAACCTGGATGATTCTATGATTCTATGATCTCTGCTTTTGAGACGAGAGAAAAAAAAAATGTAGATAGCCTCACTCAGGGCCCTGTGCAGCAATTAGAAATGCAAGCAGGCTCAGCGTTCAGATGCAGTTGTGCCAAACAAAACATCTTGATTTCCAGCAAGCAGCTTGGGCACCAGCCAATAAATCTTAATTAGAAATCATCAGCCTCGTGCTAACCAAAGCTCATTCCCATTTTTGTACCTGATGCACAGTGGGGCTGAGGGGTTTTTTTCTGAGCTCTAGGTTCTATCTTTCTTCTCCTCTCCTCCAGGTAGGAAGAAGTGAAGGGAAGCTTTTGTTAGCTGCCTGCACACATTTAGTAACCTCCCACTCAGAGTTAGTGGTGTATCTCTCACTTGCCAGCAGGTCCTTCCAAGCAGTTGCAAACCAGTGTTGACTGGGGAAGGACACAGTCTGAGCAGAAGGATACAACCAGTTTGTTATACACAAAATGTAGTTTGAAGGCCTCTTCATAACATTCTTCTCCTGAGGTTTGCACTTCAGCTCTGTTAGGATGAAGTAGGAAGAGTAGGTTTGGGCTGGAAAGGACCTGAAAAGGTCAACCAGTCCAACCCCCTCTGCAGTCAGCAGGGACATCCTCACCTTGAACATCTTGGGACAGGGCCCCAACCACCTCCCTGGGCCAACTGAACCTGGAAGGCAGTGGCTACCAGTAAGCAGCCCTTAAATTAGACAGTGACAGAAGATGTGCTGGTGGGATGTCAGCAGAGACTCTGTGCCCAGTCCTTCAGAGCCTTTCTCATCTCTTCAGCACTGGAACAGGTTGCTCAGGGAGGCTGTGGATGTCCCCTCCCTGGAGTTGTTCAAGGTTAGGTTTCATGGGGTCTTGAGCAACCTGGTCTAGTGAAAGGTGTCCCTCCTCAAGGCAGGGGGGTTGGAACTAGATGATCTTGGTGGTTCCTTCCAACCCAAACCATGCTAGGATTCTATTAAAATTCCTGCCCTGGACCCACCATGGAAGTGTGATCAAGTTCTGCTAGAGGCAGCAAACAAGGCCAGAGGCAGTGGGGAGAACAAGGCAGGAGATGGAAAGGTGATACACGGATAGAAAGTGTGAACAGCAATTTCAGTTCTCAGCCAAAGGGATGAGGCAAGACTGCTTCTGAATACCACTGTCAAAACCTCCACCAGGAGAAGTGTCTCTGGAGAACACTGGGAAAAAATCTCTCCTTCTCTGGAGCCTTTCCAGGCCTGTCTGGATGTGTTCCTCTGTGATCTGTGTTAGATAGTATTGCCCTGCTCTGGCAGGGGGGGTGGACTCAATGATGTCCTTGGGACCCTTCCAACCCCTAACATCCTGTGAACCTTCAAAGAAAAACAGCCCTTGTTCTAGAGATGCTTGTTATTAATGAAAGCTCCTGTGCTCTGCAGAAGATCATGTCAGCACTTCCATCTTGCTGAAGGCTTTCTTGAAGGCACCAGGAATGAAGCAGCTTAGGTACTTGTGGTGACTTAGGGGCTGACTTGCTCTCCTGTGAAGTTGGTAAAGGGTCTAGAGCACAGATCTGCTGAGGACCAGCTGAAGGAACTGGGTTTGTTTAGTCTGGAAAAGCTGAGGGGAGAACTTCTGGCTCTTTAGTACTAATTGAAAGGAGGTTGGAACCAGCTGGGGGTTGGTCTCTTCTCCCAAGGAACCAGTGACAGGATGAGAGGAAACAGCTTCAAGTAGCAACAGGGGAAGTTCAGATTGGACATGAGGAACAATTTCATCCCCAAAAGGCTTGTCAAGCTCTGGAACAGGCTGCCCAGGGCAGTGGTGGAGTCCTCATCCCTGGAGGGATTGAAAAGCCATGTACATGTGGCAATGAGGGACAGGGTTTAGTGGTGATCTGGCAGTGATGGGCTAATAGTTGGACTTGATCTTAAAAGGTCTTCTCCAACCAAAACAATTCTGTGATTCTAATGTTCAAAGTGAAGTTGAAGTTTGTGGCCAGAGTTTTAATCAAGGCTTTGTATTTCTTTGCCTCTCTCCCTGGTGTCACAAATTTCTTAGGGCCATCTGCTTCCCTGTAGTCTTCTGATGCCATCATTTTGAGGTTAAAAATCAAGCACAAACTGGTTCTAGAGGTGTTATAACCAAACCTGATCTGTGTCCTGTAAGACAAACCCTGCCCAGTTCTGATCCTTTTGACTTCTCTAAGCAGGCAGATCTGCAACAGAAAGCTAGACAGGAAGGTCTTGCAGAGTTGCCACTGACTCACCATAGGATTCAGTTATCTCCTGCCCTGTATCTTCTTGCTAATGGTGAGGATAATTATCCTCACCTAACAGGGGTCTTCTGAGATTTGATATCTGCAGAAAGAATTGAAGGGCTAAACCAGAGCCAGACACCACAGAGCTGCTCTGTGATGGGCTCTTGATGGAAGGGACTGAGGCATTTCAATGATTGGTCTCCAGCACAACCTACCTTTTGTTCATGGATGGATGCATTAATGAGCAGAGCTTTCTGAGAGAACAGGTTTCCAGCTGAAAACTGCCACCTTAAGGGAATCAAACCATTTCAGGGGAACCTACTTGCTTAATTGATTTTGCTGGCAGAAACCTGCCTGTTTCTTCACAGGTTCTCCTGTGTACCTGTTTGAGGAGCAGAACCAAGAGCCTGGCAAACCTACCTCCAGCTGAGATACTAAAAATTTTCCTGGCAGGAAGCCTGGGAGCCAAAGAGCCCTGTTTGAGGCAGGGCAACCAGGGCTGCTGGGATCCCAGCTGTGTGGCAGCGAGCCTGGAAGGAAAGTGACAGCAACTTGGAGCCACATGGACAAGCCTGCTTCAGTTAAAAAACTCAGAGAGCAGCGTTTGGATGACATTAGCCCAACTGAACCACCAGAATTTACAGCTTTGGGGCTGGTGGGAGACAGTCTGGATGTTAGACTTTTGCCAGGGTGGGGTTCTGGGCTGCAGCCAGACCTATAATCAAACCTACTCCATGATTTCCCTGCTCATAGCTGGAGGTGAGGGAGCAAACAAGAATAGTTAAGCAGATGATGTTGGTGCTGGTAGAAGCCCATCTGGGCTTTTATCAAGGACAGGTGGTGAGGAGGAGGAGGACCATGTTGACCTTCAGAAGTTTTTGATTGCTCAGCCTGCTGGTGTTGATAGAGTATGTGAAGAATCAAAGCAGAAGGTCAAAAGCCACCAATTACTTAAAAATTCCAAGTGCTAAGTAGCATGCAACAGGAGACAACCTCTAACAAAGGCAGGCAGTGGCAGGACCAGGACTGATGGCTTTAGACTGGAAGAAGCTGGGTTTAGGTCAGACACTGGGAAGAAATTCTTCACCATGAGGCTGGTAAACAGGTTGTCCAGAAAAGCTGTGGAGGCTTCAATCCTGTCAGGCTGGTCCTTCAGAACTGTATAGGAAGAGCCCAGAAATAATCCATCATGCCACAGAGGAGGCAGTATATAATTAGCAGTTGAGATTAAGTTCATTTGGAGGCAGAACATCTTTTATGGCTGTAAAATCAGACAAAAGTCTCCTTCTCTGCAGACTTTCAAGGCCTGTCTGGATGCACTCCTCTGTGACCTGAGCTACACTGTATGGTCCTGCTCTGGCAGAGAGGTTGGGCTCTCTGGGTCCCTTCCAACCCTTGACATCCTTTTAAGCCTGGGGTCCTGTGAATGGGAGCTTGAGCCCTGCCATGGGCAGGGACACCCTACCCTAGAGCAGGCTGCCCACAGCCTCATTCAGCTTGGCCTTAAACACCCTCCAGGGATGGAGTCTCAACCACCTCCCTGGGCAACCCATTCCAGCCTCTCACCACTCTCATGCTCAACAACTTCCTCCTCACATCCAGCCTGACTCTCCGCATCTCCATCTTTGCTCCATTCCCCCCAGTCCTGTCACTACCTGATAGCCTGAAAAGTCCTTCCTCAGCTTTTTTGTAGGCCCCCTTCAGATACTGAAAGGCCACAATAAGGTCACCTCAGAGCTTCCTCTTCTCCAGGAGGACTTGGAAAGGGTGTGACAGGTTTGAATTAAAAAAGGGAGATTTAGACTGGACAGAAGGAAAAAAAATGTTACCCTGAGGTTGGTGAGATCCTGTCCCAGGTTGCCCAGAGGTGATAGATGACCCATCCCTGGAAGCCTTCCAGGTCAGCTTGTTTGTAGCTCTGAACAACCTGCCCCAGTTGCAGATGCTCCTACTGGCTGCAGGGAGGTTGGACTAGACAGCCTTTAAAGGCCCTTGAAGGGGGTTACAGAAGAGCGGGGGAGGGGCTTTTAACAAGGGCTTACAGTGACAGAAGAAGTGATAATGAAGTGCACCTGGAAGAGGGCAGATTTAGACAGGAGATAGGGAAGAAATTCTTGCCAGTGAGGGTTGAAGACCTAGGCTAGGACATGGATGCTGAAATCAGGAAGCAAGGAGAGGAACCAAGCTTTCTGAAATCAGAAGCCTGGAATCAGAGGGACTTGGCTGGCTGCTTTACCCCAGCCTGCCTCAAAGCAACCTGTTAGTTCTGTTCACCCCTAGTCTTTTCAGAAAACTTACAATGCAAGGCAAGAAAACGCAACAAGAACCTACAAACCTCTTGAAAAAGCAGGGCAGAACAGAGAGGTGAACCTCACCTATCGTGTACTATATACGTTGTTGTCTGTGTACTGCACCAAGCTTTGGGGACCCCAACATGACCAAGAAGGTCATGGAACTGATGGATCAGGTCCAGAGGAGGCCATGATCAGAGGGCTGGAGAACCTCCCCTATGGGGGCAGGCTGAGTTGGGGTTGTTCAGCCTGGAGAAGAGAAAGCTCTAGGGAGACCTTAGAGCAGCCTTCCAGTACCTGAAGGAGATTACAGAAGAGCTGGGGAGGGGCTTTTAACAAGGGCTTATAATGACAGAAGAATTTGAGAATGAAGTGCACCTGGAAGAGGGCAGATTTAGACAGAAGATTAGGAAGCAATTCTTGCCAATGAGGGTGGGGAGACACCGGAACAGGTTGGTCAGGGAGGTCATGGGTGCCTTCTCCCTAGAGGTGTTCAAGGCCAGGTTGGATGTGGTCTTGAGCAACCTGTGTCCTTGCCCATAGCAGGGGAGTTGGAACTGGATGATCTTTAAGCTCACTTCCAACCCAACCCATTCTATGGTTCTCTGATCTTTCAAAGAGAGCTCAAAAGGCAGCTCAGTGTTTGAGGCAGCAGAGAAGGAACAGCTCAGTCTCAAATCTCCTCTTTGATAGAGCTGAGCTCATCCAGAGTCACACTTCTTGCTGAGCAAAAAGCAGAAAGTCTTGTTAATAATGAATAGCCCAGTGTCTCCTGTACTTAACACTGGGGCTTTGAGCAGAGCCACAGCACATCATAAATTATCTATCTCAGCTGATTCAGGGCCCGCAGGGAGGGTTCTTGCAGCCAGCATCTTGCTGGCCTGTAATGGAATCAAGCCATTAATGCAATTCCAATTAGACATCCATTAGAGCGCACGGGTGGCTAAGCAAGCAGCCTGCAGCAAGTCTCCCCTGGGAGCCCCTGTCCCCTGGGAAAAGGTAAGTGAGAGACTTTCCAAGGGGTCCTACCACTGCATCAAAAAGGTGCTGAAGTGCAGTGGAAGGGGGAGTGTGTTTGCCAGGAAGATAAAGTGGTCTTCACTTCTCCAGAGACTTTTAAGCACCATCTGGATGTGTTTCTGTGTGACCTGCACTAGATCATGATCCTGCTCTGGCAAGGGGGTTGGACTCAGTGATCTCCAGAGGTCCCTTCCAACCCCTAACATCCTCTGATCCTGTGATTCATGTGTTGGTAAGTAATTTCAAGCTCCTACCTTTTCTGGTTGTGAAATGAAGACCTCTCCCATGCTTCATCTATTAACCCAACCCACAAAACCACCAACGTTCCTACCAGCTTCTGAGGCTGCACTCATGGCTTCTGATAGGAAACCTCTTGGGAACAGCCAGGAAACAAATATTCACTGGTCCCTCAGAACCAGTTGAGTCCCTGGAGAAGATACAGGTGGTCACCAATGAAGGCCTATGAAGATGATGAAGGGGCTGGAGCACTGCCCCATGAGGAGAGGCTGAGGGACCTGGGGCTGTTTGGTCAGGTGAAGAGAAGACTTAGAGGGGATTTAATCAATGTCTATAAATATTTGAGGGCTGGGGGTCAAGAGGCAGGGGACAAACTCTTTTCAGTTGTGCCCTGGGATAGGACAAGAGTCAAAGAATGCAAACTACAGCACAGCAAGTTCCATCTCAACACAAGGAAGAACTTCTTTCCAGTAAGGGTCAAAAAGCACTGGCACAGGCTCCCCAGAGAGGTTGTAGAGTCTCCTTCTCTGGAGAATTTCCAGCCCTGTCTGGATGTGTTCCTGTGTGACCTGTGCTGGATTCTATGGTTCTGCTCTGGCAGGGGAGGTGGACTCAAAGGTCTATGGAGGTCCCTTCCATCCCCTAACATCTTGTGATCCTGTGACCATCTACACTTGGAATAAAAGTTCAGACTCACCAGGAGCAGGTGCCTGCAGTGGGGTATCATGCCAGCCCTCCAGCCAGACCAAAGCTCTAGTGCATCACGAGCAATGCCATTCCTCCCTGGAGCTGAGTGGGATCAACATCTCATTTAAGTCTACATTAGGACAAGCTTTTCCAGCCTCCTGCTCTGCTCAACATTCTACACCCAAGCTGACCTGCAAAGACCCTTTCTGCGAGCATGCTGCTAGCTCAGGGGAAGGAGGAGAGCAAGGTCTCGCCCTGCAAGCCTGCCAAAGAGGCAGCTAATTAGTGTCAGTTACGCCTGATGCTTTTCTGAGGGGGAAATGAAGGGAAGATTTGCCAATTTATTTCATGCAGGGCCTACCACGAAATGTCAGACACTAATAGCTACCAAGCACTGCTGAGCTGAACTGCATTTGGAAGGGTGAGCTGCAGATCAGAACTTGCCCTTCTCCTCTGCTGTGCTGCCTCCCACTGATCAGCCTCACTAATAGATCCTTCCCTTAAAAACGTGAATGAGACTCAACTTGGGTAGTGATCAAACTCTTCTGAAAGTATCATCACCCTCAGTGCAGGAGCTTTACTCAATGATTCAACAAAAAGACCCTTTGCTCTCCTTCTTGGTGGGCCTGGATCTCCCAGCCTAGGTCTTTCTCCTTCCCAGACTGTGGCAGCCAACACCTTGAGAACTTTCAGCTGTAAAGAATGAACTGGTGTTTGAGCTCAAAGTCAAGTTCATGGAATCATAGAAGCAACCAGGTTGGAAGAGACCTCCAAGATCATCCACTACAACCTAGCACTCAGCCCTGGCCAAGCAACCAGACCATGGTACTAAGTGCCTCATTCAGTCTTCTTCTGAACATCTCCAGGCACAGCGACTCCACCACCTCCCTGGGCAGCCCATTCCAATGCCAATCACTCTCTCTGCCAACAGCTTCCTCCTAACATCCAGCCTAGAACCTCCCCCAGCACAACTTGAGACTCTGTCCCCTTGTTCTGTTGCTGGTTGTCTGAGAGAAAAGACCAACCCCACCTGGCTACAGCCTCCCTTCAGGTAGCTGCAGACAGCAATGAGCTCTGCCCTGAGCCTCCTCTTCTGCAGGCTGCACACCCCCAGCTCCCTCAGCCTCTCCTCACAGGGCTGTGCTCCAGGCCTTTCACCAGTTTTGTTGTCATTCTCCAGACACCTTCCAGCACCTCAACATCAAAGTTCCTAATTATAGGGACATTAACAAGTCATGCTCTCACTGAACCACCTCAGAGTTGTTTTGAGTGCATTCAACTTGATCTCACTTGAAGTTAAGGAGAAACTTCTTTGGTGCGAGGGTGCTGGAGCTCTGCAGCAGGCTGCCCAGAATGGTCCTGCAGTCTCCTGCTCTGGAGAGATTCCAGATGTGTCTGAACAATGGGATGCTTTGTATGCACACTTATAGACCTGCCAGGCCTGGAAGGGACCTCAAGGATTATCTAGGTCCAATCCCCCTACCATGGGCAGGGACACCTCACACTAGATCAGGCTGCTCACAGTCACATCCAGCCTGGCCTTAAAAACATCCAGGCATGAGGCTTCCACCACCTCCTGGGCAACCTGTGCCAGCATCTCAGCACCCTCACGGTGAAGAACTTCTTCCTAACATCCAATCTGGATCTCCCCACTTCAAGTTTTGCTTCATTTCCCCCAGTCCTATCACTACCTGACACCCTAACAAGTCCCTTCCCAGCTTTCATGTGGCCCCCTTTCTGATCCTAGAAAGCCAGCATCTGAACATCTCTTCCAGAGATCCCTTCCAACCCCCACCATGGTGGGACTCTGTGACAAGCATCAGCCTGTTGCAGCTCCACATGATCACAACGGGCACCACTCCACAACCTTGCACTTTTCTACTGCACAAATACACTTATCCCATGTTCTCCAAACATGGGGTAAGAGGGATGACAGTAGGAGTTGTTCAACCTAGAGAAGAGAAGGCTCCAAGGAAACCTTATTATGGCTTTCCAATATCTAGAGGAGGCTACAAGAAAGCTGGGGAGGGACTTTAGGCCTTAACAGGGGGCAGAGCATTAATGAGGTCATACAAAGCAACTTCCTGACTTCACATCCCTCTAGGGATGGTGGTGGATGGTGAAGAGCTGCAGGACATCACCTGATGGATAGTGCCATTCCTGCCTTACACCTCTAGAAGATGAAATACATTAGTGACAGCAGTCAGAAACTATGAAACACCCAGCCAATGGTGGCATCTCAGACAGAGAGATAAGATGTCTTCCAAACCTACTCATTTAATGCTTCTCATGGTTTTCTTAGAACCTTGCTAATTGCTGCTTCTTGACTGACTTACCAGCACTGGGCTAATAGTTGGATTCAGTGATTTGGAGCACCTCTCCTGTGGGGATGGGCTGAGAGAGTCTGGGCTATTCAGCCTGGAGAGGATAGGGCTCCAGGGAGACCTTAGAGCTGCATTTCAATATCTGAAGGGGACCTGCAGAAAGGCTGGGGAGGGACTGCTTAGAAGGGCTTGTGGCAATAGGATGAGGATTGATGGTTTGAAACAGGAGCAGAGGAGATTCAGGTTGGACATCAGGATGGATTAGGTTGTACAGGAATGTGGTTGAGATCCCATCTCTGGAGACAATCAAGATCAGACTAGGTGTGGCCCTGGGCAGCCTGCTCTAGTTGGAGGCATCCTTGCTGAGCGCCCAGGGTGGGGGTTGGACAAGATGACCTTTGAGGGTCCCTGCCAACTCGATGCAACCTGTGAATCTTAAAGGTCTCTTCCAGCTGAAATGCTTCTGTGGTTCTCTTAGCATACAAAGGAAGAGCCCAAGCAGACCACTCAGTGCTTTCCTGTGACCTTTATCTTTTCTAAGTGCAGATCAGATGCACATTGACCATCTCCAGGGCTGTGAATTTTCCTGTTTGGACAAACACAGGGAAAGAAACCCCTTTAAACCTGCACCTCCTCCACTGCAAGCAACCCTGAAGCTCCTTTCCAGTGCTGTGAGAAGAATCCAGAGGGGTGGTGCTTGAGAAAAACCATCTCTCAGTAACCCCTCCCTGTCCATGTGCTGCTCCTCTGGCAGTGCGTCCCACTGGCCCTTCAGGGATAATTCGAGTGTCAGGCTCCAGATTTAATTAGAAGGCTTCTCGTTTTAACACTACCAAAGGATTCCAATAATTGGGAAAAGGTAGGCAAGCTGTGCACCCTGGAGGCTTGACAAGCAGCAGTGGGGTGAGGGGGACACAGCCCAGGCTGAGATGGAAAATTCCACCAGTTCTCAAACTCCCTGCCCTTAAACCTCAGCGATTTCACAGGCTGTTAATTTGATCCGCAGCCCTGCCCCCAGCTCACCGCAAGGCTCAAGGAGGGCTGAGGTTATCACCTCATTTCCTAAACTGCTGGCGGAGGGAAACAGCTGGAGCTGTCCAGCTGTTCCCCCTAAATAAAGGAAATGAGTGAAGAGGAAGTCCTGTGAGCAGGCATGAGGAGAGCAGGCTCTGCAAGTGCTGCAGAGAAGGTTCCTCTGAAGGAAATGGTCACAGCAATGCTGCAGGCCAGGGGCAGAGTGGCTGGAAGCTGACCTGTGGAAAAGGATTCGGGATGTTGGTCAAATGAAGGTGAGCCAGTGTGCATCCAGGCAGCCAAGAAGGCCACCAGCATCCTGGCCTGGATCAGCCATAGTGGCCAGCAGGAGCAGGGAAGTGATTGTTCTCCTGTACTCAGCACAGGTGAACCCACACCTCAAATACTGCCTTCAGTTTCAGGATTCTCACTCCAAGAAGGACATTGAGGTGCTGGCGTAGGTACAGATAAGGGCAGTGAAGCTGGTGAAGGGTCTGGAAAACAGGACTGGGGAGGAGCAGCTGAGGGAACTGGGGGTGTTTAGTCTGGAGGAAAGGAGGCTGAGGGGAGACCTCATTGCTCTCTACAGCTCCCTGAAAGGAGGCTGTAGCTAGGTGGGGATTGGTCTCTTCTCCCAAAGAAGTAGTGGCAGATCAAGAGGAAACAGCCTCAAGTCTCAGCATGGGAGGTTTAGGTTGGACATTAGAAAAAACTTCTTAGCTGAAAAGATTCTCAAATACTGGCACAAGCTGCCCAGAGAGATGGTTGAATCCTCATGCCTGGAGGCGTTTCAAAGCAGAGATGTGGTGCTGAGGGACATGGTTTGGCACCAGGCTCGGTAGAGCTAGAGAATGGTTGGACTGGATGATCTTAAAGGTCTTTTCCAATCAAAACAATTCTGTGATCTTGGGTTTGCCAACAGCAGACTTCAAACTTCTGTTTTTGAGGCCTGAGAACATACAAGCTCTGCTTCAGCCCATATGGATCCGTAAGAAGAGGAGAGGCAGCCAATCAAGTGTCTCTGAGGTCTCCCTTGCTTTGAACAACTCATAAGTCAGCTTGTTACACCAAATGACCACATTATTCCAGGGCTGGCAGATTAAAGTGGCATTTGAACAGCCTGACATGCTTCCAAGGAGGCTTTTGAGGTTCCCAGGAACATCATTCCCATCCAAACTCTTTTTGCTCTCCCTGGCTATAGATGCTCAAAGAATCTTTGCTTTGACCCAAGACATTTCTTTTTGAAGCAACTTCTAACACAGGAACCTTGCACAAGGAAAGTCCTCCCAAATTCAGAGAAACTGCCTGCAGGCTGAGTGCCACTGAGAGTGCTTGCTCCAAAAGAAAGGGATAGAACAGCAGGGCAAAGAGGAGTCTAATGATGTTCAACAGGGATCAGTGCAGATCCTGCACCAGTACAGGTTGGGAGGTGATCTGCTGGAGAGCAGCCCTGTGGAGAAGGACCTGGGAGCGCTGATGGGCACCAAGTTCTGCATGGCACAGCAAAATGCCCTGGTGGCCAAGGACAATAGGATCCTGGGGGCATTAGGAAGAGTGTGTTCAGTAGATCCAGGGAGGTTCTACTCTGCCCTGGTGAGGTCCCACCTGGAATATTGTAGCCAGTTCTGGGCTCCTCAGTTTGAGAGAGACAGAGATCTACTGGAGAGAGTCCAACAGAGGGCTATGAGGATGCTGAAGGGGATGGAGCATTGCCTGATGAGGAGAGACTGAGGGACCTAGGGCTGTTTGGTCTTGTGAAGAGAAGACATAGAGGAGATTTAATCAACGTCTATAAATATCTAAGGGCTGGGGGTCAGGAAGGAAGGCACAGCCTCTGCTCACTTGTGCCCTGGGATAGGACAAGAGGCAATGGATGGAAACCACAGCACAGCAAGTTCCATCTCAACATGAGGAAGAACTTCTTCACTGTAAAGGTCACAGAGCACTGGAACAGGTTCCCCAGAGAGGTTGTGGAGACTCCTTCTCTGGAGAATTTCCAGCCCTGTCTGGATGCCTTTCTGTGCCACCTGTGCTAGATTCTGTGGTCCTGCTCTGGCAGGGGGCTTGGACTCAAAGATCTCCAGAGGTCCCTTCCAACCTCTAACCTCTTGTGACCCTGAGGAGAATGTGAGTCAGAGGCCCTGCTGACTGGGGATCTGTAACAAATTATGGGGATGGATTTCCTAGAAAGCAAGGAGAGCAGCAAAAAGCCCAACCCTGCCAATAAAACCTCCTCACATACTGCCACTGACAAACTCTAAATGACCATAAGAGAAGATGATCCAACCTCCAGCAACAGTCACTCCAGATCCTGTGTATGTTGAACGTAGGGGGGAAGACTGGAATGTGAGAAATTTACTTCCTGTCTGCTTGGGCAAAATCTGCTGTAAAATGATGATCTAAATCAGAACCCTAGAACTGCTGAGATTGGAAGGGACCTTTGAGATCATCAAGCCCAATCACTTGCTTAGGAATAGTGGCTATCTTCACATCTAACTCATTTGCAGACAGCCAGTCATCTTCCATCCCTGTGGCAGAAGGCAGTCTGCCTGTCTGGTGCTGTTGGAAAGGCCTGGAAAGAAGCTGCCTCATGCTCCCAAGAACAGCCACTTCTGCACCAGGCATCTCTCCTGACACAGTCAGCATTCAGTCAGGGAGCATGACCTTGGGATGCTGCTAGACTGGCCCTTAAAATGCACCAAGTCTGCTTCCACTTGCAAGAAGCAGCTTTGGTGAAGAGCAGCATGATCCCGTCTCTGTGTCAAGCAGCTGTTGGAAGAGGGCTGGGATACCACTAGGCTTAGCTCACTCAGCTCACCACAAACTAATGATGTGCAGAGGCTTCTTTCCTCCAAGAGCTTGGACTTGCAAGTGAGTGAATGCCTCATTGCTGAGATCCAACTTCCACCAAGGCAAAGGCCTTCGTCAGGAGATGGGGGAGGGAACTGCGTCATATGTGAGACAGATGCAAGGCTCTGCTGCTGGAATCATCTCCTAGTGAAAAGCACAGACCATGACAAACCTCCCCAGGAACTGGGATTAGTTCTGGGTTTCATTCCTCCTTTTCTGGAGACTTTCAAATCCTGCCCAGATGCATTCCTGTGTGAACTACCCTTGGTGATGCTGCCTTGGCAGAGGGGTTGGACTCAGTGATCTCTGGGTGTCCCTTCCAGCCTCTAAAGTTCTGTGATTCTCTGAGTCCTACCCTTCCCAGGAGAGGCAGAGCTGCTTGTCCACCTCGACTGACTTTCTGACCAATTGCAAGTGGGTTTCTGTGTAAGCAGGAAGACTAAAAGTCTATCAAATCACCCCCTTCCACTTCCCAGCACAGCCCCTGAACCATTCCCAGCAAATCCTGATGCCAGCTAATCTCTTTTTATCCCACTGCTGGTGACCCTGACAGACATAGAATCATAGAATTAACTAGATTGGAAGAGACCCTCAAGATCATCCAGTCCAACCTAGCAACCAGCCCCATCCAGTCCACTAGACCATGGCACTAAGTGTCTCATCCAGTCTTCTTCTGAACACCTCCAGGGACGATGACTCCACCACCTCCCAGGGCAGCCCATTCCAATGCCAATCACTCTCTCTGGCAACAACTTCCTCCTAACATCCAGCCTAGACCTCCTCTGGAACAACTTGAGACTGTGTCCCCTTCTTTCTGTTGCTAGGTGCCTGGGAGAAGAGACCAACCTCCACCTGGCTACAGCCTCCCTTCAGGTAGTTGTAGACAGCAATGAGGTCACCCCTGAGCCTCCTCTTCTCCAGGCTGCACACCCCCAGCTCCCTCAGCCATACCTGAGGCAACATAGCCTATATATGGTATAGAAGAGTCTGCTCCTTAAGCTTCATGAAGCCATAAAGCTCTGCTTCTCCACGGTTCTGATGGCAAGCCAAGAAGTGACTGGAACTGGTTGGAATTTTTTTGTCAATGTTGTTTTCTGCTGGGTTTAGCAAGGAAACCAGGCACAAATCCCCACCCAGTTCTCCTTTTGTCCCTTCACCATCCTGGCAGAATGTTGACGCTTCTGGCCACTTTAAGGCAAATAGAAAAGAAAAGGCTTTTAAATCATTGAGTTGCCTGGCTGAAAAAGACCTTAAAATGGTTAAGTCCTCATCCAAACATCTGTTAAACAGCCCCAGGGATGGCAAGTCCACCATGTCCCTGGACAGCCTGTTCCAGTGCCTGAAGACCCTCTTGGCAAAGAATTTTTTTCCTAATGTCCAAACTAAACCTCCCCTGGTGCAACTTGAGGCCCTTTCCTCTTGTTCTAGCACTTGTTACCTGGGAGCAGAGACTGCCCCCTCCTCATTCCAACCTCCCTTCAGGGCACTGTAGAGAGCAATGAGGTCTCGTCTCAGCCTCCTCTTCTGCAGGCTGAACAACTGCAGTCATAGAATCATAGAATCAACCAGGTTGGAAGAGACCTCCAACATCATCCACTCCAATTTATCACCCAGCCCTAGACAGTCAACCAGACCATGGCACTAAGTGCCTCATCCAGTCTTTACTTAAACACCTCCAGGGATGGTGCCTCCACCACCTCCCTGGGCAGCCCATTCCAATGCCAATCACTCTCTCTGACAACAGCTTCCTCCTAACATCCAGCCTAGACCCCTGGCACAGCTTGAGACTCTGTCCCCTTGTTCTGTTGTTGGTTGCCTGGCAGTAGAGCCCAACCCCACCTGGCTACAGCCTCCCTTCAAGTAGTTGTAGACAGCAATGAGCTCTTCCCTGAGCCTCCTCTTCTGCAGGCTGCACACCCCCAGCTCCCTCAGCTTATCCTCACAGGGCTGTGTTCCAGGCCTTTCACCAGATTTGTTGCCTTCTCTGGACACCTTCCAGCACCTCAACATCTCTCTTGAATTGAGTGGCCCAGAACTGGACACAGCACTCACGGTGTGTCCCTCAGCTGCTCCTCACAGGACTTGTGTTCAAAACTCCTCACCAGCCATCTTGCCCTAAAATGATGCAGCCTAGACAAGTTTGGAACAAAACTTTCTGGGTGTAGGAAAGAAACTCTTCTAAGGCCACCCAGCCTGTGCTGAAGTGAAACTGCAGGGCATTGGCAGCTGCCAGTGTAATGTTGCCCTTCGATCCAGCAAAAGAGTTACAGAACTATAGAATGGTTTGAGTTGAAAGAGACCTTAAAGATCATCTAGTTCCAACCCTTTGCCATGGGCAGGGACACCAGGTTGCTCAAGGCCCTGTCCAAGCTGGGCTTAAACACCTCCAGGGAGAGTAGAAGGATTAAGCAGGAGGGTGGGGAAGCCCAGCCAGCAGCTGTCAGGTGTAACCATCTCCTTCCCAAGCCTCTATGTTCTTATCATCTGGCAGTATGAAGCTGCTCTGGGTCTCTGACCTATAGCCAGTACCCTTTCTAATCTGGAATCTACTTAGAAAGGAGTAATTTGAAAGCCCAGGAACCACAAATAAGAACCCCACTGAACCCACCTTAAGAGTGGACTATCCTCCCAGCCCCAGCAACTGTGGCTTCTCCAGTAAAAGGCAACCTGCAAGCACTTAGTGCAGACTTCAGCTTGCTTTTGCTTTGGCAGGACACCAGACCTACTGGTCTTAAAAGCAAGGAGCAGCCACCCACAGAAGGGAGGAAAGGAAAAAGAGGAAGAATAAAACCTACTTGGACAGTGTGGAAATGACTTGAGATGTGAAGAGTGGAAGGACCTTGTCAATATTATGCCAAAGAAGAGGCCAGAAAAATGGAGATACTCTGAGACCTTCACCTACTGCCAGGTAAGAAGAGTCTCAGGAAGGGATCAGTTTGGTCTTTTGAGCAGCCATGGAGCACACTCAAAGAAAGGGAGACAAAGGGAGTTCAGTCCCTCACCTTGCTGCAGATGGGCTCCTGCTGGTTCTGCTGGCAGTCCCAGTCCCTCCCACCTGAAATGGCAGCCATATTCCACACATTGTCACTTTGCTCTGTTCAGGTGGATGGAAGATCTACTTCTCATCCATTTCTGAGTCATGCAGAATTCCAGCACGATCAGGCCTGGAAGCAACCTCTGGAGGTCATCCAGTCCAAACACCCTGCTAAAGCAGAGGCACACACAGCAGCTTGCCCAGGATAACAGTGCCCAGACAGGTCTGGAATCTCTCCAGACAAGGACACTCCACACTTCTCTGAGCAGCCTGCTCCAGGGCTCCAGCACCCTCACACCAGAGAATTGTTTGCCCATGTTCAAGTCCCTGGGTTCCAATTTGTGCCCATTGCCCCCTGTGCTGTCACTGGGCACCACAGAAAAGAGTCAGCTTTGTGCTCCTGATTTTGCAGCTTGCAGTCAGAAAAGGAGGTGCAAAAGATCTCGTGTTGGGATGGGAGAGGAGTGCTTCTGCCTCTCCATCTGTGCAGTTCCCATCACCTTTGTGCGACGCTCACAGCCTCTGCACTGTGAAGCACTCCAAGCTTTGCCATGGCAAGGGAAAATCAACCCTTCAGTCACTCACAGGCTTCCCTTCCCCCAGCCTGACCTTCTCAGAAGCCACATGAGGAGCACAGGACATAGGAGAAGATCACTGGGAAAGGCAAAGTTATGCAAACACTGAGCTGGTGGCATGAGAGCCTGGCAGCTGCCTCACATCTACCTCCTGCCAGGAAGCCATCCTGCTGCCAGCTCTTTTGAGAGTGAGCTGCACCTCCTGTCACTGCTATGAGGTGTCAAGACAGCGAGGACACAGAGGAGCTGGGAAAGAGGCAGAAGGGACAGCTTGCTCCCAGTCCTTCCCCCTGCTTCCTGCACACCTCCAGTGGCACAGAGGAGCTGGGAAAGAGGCAGAAGGGGCAGCTTGCTCCCAGTCCTTCCCCCTGCTTCCTGCACACCTCCTGTGGGACACTTCTTATTGCTGTCACTAAGCTCTCAAGCAGACTTTCATTTTCTCCTGGCCCCCAAGAAAACACAACCAGCAGAAAAGATTTTCTTCAAGCTTTTCAAAACAATTAAACTTCAAACAGAGACCAAGCCTGAAGCACTTCAGTCAGCAAGCAGATATTATCAAAGCTCTGAGCAGACATCAAAATGGGGCTCAGAAAAGTCCTGGAGGAGGTATGTAACCACCTCTACAAAGCTGTCACGCTCCAAAGGGAATTAACATCCTTAAGAAGATCTCATCCACAGGGTGAAGCTGACCTAGAATGCTGGATGTGATCCTCTAAGGATTCTACGCCAAATGACCCAAGCAGTGATTGACTCTTCCAGAATTAAATAGGTCAGCAGAAGTTGAGGAAAGGCTGCCACCACCTTGCACAGGCTCTCCTGTACTGTCTGCTCATACACTTCCCCGATCACACAGCTGTCAAGGGAAGGGGATACCCTGGGAGCTCAAGTACAAAGAGGAGTTCCAGCTAGGACCGTTCTGTCATCTCATGGAACAAATCTCTCCCAGAGAGTGCCAAGGCCTGAGATGCACTTCCTTGAAAACTAGATCAGAAGAATCTCTGACCACAAACACGTAGGAAACAACACAGCTCTTGTCCTTCCCACCAGCAGCCATCCTTTCAACCTCCTAGAAGCACCTCAACAGCCTTGTCCTTGCTCCAGGTCACTTGTCTCCCATGAGACCCCCAGAGAAAAAGCCCCTTGGCAACTTCCAGAACAATTTCCTCCCCAAGGCCTGGAAGAAGCTACCCAGGGCAGTGGTGGAATTCCCACTCCTGGAGGGGTTTCAAAGCCATGGAGATGTGGTGCTGAGGGACATGGTTTAGAAGTCCTTCTTCTGCTGCCCCGTGATGGAGTATGGCAGCTTTAATCTGTTTGGTGTGGGCTATAGCCACATCCAGCTACATCTAGAGGTGTGAAAGATCCTTCACCTCTCTCATGCATAGATCAGCAAGGGACACCCTGACAGTTGGCATCTGTGTGTGGACATGTACTGTGTCCAGTTCTGGAGCCACTATTACAAGAAAGATCTGGACATGCCGGAAGGTGTCCAGAGAAGGGCCACAAGGATGATCAGAGAACTGGAGCTGCTCTGCTATGGAGACAGACTGAGACTGGGACTGTTCAGTCTGGAGAAGAGAAGGCTCCAGGGAGACCTTATTGTGGCTTTCCAGTATATGAAGGAGGCTACAAGAAAGCTGAGGGGGGAACTTGTTAGAGTATCAGGTAGTGATAGGACTGGGGGGAATGGAGCAAAAGTAGAAGTGGGGAGATTCAGACTGGATGTTAGGAAGAAGTTCTTCACCATGAGGGTGCTGAGAGATTGGCACAGGTTGCCCAGGGCAGTGGTGGAAGCCTCATGCCTGGAGGTCTTTAAGGCCAAGCTGGATACGGCTGTGAGCAGCCTGATCTAGTGTGAGGTGTCCCTGCCCATGGCAGGGGGGTTGGAGCTGGGTGATCCTTGAGGTCCCTTCCAGCCCTGATAACTCTGTGCTGTATGAGCATGCAGCCATGTGTCTGTTCTTCCCACCAGCTTCTCACTGCATTGGATTACTGACCTCAGATGGCATTCATAGTGGATTCCATCACTCAACAATAGGAAGGAGCTCACACAGCTTCTTTGAAGATGTACGGAAGAACAATGTGGTGCTGTTATTAGCATTAGATCTGAGAGCGTTGATGGAAAAGTTCTCCATGAGCCAGCACTGAGTCCTCGGGGTCAAGAAGGCAAAGGGTGTCCTAGGATACACCAAGAAGAGTGTGGCCAGCAGAAAAAGGGAGGTTCTCCTCCCCCTCTGCTCTGTCCTGGTAAGGCCACAGCTGAAGTACTGGGGCCAGTTCTGGGCTCCCCATTTCAAGAGAGACAGGGAACACTGGAGAGAGTCCAGCAGAGCCTGCAAAGATGCCGAGGGGCCTGCAGCATCTCTGTGAGGAGGAAAGGCTGAGAGCCCTGGGGCTGTTGAGCCTGGAGAAGAGCAGCCTGAGAGGGGATCTGAGCAATGCTCAGCAAAAAGCTAAAGAGTACAGAGCAAGAGGATGAGGCCAGACTCTTGTCGGTAGTGCCCAATGACAGGACAAGAGACAATGGGCAGAAACTGGAACCCAGGAGGTTCCATCTGAACAGGAGGAGAAGTGTCTTTGTTGTGTGGGTGCTGGAGCCCTGGAGCAGGCTGCCCAGAGAGGTTGTGGAGATCTCTGGAGAGATTCCAAACCCAACTGGCCATCATGATCCTGAGGAAGCTGCTGTGAGTGATCTCCAGAGGTCCCTTCTCACTCTCATGACACAGCGATTTTGGGATACTCTGTGGCCTGGGAATCCAGAGCTCCATTCACAGCCTCCCCACTGCCTTCCTGAGTGCCACACAGTGTGAAGAACACCTACCCGTGTTTGCCCTTAATTTCTTTCTCTAGAAAGCAAACAATCCACATAAAAGGAGTGGTGTCTGCAGCTCCCGAGAGCTTTGAGATCCTCAGCACGAACCAGGGAGGGAAGAGAGAAATTCTGTAGGTTATTTTTGAAGGGTCAACTGTGAAAGATTTTGCCAAAAGAAAACAAGAAGATTAAGAGCCAGGTTGGGGTTAAAAAAAAAACAACAAACCAACCTGTGGAAGGGTGAAGGCAATGGGAACTTTATTAACTGAATCTCAGCTCTTTGAGCCGAGGCAACACTGGGAACAAGGAAGATGATTCGGTATTGACCATGGGATTCATTATAATTTTTCAGTGCATGCTTTTGAATGATGGGATGTCTCCAGAAGTGCTCCCTAATGTAGGAAATCCACTAGCTGCCACTCTCAATTAAACCCAGTTAATGAGATCTCTGCCCACCCTACAGAGAAGAGGGCTGTGGCCCTCACAGCTCATCGAAAATGGAGTTGAAACACAGCTGGGGTTTTTAATTGCTTCTTGTGGAGATCACCAGGATGTGTCTCCCACAGTCTGTCTGGTGGGTATGAGGTTCATAAAAATCCAATAAAGCACTTAAACAAAATCCAATAGATGCCTGAGGCTCTGGACTTTCATAGCAGCAGACACACATAGCAGTGACAACTGACAGGGTGTCACTTGCTGATCTGTGCTTTACAGAGGAGAAGGAGCTGTTGCAGCTCTAGATGGAGCAGGACATGAGTTTATCCCACAGGAGACAGCTGCAAGAGAAGACTGTTAGAGCTTCCATGCTCCACTGTGGGCCAGAACAATAGGATTGTTTTGGTTGGGAGAGACCTTGAAGATTGTTGAGTCCAATCTTCAACCCACCACTAAACCACATCCCTCAGCACTACATCTCCATGGCTTTGAAACACCTCCAGGGATGGGGATTCCACCACTGCCCCAGGCAGCCTCTTCCAGGCCTTGACAACCCTTTTGGGGAAGAAATTGTTCTGGGAGCTACCAAGGGGCTTTTTCTCTGGAAGACTCATGGGAGATAAGTGACATGGAACAAGGACAAGGCCATTGAGGTGCATCTAGAAACTGGAGATCAGAAATGATAAGAACTGTATTTTTTCCCTACAGTTTCTCTGTCAGAGATTCTTTTGGTCTGTTTTTTAATGAAGAAGAGAAGTTCAGCCCTCAGCTCTCTGTGAGAGGTTTGTTCCATGAGATGATAGAATGGGAAGTGGTCCTAGCTGAAAGATCTCTTTCATTTTGCACTTGAGCTCCTAGCTCCTCCCCAGAAACATGCTGAGCCCTTCCAGCAGCTTGCTGATAGTTCCCTTCTCTTCTGGAAGGGTTGCAGGAGGAAATGTGAACTGAGGGGGATCCTTGCTTCAGTTTGCTTGGAAATCTGGTTTTAGTCCTGGTCACCAGGCAAGGAGTGGAACAAAACCAGAAACAACAACAACAAAATACTGCAAATTCAGCACATTTGGTGTTGGTTTTGTTTGTTTGGTTGTTTCCCCAGCTTGAGGGTTTAAAAATACTCTGGAACTACTGAGCTGAAAAATCATCACACTTACAATACAGAGGAAATGATCCCATCGGCTGAGACAGGCCAGACGAACCCTTGACATTGCCCAGTTGCATCCTCACAGAGCCCCTTCCACCAGCAGCTGAGCAACTACAGCAGGCTCTAACTGCTCTCCTTGCAATATATGCCCTCAAGTGGGCACTGGCCTGGCAGGCTGGGTGGCAACCAGGCTGGGAAGGAGGGCAGGGGGAAGATCGGATTGTTTGCAGCAGTAACCATAGCGCTACCTTACATTGAGTATCAGCAATGCTCACTCACCTCTTTCTTATACTGGTTTCACTCTGGGGTTCTCCTCAAAATGCTGCTTGGATCCTCAAGCTTCCTCTTTCATTGGCTCTTCTAAACCTTTTGGCATGGCTGCAAGATGCCTGAGGGCTCTGCTGACCAGGGGTCTAGATAACCTCCAGAAGTCCCTTCCAACCACCTAGCATTTTGTGAGTCTGTTTTTTAGCCAGCAGCAGCTTGTAGCTGGTTGGGCTGAGCATCTAGAGCAGGAGCCACCAATTATGGGGTGGAAGCAGATGTAGCTGAATGGGAATGTCCCTGTGATTAGCTCAGCTGGGGCACTGCAAGACAGAGTTTGGCCCTTCCTCTTGGTGGTGGTTCCCTCTCTGTTTCTTCTCTTTTGCTGCTGGGATGATGATCTTCACTGCTACCACACCAGCTTTGTGTCCCATTTGAAGGCATCTCTGCCCTTTCTCTCTGCCCTGTGGGCTGCATTTGTCCTGCACCATGGCAGCTCACCCTTGCTGGGATGACTTCGTTTGGCATGGCAGGGAGGGAGCTGCTGTGCAGCGAGGGGATGGCAGAAGAGCTGCTGATTGCCTGCAGCTGTTTGAACAACCTCAGCTCCTCATCAAACCTCTCCTTCTTCCGAAAGACCTACTCAGCATCTCAAGGCCAGCCTGATCTCCTGCTGGCTTTTCGTTTTCCTGAGCCTTAGGGTTGTGGCAGTAGCAGAAGCATGTTTCTGTGGCTGTTTTTTCTCCTCCAAGTCCTGCAGAATCCAAACCCACAGCTCAGAGCAGCAGATCCCCTTAGCCAGGGGCTCATGAGCTGCTTTCATGGCCATGTCCAAGGTGATTTTGCAGGGCAGACAGAAAGATGCCTGGAGGACACACCTGAACTCAAGCTCCTGGGATTAATCAAGGAACTCTTTCAGTTGGAAAAGCCCTCTGAGATCATTGAGTCCAGCCGTCAACTCAACACCACCATGGCCATTAATCCATGTCCCAGGGTGCCATGTCCAGACATTTCTTCAACACCTCCAGGAATGGTGACTCCACCACCTCCTTGGGCAGCCTGTTCCAATGCCTGACCATTCCTGCAAAAAAAAAAATTGTTACTTGTGTACCTTCCCTGGTACAAATTGAGGCCATTTCCTCTCATCCTATCACTTGATACTAGGAAGAGGAGAGACTAAACCCCACCTGGCTTGACCCCACCTCCTAATCATGCTAGGCCAGGAATATTTACAGCTTTTCTTGAAGGAATGTTGGAGGAAGATTTGCCCTGCCAAAGGTTGGAGCCTACATACACCTTCAGAATCAGCTTCTCCTGAGACCAAGAGATAGTTATGTAGAGCATGGAGATGGCACTGAACCCTCAGCCAGAAGTCTAGAGAGGCAAAAAACAAAGGTACCAAAATAAAACCTGGTATGCAGAAGACCTGGGTTCTAGAAATGCCAAGAGCAGGGACTGAGGTTTATTTGACAACTCCTGTGTTCCCATGAGCTCTGTGACCTGAAGTTTGGTAGCTGTTAGGAAGAGATGCACAACTCTGGGGCACTGACAAAGGATTAATGGTCTATAAAAGGCATTCTATGGGCTGGACTGTGCTGGCAGAACATTTCTGCCATGAGGACAGGCTGAGAGAGCCAGGGGTGTTCAGCCTGGAGAAGAGAAGGCTTTGGGGTACAGCAGCCTGCCAGTACCTGCAGGGGGCTGCAAGAAGGCTGCAGAAGGACTGTTTGCAAAGGCCTGCAGTGATAGGATGAGAGACAATGGCTTGCAATGAGAGCAGAGCAGATTGAGATTGGATGCGAGGAACAAGTTCTGCATCACGAGGGTGGTGGAACACTGCCGCAGGTTGCCCAGGGAGGTGGTTAAGGCCCCATCCCTGGAGATATCCACAGTGAGGCTTAATGAGGCTCTGGGCAACCTGCTCTAGTTGAGGCTGTCCCTGCTGACTGCAGAGGGGGCAGGACAAGATGACCTTTGGTAGTCCTGTCCAACCCAAACCACTCTATGGTTCTGTGATCTCCACCAGTGTGTGCAAGATAAACTGGGAGTGTGAGGCTGACACAGAGCTGAAGGACATTGTCATCCTCACACCATGTGAAGAGGCTGGATGGAAAGAAGCTGCTATCAAGTGAGGCCAAAAGGAGACTTCCTACGTGCGACTGTGGTTTGGGACGCTCTTTCCCAAGTACTTGGCGTCTTTCCTTTCTTATGAAGACAAGAAGCAAAGCATGTGGAAGCTGAGCTCTGCCTGGGAAACTGGAGTGTAGCTTTGGGGTCTGGAGGAATGAAGTTATGTGCTGGAACTGATCTCAGACATGGAAGACCTCTGGAGGGAAGGCAGAGGCCAGGGAAACTCTGAGAACAGACTCAGGCTCAGTGCTGCCTCTGCACGGGGACTGGTGCCTGGATTTCATCATGCAGTGACCCTTTGCTAGCCAACTGTGTGCTCTGCTCTGTGGAAGAGAGGGTAGTGGTGAGGATTGCTCTAGACTGATTACAGAAATGCCTTTGACACACTCCCAGAGCATCCTCATAATCAAACTGGTGAGAGTTGATTTGCAGAGGCAGCCTAGAGAGCAAAAGGAACCTGCAGGCCCCAAGGGTTGTGCCTGGTGACTAGTGGTCCCTTAGGGATCAGTACTGGGGACAGCACTTGGAATCAGGGAATTGTCTCCTTTCTTGAACACCTCCAGGGATGGGAACTCCACCACCTCCCTGGGCAGCCTGTTCCAATGCCTGACTACTCTTGCAGCAAAGAAATTTTTCCTAATATCCAACCCAAGCCTTCCCTGGCACAATTTCAGGCCACATCCTCTCCTTCTATCTAGGGAGAAGAGACCAATCCCCACCTCACTGCAACCTCCCCTCAGGGAGCTGTAGAGAGCAATAAGGTTTCCCCTCAGCCTCCTCTTCTCCAGACTGAACATCCCCAGATCCCTCAGCCCCTCCTCATAGCCCAGGTGCTCCAGGCCCTTCTCCAGCCTCGTTGCCCTTCTCTGAATATGCTCCAGCCCCTCAATGTCCTTCCTGTAGTGAGTGGCTCAGAACTGAACACAGTACTCAAGGTGTGGCCTCAGCAGTGCTGAGCACAGGTGACACTTGGACACTACATAACCCTTTCAGAGGGATGCACAGAGGGATGATCACCTGCTGGCCATTCTGTTTCTAATCCAAGCCAGGATGCCATTGGCTTTCTTGGCCACATGGCACACTGCTCACTTGTGCTCAGTCAACTATCAGCCAATACCCCCAGGTCCCTCTCCAAGTTGCAGCTTTCCAACCACACATCCCCAAGTCTGTAGCTCACCATGGGTTTGTTGTGGCTTAGGTGCAGGACTTAGTTGAACTTCATGCAAGTTTACCTTACTCCATCAGTCTAACCTGTCTGGGTCCACTGTAAAACTTCCCTGCTCTCCTGTAGATCAACACAGCTACCCAGCTTCATGTCAGCTGCAGACTCACAGTGGGTGCCCTCAATCCCCCATCCAGACCATTGATAAAGATATTAAGGAGGACATCTCCAACTAGAACAGACTGTTTGAGGCCACATCGAGTCTGAGACTCTTTCCTATGCAATTGCTACCACAGCACTCATCAGGAAAAAGATGTCTTCATGTGTTGCTGTTTTGTTTTTTTTTTTTCTGTCAGTGCAAGCTTGGCTGAGGAGAAAAGAAAAGAAAAGGAAGAAATTCTTTGAGTTTGGCCTGGTAGGATGCTGGAAATAACAAACTACTTGGAATCAAATTGCACACTTGGTTCCATATGATTGACTTTCCTGGGGTTGTGCTGACAGAAATAAAAGCAGTCCTGAACGCCTCAGATTTCAATTAAGTAGCTAAGTCATTGTCTGTGCCTCCCTCCTGGTTATTCTGAGGAAATTAAATAAAGAGAGAAATAAAGTCCATTATTAACTCACAAGGTTGTCAAACTCGGAGTTTTACAGTTGTCAAGTTCTGCAAAACAGATCCAGAGAGTGATGTCAAACCTGCACGTTGATGTGATGTGATGTGATGCGAATGAGGACCAAGGGAGCTCAGTGCATGAACCATGAGCCCCTTCCTTTGCCTCATAGAAGCATTTGGGTTGGGAAAGGCCTCTAAGATCATCCAGTCCAACCATCAACCCAACACCACCATGAGTCTATAGAATCATAGAATCAGTCATGGCTGGAAGGAACCACAAGGAGCAGCCAGTTCCAACTCCCCTGCCAAGGGCAAGGACACCCTACCCCAGAGCAGGCTGCACACAGCCTCAGCCAGCCTGCCCTTAAACACCTCCAGCCATGGGGCCTCAACCACCTCCCTGGGCAACCCAGTCCAGGCTGGATGTTAGGAGGAAGTTGTTGGCAGAGAGTGATGGGCAGCCTGTTCCAATGCCTGACTACTCTTGCAGCAAAGTAATTTTTCCTAATATCCAACCCAAGCCTTCCCTGGCACAATTTCAGGCCACATCCTCTCCTTCTATCTAGGGAGAAGAGACCAATCCCCACCTCACTGCAACCTCCCCTCAGGGAGCTGTAGAGAGCAATAAGGTCTCCCCTCAGCCTCCTCATCTCCAGGCTGACTCTTCCCACCTCCAGCTTTGCTCCATTCTCCCCAGTCCTGGCACTCCCTGACAGCCTAATAAGTCCCTCCCCAGTTTTTTTTGTAGGCCCCTTCAGATCCTGGAAGGCCACAAGAAGGTCACCTGAGAGCCTCCTCTTCTGCAGCCTGCACAGCCCAAACTCTTTCAGTCTGTGCTCACAGCAGAGCTGCTGTAGCCCTCTGAGCATCCCTGTGGCCCTTCTCTGGACACACTCCAGCATCTCCACATCCCTCTTGTAATGGGAGCTCCATAACTGGATGCAGTACTCCAGGTGGGGTCTCAGCAGAGCAGAGCAGAGCAGAGCAGAGCAGAGCAGAGCAGAGGGGGAGAATCAGCTCCCTGGCCTAGCTGGCCACACTTCTCCTGCTGCAGCCCAGGCTCTGCTTGGCTTTCTGGGCTGCAAGAGCACACTGCTGGCTCACGTTGAGCTTCTTGTCCACCAGCACTCCCAAGTCCCTCTCCTCAGAGCTGCTCTCCAGCCAGTCCACAGGTTTCTTGATTACCTCCAAGGATGGTGACCCTCAACACCTCCCTGGGCAGCCTGCTCCAATGCCTGACCACTCTTGCAATGAAAAAATAATAACCTTCTCCAATGAATTATTCACAGCTTTATCCACAGCTGTGTTTTGTTCCATCCAGTGTCTCATTCAGTGCCCCATGTGTGATGCAGGTCAGTCACTCCCAGTAGCCATCACCCATAGTTACACAGTAAGAGGCTGGCACAGGTTGCCCAGGGAGGTTGTAGATGCAGGTGTTCAAGGCCAGGTTGGATGAGGCCTTCAGCAACCTGGTCTAGTGGGAGGTGCCCCTACTCATGGCAGCGGCGTTGGAACTAGATAACCTTTAAGGTTCCTTCCAACCCAAACCATGCTATGAACCTATGGCTGTTCAAGGAGATGTTCTGAGCATCTCAGACCACACATTACAAAGGCTTATTTGACTTCTTAAGCTCACATTGCAGTATGTATTTGAAATATAAATCACAGAATCCCAGCATAGTGAGGGGCTGGAAGGAACCTGTGGAGACCATCCAGTCCAACCCCCTTGCTAAAGCAGGGGTACCCACAGCAGCTTGCCCAGGATCACAGTGACCCAGTGGGTTTGGAAACGTTCCACAAAAGGAGACTCCACAACCTCTCTGGCAGCCTGCTCCAGGGCTCCACCACCCTCACTATGAAGTTTCTCCTCATTATCAGGTGGAACATCCTTGGTACCAGTTTGTGCCCATTGCCTCTCAGCCTCTGGGCACCACTGAGAAGAGTCTGACCCCAGCCTCTTGTCCCCCACTTTTAGCTTTTGTGAGCATTGCTCAGATCCTCTCTCAGGCTGCTCTTTTCCAGGCTCAACAGCCCCAGGGCTCTCAGCCTTTCCTGCTCACAGATACGCTCCAGGCCTCTCAGCATCTTTGTAGCCTCCACTCGACCCTCCCCAGCAGTTCCCTGTCTCTCTTGAACTGGGAAGCTCACTTTGGGCCATGCTGTTGTGAGAGTATTTCCACATGGATCCGAGATGAACTGCTGACATAAAGCTCAATAGAAGAATGGGAATGCTCAACAGCATTTAACCACTCAGGGCACCTGCTCCTTAATACTGATTGAAGCAACTTAATTCCTTGATCAAGTGTCTGCTGCTAGAGCCTTAATGAAACAGTGCCTTGCACGCTGCCATTTCAAATGCTTCAGGAGGGAAAACTCAACCCAAACAAACACTTCAGCATCTCCCCTGTTTTGTAAACATTTCATTTCCCACCAAAAAAGCTTTCTGCAATGAAGCTGTCTCTTGGACAGCTTTAGTCTAAGCACAACACAAGGTTGACTCTAAAACACAAGGCACAGGAGAGGTTACTCTTTGTGACATGTTGTGAATGTCCTATTTCAGTGCTGTCCAAGTCACCTCGTGTGGACTGAGTCTGAGTGTTCTCCACACCATGCTGCATCAAGGCAAAGATAGCTGGTTTAGTCTCACACAGTTGCAAACTACAGTGACTTAAGTTTATAGAATCACAGCATTGTCAGGGCTGGAAGAGACCTCAAAGATTCAAGGTCTGGCTTGACAAGGCTCTGATTTTTGGAGGTCCTTTCCAACCCAAATCAATCTACTGTTCTTGGGGTCTTTTTCCAACCTAGCATTCTGTGATCCTGTGATTGCCCTTAGTGCTGCTGCTACTGCCACTGAATCACAGAATTGTCAGGGCTGGAAGGGACCTCAAGGATCAGCCAGTTCCAGTCCCCCTGCCATGGGCAGGGACACCTCACACTAGATCAGGCTGCTCACAGCCACATCCAGCTTGGCCTTAAAGACCTCCAGGCATGAGGCTTCCACCACCTCTCTGGGCATCTCAGCACCCTCATGGTGAAGAGCTTCTTCCTAACATCCAACCTGAATCTCCCCACTTCTACTTTTGCTCCATTCTCCCCAGTCCTATCACTACCTGATACCCTAACAAGACCTTCCTCAGCTTTCTTGTAGCCTCCTTCATATACTGGAAAGCCTCAATAAGGTCTCCCTGGAGCCTTCTCTTCTCCAGACTGAACAGCCCCAACTCTCACTCTGTCTCTGTCGGAAAGGAGCTCCTCTGAGTTACTAAAGCCAAGATGCAGCTTCTCAATGGCAGGGCTGTATTAGTAAGGACCCTGCTTGGAGTAGTGTCCCCCTCTGGGGCCTTCACCAGAGGAAAGATCTGGGCCTGTAGGAGCAGGTCCAGAGGAGGCCACAGTGCTGCTGGAAGGGCTGGAGGGCCTCTGCTGTGAGGCCAGGCTGGGAGAGGTGAGGTCGTTCAGGCCGGAGGAGAGAAGGCCTCAGGGAGGCCTTGTGGTGGCCGTTCAGTGCCTGGAGGGGTTGATCAGAAAGCTGGGGACAGACTTCCAAGTGGGGGCTGTTGTGCCAGGACAAGGGGCGATGGTTTGAACCGAAAGAGGGAGACTCAGGCTGGAGAGAAGGAAGGAATTATTAGCGCTGAGGGTGCTGAGCCCCTAGCCCAGGCTCCCCAGAGAGGTGGTAGCTGCCTCAGCCCTGGGACCGCTCCAGCTCAGCTTGGGGCTGTGGAGCAAAAGGAAGGCAGCAACATGCACTTCCCCTGTGCTCAGCACTGCTCAGGCCACCCCTTCAGTCCTGGGCCCAGTTCTGGGCTCCTCAAGTCAAGAGAGATGTTGAGGTGCTGGAAGGGGTCCAGAGAAGGGAGACAAAGCTGGTGAGGGGCCTGGGACACAAACCCTGTGAGGAGAGGCTGAGGGAGCTGGGGGTGTGCAGCCTGCAGCAGAGGAGGCTCAGGGCAGACCTCATTGCTGTCTACAACTGCCTGAAGGGAGGCTGTAGCCAGGTGGGGTTGGGCTCTTCTTGCCAGGCAAGCAGCAACAGAACAAGGGGACAGAGTCTCAAGTTGTGCCAGGGGAGGTCTAGGCTGGATGTTAGGAGGAAGCTGTTGGCAGAGAGAGTGATTGGCATGGGAATGGGCTGCCCAGGGAGGTGGTGGAGTCGCCGTGCCTGGAGGTGTTGAAGCCAAGGCTGGCTGGGGCACTTAGTGCCATGGTCTGGTTGCTTGTCCAGGGCTGGGTGCTAGGTTGGCCTGGATGATCCTGGAGGTCTCTTCCAGCCTGGTTGGTTCTCTGACTCTGTGAATGAGGCTCTCCTCGTTAAGGAGTGTGTGCTCCTGCCCTGCGGGCTTGCTCAGCTACCCTGCAGCAGGACTGCCTGCTCCCCAGCCTGATTCTGGCCCTTTCCAAGTGCAGATGAGGCTTGGGACGGTGGCCAGCACAGAGGACAGCAGCCTAACGGCTGAAAGCGGGAAACAGCCAATCAGCAGATCAAAGTCAGGGAAGTGAAGCCTTGAGAGGAAAGGGTGCGAACGGGGTGGGGCTGGGAAGCGCAGATAACAGCAGCCCTCGGGGAGACATCGGAGGAGGGAACGGGATTGGAATCAAAGCAGCAGAGGCCAAAATGCCACTGCTTACTAATCATAGAATCACAGAATGCTTGGGATGGGAAGAGACCTTTAAAGGTCATCTAGTCCAAGCCCCCACAGTCAGCAGGGACATCTGCAGCTGCAGCAGGTTTCTCAGAGCCCCAGTCTGACCTTGGACGGTTCTAGGGATGAGGCTTCTTACCAGCTCCCTGGGCAGCCTGGGCCAGGGTCTCACCACCCTAGACATTAACAGTTCCTTCCTTCTCTCCAGTCTGAGTCTCCCTCTTTCAGTTCAAACCATCACCCCTTGTCCTGCCACAACAGGCCCCGCTCAGAAGTCTGTCCCCAGCTTTCTGATCAACCCCTCCAAGCACTGAAAGGCCAACAGAAGGTCTCCCTGGAGCCTTCTCTTCTGCAGGCTGAACAGCCCCAACTCCCTCAGCCTGGCCTCAGCCTTGCAGCCTTGCAGCACTGCTGTGCTCTAGCCCTGCTCCAGCAGGTCCCTGTCTGTGCTGTGGACTCCAGAGCTGACCTCAGCACTGCAAGCAGGGACTCAGCAGAGCAGAGGGGTAGAATCCCTCCCTGCCCCTGCTGCCTGCGCTGCTGGGGATCAGCCCAGGAGATGGCTGGCTGCTGGGCTGTGACGGCGAGGTGAGAATGGAAAGGGAAGGCAGCAGCCAGCAGCACGGCTGCAGAGCAGCAAGGAGAGCTAACTCCTTGCCTAGGACGGGCCAACAGCTCCCTTGTTTTCCGAGAAGGATCAGTCCAGCTCGCAGCTGCTGAGAACATGAGCAGGGGGATGGGAAGGGAAGCAGGAAAAACAGCAGCTCTCTGCCAAGCAGAAATTGAGCTGGAAAGAGGTGCCTGGGGAACGTGCAAGATGGGATCCGCAGGCACAGCTCTGCAAGGTGGAGGAAGAAGCCATGTTCTGGTTGGGAGAAGGAGAAGGAAAGGCCACTGAAGAGAACCTAGGTGGCCAGCGTGATCTGCTTTGCCTAGAGTTAGCTCCCACTGCTTGGAGGAGAAAAAGGGAAATGGCAATCGAGGTGTCTGTTACTTTTATAGCAACTCGACTCTGCTGGTGCCCACCCTCCCTGACCAGCAGCTGCTTCACTGCTCTTCAGTAGTCACCCAAGCCCAAAGCCTCCACCTGCTGGCTGCCAGAAAGCCCTTCCCCAGGGCACTTTCCCCTGCTGCAACCCATCTTCTGGGCAGTAGATTTCACAGGTCTGTTAACCACGTGCATTTCTAGTTGGGGCCCTGCATAAACACAGATCATTCATCATCCAAGGCTTGCTCACTGTCATGGTTTCACAGTCTGGGACTGATAATAATGGAAGCAGCCAGAAACAGCAATAACTTCATTTTCCTCCTGTCCTGTACACAGAGGAAGAAGTTAGATGATAAGCTCTGATGGAAGTTCACAAGCAGAACCTGTCAGGTTATTTTAAGAGACATTTTTAAAGTGAAAACACAGTGTTTCAAAACTTCATGTGAAGGGACACTTGTAGGAAGTGCAATCATGACAAATGTTTTCCCAAAAGCAGGTAAAAGTCACCAGCTCCCTGCCCCCCCCTCCCCCCTCCCTTTTTGAGTAAGAAAAGATGGAAGTGAGGATGAAAAGAAAAATATCCAAACAGGTTTTCAAAGGGGAAAACAAATGTTTAACTTTGAAACTGAGCTCTGATTCAGAGCCAAAAGGAACAAAGCACACAAAGAGTAAGAACTCTGTAAGAAAAGGTATGGATTTTTCAGAGAGCAGCACTAAGTCTCACAGAATCATTTCAGTTGGAAAAGACCTTTCAGGTCACAGAATCATAGAATCAACCAGGTTGGAAGAGACCTCCAAGATCATCCACTCCAATCTAGCACCCAGCCCTGGACAATCAACCAGACCATGGCACTAAGTGCCCCAGCCAGGCTTGGCTTCAACACCTCCAGGCACGGCCACTCCACCACCTCCCAGGGCAGCCCATTCCAATGCCAATCACTCTCTCTGGCAACAACTTCCTCCTAACATCCAGCCTAGACCTCCCCTGGCACAACTTGAGACTGTGTTCCCTTGTTCTGTTGCTGCTTGCCTGGCAGAAGAGCCCAACCCTACCTGGCCACAGCCTCCCTTCAGGGAGTTGTAGACAGCAATGAGGTCTGCCCTGAACCTCCTCTTCTGCAGGCTGCACACCCCCAGCTCCCTCAGCCTCTCCTCACAGGGCTGTGCTCCAGGCCCCTCAACAGCTTCCTTGCCCTTCTCTCCACACCTTTCAGCACCTCAACATCTCTCTTGAATTGAGGAGCCCAGAACTGGACACAGTTCTAACGGATCATTGAGTCCAACCATCCTCTAACTCCACCAAGTCCAGTGCTAAGCTCTGTCCCTCATATCTCTGCCTCTATTTTCATTTTGAAAGTAGAAATGAAACAAGCAGTTGTCCCCAGAGAAATACAGACCATTGTGTCAAGAATTAGGGCCACAACAAGTGCCAGAGGGTCTCTGTGAATCCCTCTGCCATCCCAAAGAGATGAGAAAGGGAAGAAGGGAGAGAGACTGATGGGTTGGAAAAGAATCTGAACCAACTGGAATGGAAAGAACAATCCAATGAAATAGAGAGAAAGAGACACAAACCAATATGGAACTCAACCCCTGGTGGCAATGATGGCACCACAGGCACCACTGATGCTGGAAGAAGGCACTGGGGAAGTCCTAGGCTGAACTCAGCAGATTCAGAAACTGGGTTCTGCAACTGGATTCAGGATCTCACAGTTCAAGACCAAAGGCAGAACTGAGTCTTCCTGGGATTCCTCACACATTGAAGAGCCCTGACCCTGGTGATGCCTCAGCTTTCTCCTGAAAAGGCCACCCATGGATGCAATCCCTTGTTGGACAGTTAAGGGTCACCTGTCCTGTCTGCTCCTCCTACAGCTGCCACCTCTGCCTTCCTTCACCCCAAGGTGTGGCATAAACTGTGGCAGTGCCCTCGGTCTGCAGAGGAGCAAGTCTAAGGGAGAGCCTTTCTGCAGCCCAGCCCTTGGCAGGAACTCTTCCCAACAGCTTCTCCCTGCTAGAAGCAGACCCTGGCTGTGCAAACTGCCCTGAGCTTCAGAAAGTGCCCTGAGTGAGCAGAACCTGAGCTGGGAAGCAACAGCAGCAAGCAGTATTAGTTCTGATCTAGCTCAAAGCAGGGCACTCTGAAGTGCACAAGGTGGGAACTGCTTAGAGTGCCAGAGGTGGACACCAGTGCTGTGGCAGTGTTGGGAGACAACCGGTGGCCTTCTTTACCAAGGGGTTTAAGCTCTGTTTATCTGATCTGACAGCAGTCAGAAGTACCTTTCATCCTTTTCTAGCAGCTGGAAAGCTGATCTCACTGGTTAGGAGACCATTCATACAGCACTGCTGCCCACAGTTGTCCTTCCACAAGCTAGTGGTCCTCCAGCCACTACAGATTTCATGCTGCCTGAACCACGTGCAGCATGGAATGTTTTTCCACCCAGAATGGCAGCAGTTTACATTTTCATCTTCAGAAGGAAGGAATCCACAAGGTCAGGACAACAAAGAATTAAAGCCAGCATGTCTGAGGCAGGAAGAGTGCAATTATAATGAGTTACAACCTGGTCAGGATTAAGATGTCTCTCAGAAAGCGCAAAGGAATCTCCAGCCATTAAAGTGTCTAGCTCCTGGCTATCAGATTTGATCCATAAATGGTACCTTCAACAGTGCAGTGCCCTCTAGCACTGTAATAAAGGATTAACCACCACTTAATACCTTCCAAATTACTGCTTGGAAGCCTCTTTTAAGTCCTCCCATCCAAACACTGCTCCAGAAAGCACATTCAGTTTGAAAAGGCTGCAGCCCCAGTAGGAATCAAAATTAACTCTTGCTCACCCCCAGGAGAAGCAAAACCATCACTCACATTTTACTGGCTGCTAAATTAAGGGTTTGATTAAGCTGTCCCTTGTTTTTGGGCAGGTCCTTACAGTCACATCCAGCTTGGTGTTAAAGACCTCCAGGCATGAGGCTTTCACCACCTCCCCAGGCAACCTGTGCCAGTGTCTCAGCATTCTCATGGTGAAGAACTTCTTCCTAACATCCAACCTGAATCTACTCTCTTCTTGTTTTGCTCCATTCCCCCCAGTCCTGTCACTACCTGACACCCTAACAAGTCCCTCCCCAGCTTTCTTGCAGCCCCCTTCAGATTCTGGAAGGCCACAATAAGGTCTCCCTGGAGTCTTCTCTCTCTAGACTGAACTGCCTCAACTCTCTCAGTCTGCCTCCATAGCAGAGCAGCTCCAGCTCCCTGGTCACCCTCGTGGCCCTTCTCTGGATACATTCCAGTACCTCCAGATCTTTCCTGTAATAGTGGCCCCAGAACTGGACACAGTGCTCCAGGTGAGGTCTCAAGAGAGCAGTGTAGAGGGGCAGAATCCTCTCCCTTGCCCTGCTGCCCACACTTCTCTTGATGCAGCCCAGGCTCTGGTTGGCTCTCTGGGCTGGCAGTGCCCACTGAAGGCTCATGGTGAGCTTCTCACCCACCGGCACCCCCAAGCCCTTTTCTTCAGGTCTGCTCCCAAGCCAGGCACTGCCCAGCCTGTATTGGTGTCTGCTTCATCTGAGCTGGGAGCTGCTCTGCTGCCTGCCATGTCCAAATGCACTTTGACCAAATGAGCCAGATAATGCTGAGCAGGAGGAATCTAAGCTGCTTTGATCCCACATCACTAGACTTGAAGATGAGAAAGCCTGGTGTAATAGTCTTGTAGATGTGGACCAGAATATGGCATGGTAAGATTATTTTAATGATGCAAATTCTCTCCTAAGACATGTTGAACAGTGACCCACGAATAGGTGACCTCCACTTTTACGTGGTTTGCTTTGCAGCACCCCAAGGTGTAGCTGCAGAGATTGGAGCTGGCCATGGGCACAACAGCCAGAACCCTTGGTAGGAGAAGAGGAAAGGTTGTAGAGCCTGTGGTCTACCATGACACTGGGAGGCACCTACACCTAGTATGCCAGAGGAGGTTTAAGTTGGACATCAGAAGGAATTTCCTTACCAAAAGGGTCCTCAACCACTGGCACAGGCTGCCCAGGGAGGTGGTTGATTTCCCATCCCTGGAGCTGTTTCAAAGAGGCAGAGATGTGGTGCTGAGGGACATGGTTTAGCATCAACCTTGGTAGAGTTAGAGAATGGTTGGACTTAAAGGTCATTTGCAACCAAAATGATCCTGTGGTTCTATGCCAGTGATGTCTGCAGCACCCCAAAGCTCTTGTCCATGTACTAGTGTTGACACCATGGTCTTCCTCTTTTTTCTTGCTCTTCTTACTCTCAAGTAGTGGTAAATTTCAAGTCAGGGGCTGCTACATCTCCATCATGCAGTGCCCGGTGATCAGAGATGAACTAATTTACCCTGGTCTGGAGAATGAGACCACGGTGTACTGGCTCACATCACAGTCTGTGTGCTGAAGAGTATCTTCTGGGCTGCAGGAAGACAACACACCACAGACCTAGCAGAGTAAATCATGCCAGCTACAGGCAAAACCATCTGGCTGAATCCTCCCAAAGCTTCAGGAGCACACATCAGGGCTGGCAACCAGACCATCTACAACACTACGCCCATATTATTCAGGTTGTGGCACAGACAGATGCTCAGATGGTGAAGTTAACAGGAGACATGAACTAATGTTGTGTTTTGTCACAGCCTCTTTAGAGACTTTGGTTCAGATATCAAACTCAAAGCCAGGTGAGACTGAGAGATAAGCATCTGCTTGTTTCTTACCTAGAAGTTGTTGCTGATGTGTTCCACATTCATAGAATGGTATAGGTTGGAAAAGACCTTAAAGGTCACACAGTTCCAGCCCTCTGCCATGAGCAGGGACACCTTCCACTAGCCCAGGCCACTCAAGGCCCCATCCAACCTGGCCTTGAGCACCTCCAGGGAGGGGGCAGCCACAGCCTCCCTGGGCAAACTGTGCCAGTGACTCCCCACCCTCACTGGAAAGAATTTCTTCCTAATCTCCAATCTAAGTCTGCCCTCCTCAATCCATTCCCTGTCCTGTCACTACAAGCCCTTGTCAAAAGTCCCTCCCCAGCTCTCTTGTAGGCCCCCAGTAGAACTCAGACCACTCCATCCACACAGCAGATTTTTCACCCTAGACTGAAGTAAAAAAAAACAACTAAAGGAGTCACCAAAAGCAGCCCTGGTCAGAAGTGAGACACTGTAGTAGCACTGCCAGTGGACAAAGCCCACCTAATACCTCTTGTGCCTGCTTCTGCTTTAGATAATCCTGAAACTGTGCTTTAAAAAAAATCAAACCAGAGAAGGGGGAATTAGAGCAGGGCTAAGGATCTCATCTTCTGGTGGACAACAGCTCTCTGGGTCCAAGGCTGGTGGAGTAACACATGATGGTGAGAGGAAAAGGAGCAGAAAATAAAGAAGAGAGGGAGAACAATGGGTCCTATCTCACTCAACACCACCAAAGACCATAACAGAGGGGATGAGGGTTCTCCTGAGCTGGGTACATCCCTCTCCAGTGAGGAGGTCACAGGACAGCTTTTGAAAGTTACTGACCTGGAGGCCTTCCTGCTCTGAAGGTCATTCCTTCCACGTGGTGTTATTGCAGCAAACACAGCCCATATCTCCTGGTTGACTTCAACCAGCAAGGCAAGGTCAAGGTAGCAGGGAAGAAGCCAGTATTTACTGGAAAAAGAGGTGCTTAGGATTTTCAGAATGTTCCTGCACTTGGGAAGGGAAGAGGTTAAAAGAGGAGGTTCAGCAATGAAGAAAAATTACTGTCAAGCACAGCCTATAGGATTCTCTTCCCATTAATGGTTGGATTTTCTTGTGACCTGAATTCAAAGCTCCCTGATGGATGTCAAAGCACACAGGATTTGTCACTGAGCTGGGCAGGGGCTGTCTAGAACCACAGGAACTGGAGAAGAAGGCTTAGAGTGTAAGGCTTGGCATGATCTCCTCAATTAATTCAGCTTAAGGAAGGGAAGTTTTTGAGGTGACCTCAGTGCTGAATATAGGGATTTGTAGGCAGGGAAGCATTTGGGAGGAGGAGGAGGCATGCTGGCAGGCATGTCAGCCCTCCTGACAGAGACACAAAGTCAGCCAACAGCTGAGAGCTGGAGCAGACAAATTCCCTCTCCGTGAACTAAGGGTGCTGTTCCTGGGTGGCTGGAACTACACCAGCCAAGCCGTGGAGGTCATCATCTCCTGGAGACTTGGTGACAGGGCTGTGCATCATGTAGAAACACACTGCCTAGCTCCAGAGGCCATGCTGCAGCTAGCTTCCCCCCTCATCACCTGAAGGCACCTCTGTGGTGCCTCCATCCTGCAGGAGCAAAGGTGAAGTTTGAACCCAGGCCGGGATGACTAGAGAGTGTGCTCCTGTGCAGCCTGCTCTAGGGGAGCCTGCTCTAGACTGGGGGTCCCTTCCAATCCAAAACAAAGTCATCTAGCCCCATAGTAGGCAGGGACATCCTTCACTAGATCAGGTTACTCAGAGCCTTGGCAAGCCTGACCTTGAGTATCTCCAGGCATGGGGCCTCAATCACCTCCCAGGACAACCTGTTGCAGTGTTCTACCACCCTCACGGTGCAGAACTTGTTCCTCACATCCAATCTCAATCTCCTCTCATTTCAAACCACTGTTTCTCATCTTGCCACTCCAGGCCTTTGCAAGCAGTCACTCACCAGCCTTCCTGTAAGCCCCCTTCAGGTCCTGGCAGGCTGCTCTTAGGTCTCCCTGGAGCTTTCTCTTCTCCAGGCTGAACACCCCCAGCTCCCTCAGCCTGTCCTCCTAGCAGAGGTGATCCATCTCCCTGCTCATTTTCACATCCCTCCTCTGGACCTTCTCCAGAGGCCACATCCAACCCCTACCATTCTGTGAGCCTGAGAACATCAGAGAGCGGTGCAGGTAAGACACCAAGGTCTGCCATCCCCCAACCACCCTTGCACAAGAGTGAGCAGACCAACAGCTTCATGCCACAAAGCTCTAGAAGGATATTACAAGCAGTCAAGAATAACTTGCAGGGATCGTGTATCTTCCTCTGAAGCATTTGGCAGTTGCTAGAGACAGCAGACTGAGAGACAGCCCAGCAGGCAGACATGGTCTGGCAGCAGTTACAGCCTTGGCATGGTCTGATCAGCATTCAGGGTGTCCTTGGAGGTCACGCATCGACCAGAGCTGACCCTGCTTAATTTATGAGCCTTTCTGAGAGCACAGCTTCATGTATCATGGCTCCAGGCTCTATGGAAATTAACTTTATTGAAATAAATTCCAGCTGCTTGGAAGGAGTTAGGGAAATGACAAGAAGGAGAACTCCTCCAGTTCACTAACTCATGGCAGGAAGGAGGGGAAAAAAAGGTAGTTGCAGAAGATCAAGTGAAACAGAATCACAGCATTGCTTTGGTTAGAAAAGACCTCCTAGATCATTGAGTCCAACCTTCAACCTAACACCACCACGGCCATTAAACCATGTCCCAAAGTGCCATGCCCACACATTTTGTGCCACCTTCAGGGATGGTGGCAGCCTGTTCCAACACCTGACCACTCTTGCAGGAAAGAAATTGTTCCTCACCTCCAACAAAGTGACACCAGCTGGCTCCACTGAAGGGGCAGGAGGAAAACAGTTTGCTCAATGACCACCAGGTTTTGATCAAGTAGGATGGTCACCAATGCCACGGCAGCAAGGCACATGGGAAACAGCCTTAGAGTGTGGAGGGAGCAAGGGTCAGAAGGACACCTGAGCAAGCTTCTGGTTGGAGGTGGGCTGTGGTCTCCTAAACCAGATCCATTTGCCCCTAAGGGGTCCTGAGTGCTTGTCCCTTTCCTGTTTTGTCTGTTGCCTGGCCTTTGGTCTGCACTGCTTCCTTCCCCAGGATGCCTGACAGTGGAGAATGTTAGCGAGCAGCACCAGGATGTCCCTCATGTGGCATGTTTTTGGCAGCAGCCAAAATGATGATTGTCCCTGACAGGTAGGTGCCCTTTTTAACCTTTGCTTGGCTCCTGGGGAATTCTGAAAGGGTGACATCTCTAAGGAAGTCTGACAGCTAAGTGGGGTCTGCTGAGGATCTAACTCATTCTTCATTAGGGAACCTCATGAAGTTCAATAAGGGCAGCTGTAGGGTCCCACACCTGGGGAGGGATCACTCTCTGTGCCAGTACAAGTGAGGCATCAATCTACTGGGAAGCAGCTCCGTGAAGAAGGACCTGAGAGTGCTGGTGAGCAACAAGTTTCCCAAGAGCCAGACATGTGCCTTTGTGGCCAAGAAGGGCAGTGGGATCCTGGGGTGCACTAGGAAGAGCAAGGCCAGTAGGTCGAGAGTTTTCCTTCCCCTCTATCCTACCCTACTGAGACTATGGCTGGAGTACTGGGGCCAGTTCTGGGCTCCCCAGTGGAAGAGAGACAGGGAACTACTGGAGGGAGTCCAGTGGAGGTTACAAAGCTGCTGAGGGGCCTGGAGCAGCCCTGTGAGGAGGAAAGGCTGAGAGCCTTTGTGCTGTTAAGCCTGGAGAAGGGCAGCCTGGGAGGGGATCTGAGCAATGCTCAGCAGGAACTACAGGACACATGGGGGGCAAAAGCATGGGGCCAGACTCTTCTAGTAGTGGTGCCCAGTGATAGGAGAAAGGGCAACAGGCACAAACTGGAACCCAGGAGGTTCCATATGAAGATTAAGAAAGATTTCTCTGTTGTGAGGGTGCTGGAGCCCTGGAGCAGGCTGCCCAGAGAGGATGTGCAGTCTCCTTGTGTGGAGAGATTCCAAACCCAGCTGGACATTGTGATCCTGGGCAAGCTGCTGTGGGTGCCTCTGCTTTAGAAGGGGAGTTGGAATAGGAGATCTCCAGAGATTCCTTTGAACTCCAGTCTTGCCAGGCTTCTGTGATAGGCCAGCAGCTAGAAGAGATTTAGACCTTACCAAAGCAGCAGAACCACTCTCCTTGGTCCAGGGGCTTGACAGGAAAAGTGGAGTTTCCAGATCCCAGATGCTCAGAAAGCTACAGCAATGCACAACTAGGAAGGAGCGGAACAGAAGTAATTAGTTGTTGGCTTAGATGGGAATCAACCATGTGAACTAGTTCTAGAACCTACCAAAGCTGTCACATTCATCTCTATCACCACATGCTGGTGCTGTTCCTGCCTTAGTGATGTGGACAGGAGTGAAACCGAGACCCTCACCTGCTACCACTGAAACCATGTCTTAGGTATCTACTGAGTGCCTAAGTTTCAAGAGACAGGGAACTGAGACATCAACAGCGCTTAGAATCACAGAATCAACCAGGTTAGAAGAGACCTCCAACATCATCCACTCCAACCTAGCACCCAGCCCTAGACAACCAACCAGACCATGGCACTAAGTGCCCCAGCCAAGCTTGGCTTCAACACCTCCAGGCACAGCGACTCCACCACCTCCCTGGGCAGCCCATTCCAATGCCAATCACTCTCTCTGACAACAACTTCCTTCTAACATCCAGCCTAGACCTCCCCTGGCACAACTTGAGACTGTGTCCCCTTGATCTATTGCTGGGTGCCTGGCAGAAGAGACCAACCCCACCTGGCTACAACCTCCCTTCAGGTAGCTGCAGACAGCAATGAGGCCTGCCCTGAGCCTCCTCTTCTGCAGGCTGCACACCCCCAGCTCCCTCAGCCTCTCCTCAGTGTTCCAGGCCTCTCACCAGCTTCATCACCCTCCTATGGACTCGTTCCTGACCCTGCCCCTATTCCTGACGTTTTGCTTCCAGCAATAAATGCTCATGGCTTCCTAACAGATATCTCCAGTTCTAACCAGCATGGCTGAAACAAAGAATTCCCAAGTCTGAGTTGGAAGGGACCTTCAAGATCACCTCGTTCCAATCCCTCTTTCCATGGGCAGGGACATCTTCCACTGGATCAGGCTGCTCAAGGGCTTGATAGCTCTTGAAATAACCTGCTCTGGCAGAAGAGGTTGGACTGGATGAGCTTTCGAGGTCCCTTGCAGCCCCTGGCACTCTGTGATTCTGTAACCTTTCCTGCCTGCTGTAAGGCACCACAGAAAACACAACTGAGGTTTACCTGGGGTTCCTAGGTCTAAGCCAACCATAGTGCAAAATAAGCCCCACACTGATAGTCTGGGACCTCTGAGCTTCAGCTAAATGGAACCAGAACTTCTCTAGTTGAGTCAGCAAAGATAGGAAAGATCTCCAGATTAAGGCTGCTCCCTTTTCCTCTCACCATCATGTGTTACTCCACCAGCCTTGGACCCAGAGAGCTGTTGTCCACCAGAAGATGAGATCCTTAGCCCTGCTCTAATTCCCCCTTCTCTGGTTTGATTTTTTTTAAAGCACAGTTTCAGGATTATCTAAAGCAGAAGCAGGCACAAGAGGTATTAGGTGGGCTTCGTCCACTGGCAGTGCTACTACAGTGTCTCACTTCTGACCAGGGCTGCTTTTGATGACTCCTTTAGTTGTTTTTTTTACTTCAGTCTAGGGTGAAAAATCTGCTGTGTGGATGGAGTGGTCTGAGTTCTACTGGGGGCCTACAAGAGAGCTGGGGAGGGACTTTTGACAAGGGCTTGTAGTGACAGGACAGGGAATGGATTGAGGAGGGCAGACTTAGACTGGAGATTAGGAAGAAATTCTTTCCAGTGAGGGTGGGGAGTCACTGGCACAGTTTGCCCAGGGAGGCTGTGGCTGCCCCCTCCCTGGAGGTGCTCAAGGCCAGGTTGGATGGGGCCTTGAGTGGCCTGGGCTAGTGGAAGGTGTCCCTGCTCATGGCAGAGGGCTGGAACTGTGTGACCTTTAAGGTCCTTTCTAACCCAAACTGTTGTATGAATCTTCAGTAGTTCCACCATGTGTCTTGCTCCTATGGGAAGGATGTGACACTCTGGTAAGGGCAGGTTCTGCTCAAGAGAGTGAAGAACATTCCAGTCCTGCAGCCATTTTACTTGTCTGAGCTGTACAGCAGGGGATGGTCAGGAATATCACAGCTGAAAGGCACCAGCCCCTTCCCTCAAGCCTGTATCAACCCCTTTTGGCAAGGCCTGTTAGATGGAATGACTCAGAGCGAGCCAGAAGCAGGGTTGGGGAACAATGTCCTCAGTTCACAAACGTTAAGGCATGGAGACAGATTGGTGAGAGAGGGCAGAGTGGAGAGAGAAGTTTCCACAAACTGCTTTTCCCCACCCCCCACCACCACCACAGACGTGGGTTGAGTCCCAATCTGTGTTTGCAAGGAGGGCAGCACGAGAGACCTTTCAGATCTGGCTCAGGGGTAGACATTCAGAAGATTGGGCTGGGTCTGAGATGAATCAAAGCGCAGGGTGTGCTAAGTGGAGACTCAGCCATCGTCAATGTCAGACCTCAACTACCACCACCACCATCATCAGAATCCAACCACCACCACCACAACAGTCAGACTCCAACCTGGAGCAGGCTGCCCAGGGAGGCTGTGGAGTCTCCTTCTCTGGAGAGATTCCAAACTCACCTGGGCATTGCGCTCCTGGGCAAGCTGCGGTGGCTGCCCCTGCTCTAATAGGGTGGTTGGACTACATGATCTCCAGAGGTCCCTTCCAATCCTCACAACGCTGGGTTTCTGTGACATGTGTCCAGAAGAGCCTCAGGAATGGATCCCTGGAGTCAGCCACTGCCTTTCTTTCCTATGAGGGTGCTGGAGGCCTGGAGCAGGCTGCCCAGAGAGGTTGTGGAGTCTCCCTGTCTGCCTGGCTATGAAACAGACTCAGTTTTCCCAAGGGATTCAGTGCAGTAACTACATAAAAATGTGTGGAATGGCTGGATGCTGCTGGTCCACATCTTATCAGAGCTTGTGCCTGCGTCAAGTGACGGATTGGTTCTGGCAACTTGAATTTAGGAATTTATAGCCTTAGAGCCATGAATCTATTTATTGCTGGGTTTATTTTCCTTCAGCAGAGGGAAAGCTGGCAGCCAGGGAGGAAGCCTATAAATCTTCACATTAGAGAGGGGAAAGGGGAAGGCGTTTTACACACACAGGGCTTGGACAAGGAATTGGGTTTGGGTTTCTTTTTTTTTAAGAGACAAAGAGCAACCCTTGAAGATTTTTGGGTTATTGAAAAGCAGCCAAAATCTGCAATGTGCATCCCCCCATCCTTCAGTTCCAGACATTAGTGATGGCAAGCAAAGAGTAGTAAGCATTTCAACAACTCCCCACCCAAAACAAAGATAACTGTAAAATCACTGAGGTTGGGAAAGCCCTCCAAGGTCTTTGAGTCTAACAGTTCACAGCAGGCACTGCTGAGCCTGCCACTAAACCACATCCCTTAGCACCACATCTACACAGCTTTGAAAGCCCTCCAGGGATAGAGACTCAAACACTGCCCTGGGCAGCATGTTCCAGGGCTTGAGGAACAATTTATTCCCCAAAAAGGTTGTCATGTCCAACCTAAACCTGTCCTAGGGCAACTTGAGGCCATTTCTTCTGGTCATAGAATCATAGAATCAAGCAGGTTGGAAGACACCTCTAAGATCACCCAGTCCAACCTAGCACTCAGCCCTGTGCAATCAACCAGACCATGGCACTAAGTGCCTCATCCACGCTTGAACACCTCCAGGGATGCTGACTCCACCACCTCCCTGGGCAGCCCATTCCAATGCCAATCACTCTCTCTGCCAACAACTTCCTCCTAACATCCAGCCTAGACTTCCCCTGGCACAACCTGAGACTGTGTCCTCTTGATCTATTGCTTGTTCTGTTGCTGCTTGCCTGGTCCTGTGGCTTGTTTCTTGCGAAAAAAGACCAAGCCCCCAACTTACTCCAACCTCCTTTCAGGGAGTTGTAGAGAACAATGAGGTCTCCCCTCAGGCTCCTCTTCTCCAGGCTAAGTGCCCCCCAGTTCCCTCAGCTGCTCCTCACCAGCTCTGTTCTCCAGACTCAGCAGCAGCATCACTGCTCTTAACCTGGACACGCTCCAGACGAACTCCATGAAGAGCTCCAACCTGAACAGGAGCCCACCAGAAGTGGCACCAGTGGTCTCAAAGTTTTCATTCAGCCATGTACAGCAATTTCTGCTACTTCTGGGTAAGGCAGAACTGCCTGATTGAAGTCCACATCTTTGGCTGTCCCAGTCCAACCAGCTTCTCACCTTCCCTTGCTGAGAGGCAGTCCACGTTCCCCAGCTGCAGCTGTGTCAGGATTTAATGGAGTGCCATGGAATCATAAAATGGGCTGGGCTGGAAAGGACCCCCAAGAGTCATCCAGTTTAAGCTCCTGCAGTCAGTAGGGACATCCTCCACAAGAGCAGGTTGCCCTGTGGAGCCTCACATGGAATATCTCCAGGCATGGAGCCTCGAACACCTCCCTGGACAACCTGTTGCAGTGTTGTACCACCCTCATGGTGCAGATCTTGTTCAAAATATCCAATCTCAATTTGATCTTCTCTAGTCTGAAGCCACTGCCCTTGTACTGTCCCTGCAGGCCTTTGCAAGCAGCCTCTCCTGCAGCCTTCTTGTAGCCCCTTCAGCTACTGGCAGGCTGCTATTAGGCCTCCCTGAAGCCTTGTCTTCTCCAGCCCTCTTAGCCTGTTTTTGTAACAGAGGTGCTCCAACCCCCAGACCACTTTTGTGGCCCTTCTCTGGACCCACTCCACCAGGTCTATGTCCTTCCTGTGTTGAGAACTCCAAAGCTGGACACAGTACTCCAGGTGAGGTCTCACCAGAGCAGAGTAAAGTGGCAGAATGACCTCTCTGGATCTGCTGGCCACACTTCTTTGGATGCAGCCCAGGCCTTCTGGGCTGCCAGCTCACACTGCCTGCTCTTGTCCATCAGCACTCCTGCATCCTTTTCCTCAGGGCTGCTTTCTACCACCTCCTCCCCCAGCCTGTATTGATAGTGAAGATTGTATTCCAAGAGTTTACAGCTTCAGCCTGAGGAGTCCTGAGAACATCTCCCATGCCCTCAACATTTGGGATGCAGCCTGTGAGCAGCAGGCTCTAGAAGGAGCATGGACACTTCAGTCTGACATGAGCCACTGGGGAAGTTCATAAACTCTCTGGTAATAGCAGGTGATGACAAGAAGCACTTGAGGGTAATAGAGCTTGGCAGTAGCTTCAGAAGAGTCTTGCCTCCTGCCTTGGCAAGCAGAAAGGAAACTCCTACCTCCTCCTCCTCTTTTCCTTAAACCAAAACAAGCCCCCTTGGAGCTTCTTGGAAAGGAGCGTGAGAGCACTAAGACGACAGGGCCGCCTGCCACACGGGTCTGAGGAACCCATTCCAGGACAGGAATCCTTGTGCACACAGATCACAAGAACTTGACCTCCTTTCATAGCAAAACAACTTCCTCAAAGGCCTTCAAAATTCATTCTCCTTTCCAAGGCTCGATGTAGTTGGAGACCTTCAAAGGAGGAGAAAGGAGAGATCCCTGCCAAAGCACCCCACGCTCTGGATTTTGAAGGGATCAGGACATCTCAAGCTGTTGGCTCTGCAACTAAATATGGGAGGAAATGGGATAATGTATCCCAAATAACAACACTGCCTTCACAACCTTCTTCCTTCCAGACCCTAGCCTGAAGATAGGGAGATGAGGGAGAAAAAATGCTCCCAAGAAAAACAATGAAATGCCATTTTGAACATCAGAGCACCAATTTACTCCCAAACAGCACTGGAATGAGGCAGGGTCAAAGACATCTGTGAGCTATTACCTAGCACAACTCTTGATTTGGGTTGATGTAGGTGATCTCCAGAGGTCCTTTCCATCTCCTGCCATTCTTTGATTTTATAGGAAGGTTTAGGTTGGAAGAGACCTCAGAGATCATCCACTTCAATCCCTCTGTCATGTGCAGGGAAGTCTCTCAACTAGACTTGGTTGCCAATTCTTTCCAGGGAGGGTGGTGAAACACTGGAACACATTGCCCAGGGAGGCTGTGGCTGCCCCTTCTCTGCAGGTGTTCAAGACCAGGTTGGATGAGGACCTAGTCTAGTGGAAGGTGTCCCTGCCCATCGTGGAGGGGGTTGAAACTAGATGGTCTTTAAGGTCACTTCCAACCCAAACCCTTCTATGAATCTATACTAAAGACTTCCACAGGTAAAGAGCTTCATTCAGTAGAGTCCTACAGCTTCAGAGAATCACAGAGTGTCAGGAGCTGGGATGTAGTCCAACCCCGCCCTGCCAAAGCAGGATCACCTAGAACAGATCACACAGGAACATGTCAAGGTGAGTTTTGACTATCTCCAAAGAGGGAGACTCCACAATTCCCCTGAGCAGCCTGCTCCAGTGCTCTGTTAGAGTGAAAAAAATTCCTCCTTGTGTTTACATGAAGCTTCCTAAACCACATGGGAAGGAATGAGACTGAACATTTGTCAGCCCTGACCAAGTAGTGACATATTATGGTAGCAAGCTGGCCAGAGCTACTTATTCTGGGCACCATGGGTGCTGAGATGCCAGCCAAAGACTGTCCTAAAACCTGGTATCCAAGTGGCACCAGAATGGTTGATATTTACTCTCTAAACCTGAGCCAACCAATAGTTTGACCTCCTTAACCCATTCCACCCCAGTTTAGAACACAGTTTACCCATTATTAGTTGGGGGTGGTGGAGCTGGCTTGGCTTTTGCTGGTGGGGCAGATGTCCCTAAACCTCTCCCATTCCATCCCAAATCTAACCCCACATTTAACCTCCTAGAAGCTCTTTGCACAGGCACTCATCCTTCGTTCTCAACTCATGTCTCACTTCAGTCCCATAAACAACTCCTGAAGCCAACCAATCTTATCAACACCTTCAGCCCTTCCTGAGGGTCAGCAAAACTCCACCTTCAGTATTTCTCGACCCAACTCTGTCTTTGTAAATAAAACCCCACAAAACCTTGGCTGTTAGATCTTTCCATCCACGTTCTTCATTCATTTACTGCACATTGTGCTCTTCAGACTCCTCCTGAGGAAGTTCTGGACAACTCCAAACCTGAGGCAGCCAACCAGGCTGCTCCCCTCAGCACACCTCACAGTTAGCTGAGCAGCTTAGACACCATGACACAAACTAAAAAGCCTAAAAGGAAGATAGGGACAGAGTTTTGAGCAGGACCTGTTGTGGTAGGACAAGGGCTGATGGTTTGAACTAAAAGAGGGGAGAGTTAGACTGGAGAGAAGAAATTTTGCACAGTGAGGGTGGTGAGACTCTAGCCCAGCTTGGCCAGAGAGGTGGTAGATGTCCCATCCCTGAAACCATTCCAGGTTAGGTTGTTTGGGGCTATGAGCAACCTGCTCCAGTAGAAGGTGACTCTGCTCATTGCAGAGCTCATGGGAAGGGACCTTTCAAGGTCCACCCAAACCATTCTATGATGGCTTCACAAAACATGATGTCCTTCAGCTCCTAAATGGACTATCAAGGCATTCTCTGCTTATTTCACCACTTAGCCCAGCATGGACAGCTGAACTTTACACTTCTAACAGGCTTTCCTTCTTCCTTGCACGCCTTTTTATCTCCTTTGCTTTGCTTTCCTGCTGGCATCTGACAACAGGAGCCATAAGCACTACCTACCTTCCACAATCTCCACCCCAGATCTCCTGCTCCTGGCTCTTATCCTTATGTCAAACACCTCTGCATGCTACAAACCTCTTCAGCTGTAGTCCTCTCCATGCAAACTGTAGCAGCACAGAACACTGGAGGTTGGAAGGGACCTCCAGACATCCAGTCCACTCCCCCCAACCAAAGCAGGATCACCTAGGGCAGGTCACACAGGAACACATCTCTCCTCATGTAGAGGTGGAACCACCTGGGTTCCACCTTGTACTCATTGTTCTTTGTCTTAACACTGGGCACCACCAGAAAGAGCCTGGCACCTTCACCTTGACACCCACCCCTCAGATATTTGCAGACATTGAACAGATCCCCTCTCAGCCTTCTCTTCTCAAGACTAAAGAGCCCCAGGACTCTAAGTCTTCCCTCAAAGGAGAGATGTCTAAGCCCCTTAACTATACCCACAGCTCTCCACTGGGCTCTCTCCAGCAGACTTCAGTCTCTTTTGCACTGGAGAGCCCATGGTTAGGGGTGAAGATTAGGGTTAGGGGTTAGGATTTAGGGTCAGGGGTAAGGATTAAGGTTTAGGGTTTGTGTTGGGGCTACTGTTAGGGGTTAGCTTTAGGATTAGGGTTAGGTTTCGGGTTAGGGCTCAGAGTTATGGTTAGTGCTAGGGGTTAGGGGCTGGGGCAGTGTTAGGATTAGGCATTTGGGCTAGGGTTAGTGGTTATAGGGTTAGGGATCAGGTTTGCTGTTAGGATTAGGAGTTAGCAATTAAGGTTGGTGTTAAGGTTAGGGTTATGTTTAGGGTCAAGTTTGGGGGTTGGGGTCAGTTTAGGGGTTGAGGTTAGGGGTTACAGGTAGGGATTAGGGTTAGAGGTGAGGAGTTACAGGTAGTTGTAATGGGTAAGGGTTAGGATTTTGGGGGGTTAGGATGGTTTGTGTTATGGCTAGGGCTAAGGGTAGGGGTTAGGGTTTGGGTAAGGATTAGGATTTAGTGTTATGGTGTTAGGGATAGGTTTATGGTTGGGGGGTTATTGTTAGGGTTAGGGTTCAGGTTAGCATTAGGATCAGGGTTGGGAGTTAGGGGTTGGTGTTAGGTTTAATGTTAGGGGTCAGAGCTAGGGTTGAGGGGTTAGGATTAATGCTGGAGTTAGTGTTAGGGCATATATTTAGCATTAGTCTTAGGCAGGGTGTCATTAGGGTTAGGATTAGTCTTAGGGGTTAGGATAGGTGTTTGGTTAGAGTTAGGGTTTAGTGGCAAGGTTCATAGTTAGGTGTTAGGGCTTAGGGACAGGGGTTAGTTGTTAGGGTTAGGTATAAGGTCAGGGTTAGTTGTAGGATTAGGATTTGGTTTAGGGTTTACAGTTAGGGTTAAGTTTATGGTTAGGGGGTTGTTTTAGGCTTAGGATTAGAGTTAATGTTAGGCAGGGGATCATTAGGTTTAGGGTTAGGCTTAGGGTTTAGAGTTTGGGATAAAATTAAGGGGGTTAGGGTAAGGGACAGAGTTAGTGCTAGACTTAGGCTGGTTTGGGTTAGGGTTTGCTTATGGTTAGGGTTAGGGTCAGGGGTTAGGGTCAGGGGTTAGTGTCAGGTGCTGTGTTCAGGGTTAGGGTAATGGGTCAGGGGTTAGTGTTCCATGGTTAGGGTCCAGGTCAAGGGTCAGGGCTCAGGGTGGGGGTTGGGAGTTAGGGGTTAGGGATCAGGGCCATGTTTAGGCTTGGGGGGTTGGGCCTCTGGGTCGGCGTTAGGGTTGGGGTTAGGGTTAGTGCTGAACTCTGGCATAACCACACACCAATGAGGGCAGGCAGGCAGGGATAGGTACCTCGAGGACAGAGCTGGGGTTGCATTTTCATGGCATAGAACTGCTGGCAGCACTGCCAAACTCTTAAAGGTCCTGATGGCACCTAAAGAAACACATGACAGAGGTTCTCTTAGGTCAGGAGAGCACATGATTGAGTAGGCAGTGGTCATCTTCTGGCTCAATGGTGATATCTCAAGGGTAGCTGTTAACCTTGGCTCTGAAATCAGCATGGTAGGAGACACAAAGAGTTGGCTCCTGCTTCCTCTACTTTGCTTAATCCTCCACTTCTGCTTTACCCTCCCCGTGGCTACTGGAGCACAGGAGTCCTCGGTGTGGCTTGCAAGGAGCTGAAGAGCAGAAGAGAAGATCTCATTACCATTTTGCTGCCTACTAGAGTGAGACAATCTATCTGTGGTAGAAATTCGATAGCTGTGTGCAATTAGGAGGACCACCAGACATCTCACTTCATGCAAGGATGGCTGTTGCCTCAGAGGAAGATGATGGAATCCTGCTGTTGCATTGCTCAGAGAAGACACAGCTGTGAGATAATTACCTTTCCCTGGAGCCAGGTGTGAAATTGCCAACCTTGTGATAGCCATCTGAGCAGCAATGTGCTCTCTGCACCTCCTCATCACCTAAAGCTGCTCCAGCCTGCACCTCCAACACTCTACCACAGTGCAAGTTACTCACAAAGGACCACTGGGCAACATGATCTAGTTGAGGCTGCTCCTGCTTCCTGCAGAGGGAGTTGGATGACATTTAGAGGACCCTTCCAACACAGACCATTCTATGATTCTGTGATTCCCTGGGATACTGGGGGAAGACTTGGAGAAGGTTCCCAAATCCCAGCCACACCTCTGCTCTCAACCTTACATCCTTCTTAGGACATCTGCTCACAGCTCACTGGGGTGCAACCAAGACCCTGCAACTTGCAGCATTCACAGAATTGGCAGGACTGGAAGGCACCCCAAGGATCATCCAGCTCCAACTGCCCTGCTGTGGGCAGGGACACCTCACACTAGATCAGGTTGCCCAGAGGCATTAAAAACCTCCAGGGATGAGGCTTCCACCACCTCCCTGGGCAACCTGTACCAGTGTCTCAGCATCCTCATGGTGAAGAACTTCTTCCCAACATCAAATCTAAACCTCCCTCCTCAGCACACCAACTTACCTGCTCAAGCCAGCTGGCTCCTCAGGGCAGAGCCTGACTCCAGGGGGTCTCAGGCTGCTCTGGGAGCATCTCACACAATCCCAGCATATTGAGGGTTGGAAGGGATCCTTGGAGATCATCCACTCCAACCCCTCTGCTAAAGCAGGGACATCCACAGCAGCTTGCCCAGGAGCACAATGTCCAGCTGGGGTTAGAATCTCCCCAGACAAGGAGACTACACAACACCTCTGGGCAGCCTGCTCCAGGGCTTCAGCACCCTCACAATGAAGTTTTTTCTTACATTCAGTTGGAACCTGCTGGGTTCCAGTGTGTGCCTGCTGGCCCTTGGCCTGTGGCTGAGCATCACTGAAAACAGTCTGGGCCCATGCTCTTGCCCCCCACCCTTTAGGTCTTGCTGAGCATTGCTCAGATCCCCTCCCAGGCTGCTCTTCCCCAGCCTCAACAGCCCCAGATCTCCCCTGGATGGGTTTTTCTATTTGTTCAGTTTGGGTCTCTCTCACTCCCTTCTCCTCCTTCCTCCCCTCCTCATTATTTTGTTATCTCTTTTACTGCTCCAAACTGAAGGAAGACAGCTTTAAAAGCAAAAAGATTACTTCTTTTTTTCTCAGATGCAGCCAAAATCCTTCACCATTTCCAGAGGAATTAATCAAATCATTAAATTGTCTCCTTTGGAAAAGCCCTCTAAGATCATCCAGTCCAAACATCAGCTCAACACTACTGTGGCCTTTAAACCACATCCCCAGGTGCCATGGCCACAGGCGTCTTGAACACCTCCAGGGATGGTGACTCCACCACCTCCCTGGGCAGCCTGTTTCATAGAATTATAGAATCAACCAGGTTGGAAGAGACCTCCAAGATCATCCAGTCCAACCTGTCCCCCAGCCCTATCCAGTCAACTAGACCATGGCCCTTCAGTGCCTGACCACTCCTGCACAAAGGAAATTATTCCTAATCTGTAACCTAACTTTCCCTGGCACAATTTGAGGTTAGTTCCTCTCTTTCTATCACCTGATAGGAGGGATAAGAGACCAAGTCCCACCTCACTGCAACCTCCTTTCAGGTAGATCTCCACAGTCTATCCCATGTCAGAAGACCAAAACACCCTATTGTTAGGCCCCATGTTTAGATTCTGATTTCATCTACGTCTTTCACATCATTTTTCCTCTAAGGCAACCACCAAGAGAGCAGGAGAAACCTCTCTATGAGAAGCTAGGTGGGGTTGGGCTCTTCTGCCAGGCAGCCAGCAACAGAACAAGGGGACACAGTCTCAAGCTGTGGCAGAGCAGGTCTAGGCTGGATGTTAGGAGGAAATTGTTGGCAGAGAGAGTGATTGGCATTGGAATGGGCTGCCCAGGGAGGTGGTGGAGTCACCATCCCTGGAGGTGTTGAAGCAAAGCCTGGCTGGGGTGCCATGGCCTAGTTGATTGGCCAGGGCTGGGTGCTAGGTTGGCCTGGATGATCTTGGAGGTCTCTTCCAACCTGCTTGATTCTATGATTCTATCTGATTCTTTTCAGCCCTATTTAAGCAGAAGAAAAAAAAACAAAACCCAAGCCCATAAACCAAGATTTGATTTTACAGGGACATTTCATCTGTTAGGGAGCAAAAAAGAGGTGGTTTGGCAGGAGAATTCCCAACCAGCTGCACAGCATTGAAAGGACACATTCCTCTCAAACACTTCAGAGTGTGGTGAACCAACCCTTTTGCCAAAAGGAAAGTTCTGCTCTCTGCTGGGTTATTGTTCCAGGCTGGCTGCAGACATCACTGTCTGGGTTACACCATCCCTCTGACATCACTTGGCACCTTCAGTGCCCAAAACACATGCCTGTAATAGAACATGGGCTTCAAAGGACCTCACATTTCCACCCTAGTAAATACCAACATAGCTTCCAGCAGCTGCACAGATGTGCTGGGTAAACAATTCAGATCATGCCATGCTCTGGCATTCTTGCTGTCTCTGAAGAACTTCCATGCAACCAGCCTCAAACTCCAAGCAGGGCACCTCCACTATGGGGACAGGCTGCAAGAGCTGGAGCTCTTCAGGCTGGAGAAAAGAAGGCTCTGGGGAGACCTTCTTAGGAGTTTTCCGTACCTGAAGTAGGCTACAAGAAAGCTGGGAAGGATTTTTCACGAGGGCTTGTAGTGAGAGGACAGGAGGGGCTGGATTGAAGCTTGAGGAGGGCAGAATGAGACTGCAGATCAGGAAGAAATTCTTTCCAGTGAGGGTGGGGAGACACTGGCACAGGTTGCCCAGGGAGGCTGAATGTCCCTCTCTGGAAGTGTTCAGGGCCAGGTTGGATGAGGCATTGAGCAAGCTGGGCTGGTGGGAGGTGTCCCTGCCCACGGTGCAGAGGTTGTAACTAGACAATCTCTAAGTCCCCTTCTAACCCAAACCATCCTATGATCTGGGGCCCTGGGGTGAGTCTGCATCTGATACAGTGGCATGATGGCCTCACCTGGTAAGCCAAGTGAAGTAAACACTGACAGAGCTAAGAGCACCACTAAGATAACCCCTGAGCTGCTCCTCAGAGCAAGGTGGTGAAGAAATGGGAGTTGCTGTCACCTGGAGCCTTCAGGAAAGGAGGGAAATGCTCTCTGGTTCTCTAGAGATGGAGCTTGTTGTGGCTGCAGAGGAAGGCTTCTGTATTTTCTGCTTAACCCTGGGTTGCTATGGACAGACAAGTTGCTCATTAGTAAGAAAGGAATGGAGAGAGATACACCAGGGAGAGATTTAATTCAAGTGTGTGCAGGTACCAGCCTCGGAGGAGCCAAAGCAGGATTTCCCCCTCTCAGCTTCCACACCTCTTGGCACATTCACAAGCTACTCTGAGCCTCATCCTTCTCTCAAACCTGTCTTTTATATGGAGTGTTTTTTTTCCTGGAGTGGGTTTGTTTCCTCTCCTCCAGGTACAGAGCATCCAGCATTCCTCTCATCCCTGCCCACAAAAGCTCAACAGCCAACTGTGTGATGAAAGGAGGAAGCAAAGAATTCACACCTAACAGAAGAACTTACAGTGATGGTTACACACAACCAACCTCAGAGAATGTAATTTCCCATCTCTGGCAGAAGAGATTCTTGCCAACAGGCAAGGAACTGCATGAGCTCTACCAGCAGGCACCTGCTAGAAGCTGTTTGCATTGCTCAAAGCACACTTTACTAGTGTTTTGCTCACAACATAGTTACAGTTCAGGACCTCTTGCCAGGCTTTGAAGACCTCCATGTTGGCAGATATAAGACTGACAAGTCTGTGGTGTCAACCCTGCCCAAGGTGTTGCTCAGAAATCCTGGCTGAGGTTTAGCCTGCATAGGAAAAGGCCAAGGCTCAAGCCAAGAGTCTGAGGCTGATGGGTTGGAGCCAGCCCATGAATAATTGAGGGCACATTCTCCACTTATGGCACTGAGTGGCAGTATCTGGCTGTGAAATGGCCTCTTCCAGGCTCCTCAGGCACAGAGTGGCTTAGGTTGGGGGGGGCACTTAAAGCTCACCTAGGCCAACCTCCCTGCAGCAATCAGGGACCTCTTCAAACAGAGCATGCTGCTCAGGCCCTCTGGCTGCTGTTCCTCACCTTCCCCACCCGAGTCACAGAGCCTGCAGTCTGTCCTTCAGTAGCCAGAGATGAGACCCTTCCTGAATGGAAAGTGGAAAACAAAGCAGAGGTGATTGGTAGTAACCAGCAATGGCTTCACCAAGGGCAGATCATGCCTCATGAACCTGATGGCTTCTTATGATGAAGTCACAGCAACAGTGGACAAGGGAAGGGCAACTGAGGTCATCTACCTGGACCTGAGTGAGGTGTTTGTCCCACATGGCATCCTGGTCACCAAACTGGAAAAACCACAGACTGGATGGGTGGAGCACTGCTGGATAAGGAATGGGCTGGATGGTGGCATGCAGGGTGGTGATCGAGGACACAATGTCCCCCTGGAGACCAGTGCCAAGTGGTATCCCTCAGGGGTCAGTGCCAGCACTGTCAGTGCTATGTAACATCTTTGTCAGTGACATGGACAGAGGAATCAGTGCACCCTCAGCAAATCTGCAGATGGCACCAAGCTGTGTGGCACAGTCGACTTGCTAGAGGGCAGGGATCCATCCAGAGGGACCTGGACAGGCTGCAGAGGAGGGCCCAGGCCAACCTCATGACATTCAACAAGGCCAAGTGTAAGGTCCTGCACCTGGATGGATGCAATCCCAAGCACAGACACAGGCTGGGTGGGGAATGGCTGAGAGCAGCCCTGAGGAACAGGCCCTGGGGGTCTGGGGTGGTGAAAAGCTCAACATGAAGCTGCAGTGTGAGTGCAGCCCAGACAGCAACCCTGTGCTGGGCTGCAGCAAGAGCAGTGTGGGCAGCAGGGCAAGGGAGGGGATTCTGCCCCTTGGCTCTGCTCTCCTCACACCCCACCTGCAGTCCTGGGTGCAGTTCTGGAGCCCCCAGCACAAGGAGGACATGGAACTGTTGGAGGCCATGAAGAAGCTGAGAGGGCTGCAAGCAGCTCTGCTCTGAGGACAGGCTGAGGGAGTTGAGGCTCTGCAGCCTGGAGAAGAGAAGGCTTTGAGGAGACCTTGTAGTGGCCTTCCAGTATCTGAAAGGAGCCTACAAGAAAGCTGAGGGACTATTGACAAGGTCTTGTAATGACAGGAGGAGGAGTAATGGGTTTAAACTGGCAGAGGGCAGACTTAAAGTGGATGTTAGGAAGAAGTCCTTTCCAGTGAGGGTGGTGAGAGACTGGCACAGGTTGCCCAGGGAGGTTGTGACTGTTCCCTCCCTGGAGGTCTTCAAGGCCAGGTTGGATGAGGTCTTGAGTGACCTGTTCTAGTAGGAGGTATCCCTGCCTATGGCAGGAGTGGTGGAACTGGATAAGCTTTGAGGTCCCTTCCAACCAAAACCATTCTAGGATTCTATGAAGGCCACCAAACTCAATTCCTGAGAAGCACTAGCAGGGACCAGCTACACCACTACACCTGGCAAAGCTACAGCAAAGAGAAAATGCTCTGTTTGAGTATGTGCATGCAGAAAACACCACCATGTGCCAGGAGGCAACTCCTTTCCAGAAGGAAGCAACACTTGATGAGAAGGATTCCAGCAGCTTCCAAGTTCCTCATGGTAGCACAGAAAGGGGATCATCACCAGCTCATTCCTAGGGGTCTTGTTTGAGGTCACAACTCAACTCTACTCATGTGATATCAATCATCAGCACCTGGAAGAGGCAGTTAGCAGCTCATGGGCTACACAGAAAGCAGCCTCCAAGAATCACAGAATAGTAGGGGTGGAAGGGACCTCCAGAGATCATTGAGTTCAATCCCCCTGCCAGGGCAGGATACCTAAGGCAGCTCACACAGGAACACATCTGGGTGCCTTTTAAAAGTCTCCAGAGAAGGAGACTCCACAACCTCTCTGGGCAGCCTAATCCAGGGCTCCAGCACCCTCACAGTAAAGAAGCCTCATGTTGAGGTGGAACCTCCTGTGTTCCAGCTTGTACCCACTGTTCCTTGCCCCATCACTGGGCACCACTGAAAGAAGCCTGGCACCTTCATCTGGACAGATGATACTTACAGACATCAATCAGATCTCCTCTCAGCCTTCTCTTCTCAAGGCTAAACAGCCCCAGGCCTCTCAGCCTCTCAACATAAGAGATATGTTCAAGTCCCCCCAGTCATCCTTACATCCTCCATTGGACTCTCTCCAGCAGATCCCTGTCTCTCTTGAAATGGGGAGCCCATAACTGGACACAGCATTCCAGGTGTGGTCTCACTAGGGCAGAGTAGAGGGGGAGAAGAACCTCCCCAGCCCTGCTGGCTACACTTTCCTTAGTGCCCTAAGTGCTGTCCTGGTTTATAGTCCCTTTACTCCTGGTGATGAGCTTGGCCCAAGGAGCAGCAGCAGGTTTCTGGCCCTCTGAAGGACTTTCTGCCTGGAATCCTTTCTTGGATCAGGTTTATCAGCATCAGACATCCCGTTCCTTCCTCCCAAGACCAGCCACACAAAGGAAGTGAGAATGGAAACAACAGGAGAAAGATGGGCACAAGGGAAGCAGCAGCAGGGAAAGCTCCTTGTGTTATCTTCATGTCCCAGAACTGCTCTGGGCAGAAACTGGAGAAGCAAGCCCAACCCATCCACAGTAGGGGAAGACATGCAACAAGATCTCCAACTGTGTGCTGCTCCAAGAAAGGGAAGGGAAAATTACCCCTGAAAAATGCCAGGCATGCGGCACAGCTCGTTTACGAGGAGAATACATTTGTAATTACAAGTGATTGTAGCTACCCTGCTGCCAGGAGTAACGAGGAGCAGAAGGAAGCCATCAGTGTCATCATCTTGTCCCCAGGGACCGGCCAAGCGCTGCGGCAGGGCTGAGTTTCCTTGGGGGAACGGCGCCCTCCAGTGGCCACAGACGAGAGGCTGCCGCACAGCTCCGAGCTGGGAACCTAACTTGGGCACAAACAGCACTCCGCATCCGCCCTTCTTGCTCCATCTCAGGCTGGTGAAGGACCAGCAGAAGCCTCTCCCCCCAGCAGCCACCTGGCCACGTTTGGCAGCTTTGCCACCAAGTGTAGCCCTCTAAACAGCGGGGTCCTGGGAGAGCTGCTCTCTTCTCATTAATATCGGGTGACAGGATGAGAGCAAACTGCCTGAGGTGGCACCAGAGGAGGGCTGGGTTGGAGATGAGGAACATATTCTCTGACACAAGAGTGGTCAGGCATCGGAACAGGCTGCCCAGGAAGGTGGTAGAGTCACCATCCCTGAAGGTGTTCAAGAAAGCTGTGAAGCAGGTCCAGAGGAGACCACAAAAATTATCAGGTGGTTGGAGGACCTCTGCTACAGGCACAGGCTGAGGGAGCTGGGGGTGTTCAGCCTGGAGAAGAGAAGGCTCCAGGGAGACCTAAGAGCAGGCTGCCAGTAGCTGAAGTGGGCTACAAGAAGGCTGCAGGGGGACTGTTCCCAACGGCCTGCAGGGACAGGACACAAGACAGTGGTTTGAAATGAGAAAGGAGCAGATTTAGGTTGGCTGTTAGGAACAAGTTCTGCACCATGAGGGTGGTGGAACACTACAACAGGTTGCCCAGAGAGACAGCTAAGGCCCCATCTCTGGAGATGCTCAAAGCGAGGCTCAACAGGGCTCTGGGCAACCTGATCTAGCTGAGGATGTCCCTGCTGACTGCAGAGGGGGTTGAACTAGATGACCTTTGGAGGCCCCTTCTGACCCAAACCATTCTGTGATTCTATCGTATGGAACTGTGGGGGTTACAAGAAAACTGGGGAGCTACTTTTGACAAGGGCTTGTAGTGGCAGAGTGAGGGGAATTGGCTTTGAGCTGGAAGAGGGGAGACCAAGACTGGAGATTAGGAAGCAATTCTTTACAGTGAGAGTGAGGAGACACTGGCACAGGTTGCCCAGGGAGGTTGTGGAGCACAGAATCACAGAAGGTGACCTCCACAACCTCCCTGGAGGTGTCCAGGATCAGGTTGGATGAGGTCTTGAGCAACCTGTTCGTGCGGGAGGTGTCCTTGCCTATGGTGGGGGGGTTGGAACTGGATGAGCTTTGAGGTCTCTTCCAACCTAAACCATTCTATGATTATGAGAGGTCCAAGGGCACTAAATGCTTCTTCCTTCGTTTTCTTTTGTTCTGTGTTTGGACGAAGTCGCCTTCAGCATTTTATACCGGGGATTTTCCGGTCAGTTCACCCTTGCACCCTGACCTTCCCCACAGCAGCACGAATCCCCCCGGCAGCATCTTGTTGCTGGCCCTCAAGCCGCGGTGGAGACGGAGGGGGGCAGCAGGGGTGAAGGGAAGCAGCCACTGCAGCCTCCCTCCGGCAGCGGCACGACGCAACCCGAACCTCCTCTGTTGGGACACAGACAGGTAGGTGCCGTGACACCTAACTGACCTCCGGCTGGTGCCACCAGGATCGGTCTCGTCTTGTCCCGAAGCTGTCCGGGAGGGTCTCCGCTGCCACCCAGCGCTGGCTCCTCCCCGGCTCCGCTACCGCTTGCCGAGCCCACCCTGGCGGTCCCACAGCGCCGCCTAGCGCTGCCAGGCGCCACACGGCAGCTGGCAGCTGTGCGGCCGCAGCCCAGAGCGGAGAGGAAGGTGTCTCTGAGCGCATCAGCTGGGGAAGGAAGACAGCGCTGCCTCTGAGCAGGAAAAGCAGCTGGGGAAGAAAAAGAGGGCTGCCTCTGAGCAGGAAAAGCAGCTGGGGAAGGAAAAGAGGGCTGCCTCTGAGCAGGAAAAGTAGCTGGGGAAGGAAAAGAGGGCTGCCTCTGAGCAGGAAAAGCAGCTGGGGAAGGAAAAGAGGGCTGCCTCTGAGCAGGAAAAGTAGCTGGGGAAGGAAAAGAGGGCTGCCTCTGAGCAGGAAAAGCAGCTGGGGAAGGAAAAGAGGGCTGCCTCTGAGCAGGAAAAGTAGCTGGGGAAGGAAGACAGCGCTGCCTCTGAGCAGGAAAAGTAGCTGGGGAAGAAAAAGAGGGCTGCCTCTGAGCAGGAAAAGCAGCTGGGGAAGAAAAAGAGGGCTGCCTCTGAGCAGGAAAAGCAGCTGGGGAAGAAAAAGAGGGCTGCCTCTGAGCAGGAAAAGCAGCTGGGGAAGAAAAAGAGGGCTGCCTCTGAGCAGGAAAAGCAGCTGGGGAAGGAAAAGAGGGCTGCCTCTGAGCAGGCAGATTAGTTGGGGAAGGAAGACAGGAAAGGTGATCACAGGCTCACAGCATGTCAGGAGTTGGAAGGGACCCAAAGAGATCATCGAGTCCAAGCCCCCTGCCACAGCAGGACCACACAATCTAGCTCAGATCACACAGGAACACATCCAGACAGGCCTTGAAAGGCTTCGCAGAAGGAGACTCCACAGCCTCTCTGGGCAGCCTGTGCAGTGCTCTGGGACTCTTCCAGGAAAGAAGTTCCCCCTTGTGTTGAGCTGGAACCTCCTGTGCTGCAGCTTCCATCCATTGCTGCTTGTCCTGTCCCAGGAAGCAGTGAGCAGAGCCTGTCCCCTCTCCTGACCCCCAGCCCTCAGATACTTATAAACACATATCAGATCTCCTCTTAGTCTTCTCCAGACTAAACAGCCCCAGGCCTCTCAGCTTCTGCTCATCAGGCAGTGCTCCAGTCCCCTCATCATCCTCATAGCCCTCTGCTGGACCCTCTCCAGCAGATCCCTGTCCCTCCTCAACTGGGGAGCCCACAGCTGAAGGCAGTGCTCAAGATGGTTATTTGTATTTAAGATCAAAATAATGGGTATAAAAAAAAAAGTCACAAACAAACAAACAAAACAAAACAACAAACAAACCATAAAAAAAAAAAAACACCTCCAAACCAGACCAGAACAAATCTAGTTTAGCACCCAGAGTGCTGGAATGGGGGCAAGTGGGTCTAAGCCAGTCATGATGGACATTAGCCCAGAAATTAGGACCACCCTCGTCCATTAGACAGTAGAGAGACGTGGTAGTAGGGTTAGGGGAAGCTGAGAAGCTGACTGCTTGTATTGGTCTGATTTAAGCTTCCCAGAGACTCAAATACCTAACAGAACAATGCAATAATAGGATGCCTTCCCCTCTCCCCCCCTTTGGAAAGAAAGGGATTAAATGCAGAGAGTGAAGGAAATTTGCCATGCTTTACACATGAACACAGGGTTAAGCAGGTTGGAAAAGATCTCTAGGATCATCAAGACCAACCTATCACCTAAGCCTTCTAATCAACTAACCATGGCACTGAGTGCCTCATCCAGCCTCCTCTTAAACACCTCCAGGGATGGGGACTCCACCACCTCCCTGGGCAGCCCATTCCAATGCCAATCACTCTCTCTGACAACAACTTCCTACTAACATCCAGCCTAGACCTCCCCTGGCACAACTTGAGGCTGTGTCCCCTTCTTCTGTTGCTGCTTGCCTGGCAGAAGAGTCCAACCCCACCTGGCTACAGCCTCCCTGCAGGGAGCTGCAGACAGCAATGAGGTCTGCTCTGAGCCTCCTCTTCTGCAGGCTGCACACCCCCAGCTCCCTCAGCCTCTCTTCACAGGGCTGTGCTCCAGGCCCCTCCCCAGCCTTGCTGCCCTTCTCTGGACCCCTTCCAGCACCTCAACATCTCTCTTGAATTGAGGAGCCCAGAACTGGACACAGCACTCAAGGTGTGGCCTGACCAGTACAGGGACAGAATAACCTCCCTTGTCCTTCTGGCCTCACTGCTCCTGATCCAGGCCAGGATACCACTGGCTCTCTTGACCACCTGGACATGCTTTAAAAATAGTGCTCTTCTCCCCCTTCCCATCCTGTTGTGGAGGCAGGGAATTCATGTGGCTGAGTCAGGAATTTTTATATAAAAATAGAATGATTTTATTTCCTAAAACCCACCCCCAAAACTATATACAGAAATTAATTTAGTTTCAACTAGCAGATTCAGATTCAGTTGAGAAGATCTACAGGACACCATTGGTAATTTGACTATTTTGGAAGTCAGAAGTTGGAAAAGGCTTTAGCTATTAAATGATAGCGTTTGAGAATAAAGCTGAGCCAAATTACTCACAGGTGAGTCGGGCTGAAAGGAAAGGTGGTCCAGCCCTTGTCCCCTCGGGTTCTCTTTCAGAGGCCATCGCAGGGGCGGTAAGGCCTATTGAGCCTGCACAAAAGGTGCTAATGGTGGGAAGCCATCGGAGCAGAGCGCCAGGGGCTCCTTCTGCAGAGTCTATCCAAGCGGAGGGAGAACTCTCAGGCTGGCACGAAATCCCAGGCAGGGTGAACTCTAAGGTGGGAGCCCCAAGGCAGGAAGTCCCCCAATATTTATACCCTTCCTAGACAAAGGGCAGAGTTACCACTGCCTAGGCGCGAAGGGCACAGCCAATGCCAGCCCGATCCCAGCGCGGGCACTGCATGGGCACCCACGTGCCAGAAGGGCCCCTTGCTCCCCACCTTCACACCTGCAGCGCAGGGGGGGAACAGGTCTTTTTGTGCCTTTTCCTCTCCCATTCAAACCACAGAGGGAGAGGAATTCAGGGGTACCCAGGACTCCAGGACACATCCCTGCCTCTCTTCCCTTCTCTGAGCAGCTCTTATCTCAGTGTCCATGGGGAATTGGCAGGCAGGGAACTGAGCCACTGAGGCCCTGTTAGGCCCAGCTTGGGGCAGGGGCAGGGGCAGTTTTTGCCTCCCCTTGGGCTGAGGGTGTAAGGGGTGGAGGACTCTAGAAGCCCAGTTTTGGCCTCGTGGATTTTATACCTATTCTAGCTGGTTGGCTTTTGTAGAGACACTCTGGTAAATAGAATTTCTCTTACAACTTCCCCGCAGTGTGCAGTGTCCTCATACTCTCCCTGCCAGAAAGGGCAAGAGTGGATTCTCTTCTCCAGAACCAGGTGAGCTCATGGCCCAAGCTGGGATAGGTGTTGAACCCTTTTTTCTCCTTGACTCTGAAAAGAACCAGGTAAGACAGCAGAGCTTTAAAATTCTTTCCTTTAAACAGGGAGCAAAAAAAAATTCTTCTACATTTTCCCTTGGGGTTTTGTTTGTTTGTTTGTTTGTTTGTTTTTCAGCTTTAGGAAATAAAAAAGCTAAACAAACCCGACAAAAGCTCTAAACTAGGACTGGCTGAAGCCCCAGGAGCACTCACTAGGGGTGCTGCCAAGCCTCCCTGAATCACACAGCATCACAGGATGTCAGGGGCCAGAAGGCACCTCCAGAGCTCATCCAGTCCAAGCTCCCTGCCAGAGCAGGATCTCCTGGACCAGATCACACAAGAACACATCCAGGCAAGTCTGGAATATCTCCAGAGAGAGAGACTCCACAACCTCTCTGGGCAGCCTGTTCCAGGGTTCTGTCACCCCCACAGGGAAAAAAATTCCACCTCATGTTTACATGAAACTTCCTCTGCCTCAGCTTCCACCCATTGCCCCTTGTGCTGTCACTGGGCATCACTCAGCAGAGCCTGGCTCCAGCCTCCTGCCACTCACCTGCATATCTCTATAAACACTGCTGAGGTCACCTCTCAGTCTCCTCCTCTCCCAGCAGCACAGCCCCAGCTCCCTCAGGCTCCCCTAGCAAGAGAGTTATGCCATGTTCCTGCATGCACCACTTGGTCACAGCATGTGTCACGGTGCAGAGCCTGGCAGCATTTTGCCTGGGTCACTCCTCCTCTCCGCGAAGCTGCCTGCCAGTGCCTTACAGCCGTGTTTCCACCTCAGCTGGATGGCTGAGCTAGGGTCACAAGGGAGCTCTTTTTCACCAGTCAGGGAGTCCATTTCCCTTCCTCTCTCAGCAGCACAGCCCAGAGCAGCAGAGCTGGATGGGGCCAGCCTCCTAACACAAATTCAGCCCTGCCTGAAAGGAAAGCTGCTTGCGGCTGCCAGGAGGTTGACTCTCACCGACAGATGGGAAGGAGGGGTGGGGGAGGCACCCAAGGGAGCAGCCACATGTGCAAGCTTTGTGATAGTTCTCGTTTTAATCATTTGTATTGCAGCTGAGCCTAAAATGCAGGGAAAGAGAAACGCTCACACGAGAGCAATGAAATGATCAGAGACTGGCAGGACTCACGAGAGGAGATGAAAGGAACAATTAAGTGTACCTCGGCAGAGCAGGGACAGCTAAGGAAGGTGCTACCTTCCAAAGGGAATTGTCCCCAGGGAGGAAAAGGAGTCGTTAGCCTACTTCAGGGGTTGGTAGCTCATTGTGACAGGAGGAGTTCTGAAGGGGAAACGCAGGTGAAGTAGAAAAGAATGTTCCTCACACAGTCATGTGTTACACTGACCTCCTACAGGGACTGGCAGAAGGTGAGGCTGTAGCCTCGCCTGTACACCAGCCTACCTGCCTTTGCTCCGGGAAAGGCAGCAGGTGATGGTGAGGAGGCAGGGCAAGTGCTGCACAGTGGACTGGCCTGCCAGGAGCTTTGTCTTTCGATTCTCTCCCTGCCAGCAATAAGAGCCTGTGCCCAGTGCTTGTCCTGAGTGCCAGCCGATGTCACAACCCTACCAAAAGAAAACCCTTCTGCTGGTGTATGTGCTGGGAAGGAGCAGCTGGGGACATTGGAGGGTTGTGTGGCAGAAGAGCTGCTGCCAGATCATTTACTGCACTGTGCAGCTGAAGGGACTTGCAGGAGAGATGCCTTGGCTGTTTCAGAGCTGAAAAGTGGTGCCAAATTAGAAGGCAGACCTACATAATCATGTCTTGTATTGCTGGCAGACACATGGGTTGGGGCATTGCAGTGGCCAAATGTTTAGCTTTAGAGCAATAGCTGCACTAGGTGCTTCTGGGTGGTCAAGAACAAAGAAAGAATATGCACTTTGGCCACAACAACCCCAGGCAGCACTACAGGCTGGGGACAGAGTGGCTGAGAACAGCCAGGAAGAGAGGGACCTGGGGGTGCTGGGAGAGAGTAGTGGAACACAAGCCAGCAGTGTGCCCAGGTGGGCAGCAGAGCCAATGGCATCCTGGGCTGGCTCAGGAGCAGTGTGGGCAACAGGACAAGGGAGGTTCTTCTGCCCCTGTGCTCAGCACTGCTCAGGCCATCCCTTGAGTGCTGTGTCCAGTTCTGGGCTCCTCAATTCAAGAGAGATGTTGAGGTGCTGGAAGGGGTCCAGAGAAGGGCAGCAAGGCTGGGGAGGGGCCTGAAGCACAGCCCTGTGAGGAGAGGCTGAGGGAGCTGGGGGTGTGCAGCCTGCAGAAGAGGAGGCTCAGGGCAGACCTCATTGCTGTCTGCAGCTCCCTGCAGGGAGGCTGTAGCCAGGTGGAGTTGGTCTCTTCTGCCAGGCAACCAGCAACAGAACAAGGGGATACAGCCTCAAGTTGTGCCAGGGGAGGTCTAGGCTGGATGTTAGGAGGAAGTTGTTGTCAGAGAGAGTGATTGGCATTGGAATGGGCTGCCCAGGGAGGTGGTGGAGTCGCTGTGCCTGGAGGTGTTGAAGCCAAGCCTGGCTGGGACACTTAGTGCTATGGTCTGTTTGCTTGTCTAGGGCTGAGTGCTAGGTTGGACTGGCTGAGCTTGGAGGTCTCTTCCAACCTGGCTGATTCTATGACTCTAAGGACACATGAACCTGTAGAAGCTCATGTTACCCTCTGAAGGTTTATAAATATCTCTGCCCCAGTAAACTGTTTTTTGTGGTGGCCTACAGCTTGCTCTTGTGAGACCTCCTCATGAGTTCACATTCATCAACTGCAGCTAAACACAGTAAGGTGCAATAAACTCTTTCTGATGATGCAAATATTAACCCAAGGAGAGAAAAAAAACATCTTTTTTTGCTTCCTACCTATGAGCTTCATGTTGGACCAAGTTATCACCTTCTGCAGCACAGAAACAGAAGGCTAGGCTAAATGTTGTGGCATGTGCTAGATAACAGAAGAACTGTGGTGGTCTGCGATGCCTTACTGGGATTAAATCTTTGTTGGGATGCAATCTGATGTTCTGCTGTTGGCCTGCCTTTACTGCCTCACACAGTGACAGCTGCAGAGACACAGGCAGTGCCTGCTCTGTATCCTAGGCAGGAGGATGTGATCAGTTGTTGTCCCCACTGCTTTTTCCTGAGCCGCAGCCATTAGCACAGGCCTGAAGAACAGACTCACCTGGACAGAGAGTTAAGGTCTGCAACTCTGGCAACGAGCTACAGATCCCCTTGTTATCATATGGCACCTCCAGGGCTGGTTGAATACTGCTGCTGAGCTATAATTAATAGACTGTTAATTCTCGTATTTGGTTAGGAAGGGTGAGGGTGAGGAGCTGTATCCAAGAGGTTCTAGCAGGAGCTGGCGGAAACAAGGCCGATTAGGCAGGGAGGATCTGTTCACACTGCAGAAGAGTTGCCCTCAGCCAGGCTCCCTACCTCTGACTGCTCAGTAACACAACTCCACTGCAGCAGCTCTCCCTCTGAGTCACAGCCTAATGACTGAAGAGTGCTCCAGTTAAATCTATTCCTGGCTGGCTGGCGAGCACTCTCAGCCTGACACTTGCACTGAGGAAATCTGTGCCTTTGAGAAGTTTAGCTCTCCTGAAATGGGAAAACAGAAGAACACAGTGACAAAGCCATTCTTTCTAGGTCGATTTCCATTTTCTTTCTCTAAAGATTCTGCAGAGAAGCAATTTCTGCTTAAAGATTATCTGATTAGGTGTTGGGTTGTTGTTTTTTGTGGGTTTTTCTTGCCATCTCCTTGAGTCTTCTGCAAAGCAGCTCTTGAGTTCTCGATCCTATCACAGTATCATCAGGGTTGGAAGAGACCTCTCAGATCATCAAGTCCAACCCTTTACCACAGAGCTCAAGGCTAGACCATGGCACCAAGTGCCACGTCCAACCTTGCCTTGAATAGCTCCAGGGACGGCGACTCCACCACCTCCCCGGGCAGCCCATTCCAGTGTCCAATGACTCTCTCAGTGAAGAACTTTCTCCTCACCTCCAGCCTAAATTTCCCCTGGTGCAGCCTGAGGCTGTGTCCTCTCGTTCTGGTGCTGGCCACCTGAGAGAAGAGAGCAACCTCCTCCTGGCCACAACCACCCCTCAGGTAGTTGTAGACAGCAATAAGGTCACCCCTGAGCCTCCTCTTCTCCAGGCTAAACAATCCCAGCTCCCTCAGCCTCTCCTCATAGGGCTGTGCTCAAGGCCTCTCACCAGCCTCGTCGCCCTTCTCTGGACACGTTCAAGCATCTCAATGTCCCTCCTAAACTGGGGAGCCCAGAACTGAACACAGTACTCAAGGTGTGGTCTAACCAGTGCAGAGTACAGGGGCAGAATGACCTCCCTGCTCCTGCTGACCACACCATTCCTGATGCAGGCCAGGATGCCATTGGCTCTCTTGGCCACCTGGG